>NC_142756.1:23226369-23529399 GCF_054948205.1 Urtica dioica subsp. dioica | reverse complement strand
CCTACAAGAGTACCAAATTCATACCAATCATACCAAGTACCAAATTCATCAACATATCCATACTAGTACAAGCATTGTAATGCTACAAAACCACAATACCTAAATCCAAAGACGTCCCTGCTTCATCACACAATCTACAATACCTGCTTCATGCATACTAAGTGCCAAATATCACACAATTCTATAGCAAATCCATCCAAGTGATATCATGATTCTACATAAAATACAAAACAGTTTGATAGTGTCCAGAACACTACCTAATACAAAGTTTGAAGGTAGGCAGCCCATTCTTGGCGCATCACATCGAGCTCGTCTCGAGTATAGCTACGTTTTCCATCGAACTATATTAACGATGAAAAAAATGAAAATTACTTAACCACATCAAGTAAACAAACAAGCTTATAACTATATTAAGGCTGTATTTTTCCAGAAAAAAAAAAAAAATTAAGGCTAAGCAATTACTTTAGCTTCAGTCGAGATTAGGTGTATTGGAATCGATCTAGGGTTTAAGAAAAAGATTAAACGCTTCGGGAAGCGGCGGAATTTTAAAAAAATTTCTTTCCAAGTAAAAACAGTTTTTACTAACCTAGACAAAGAGCAAGTACATGTAACCCTCCCACTTAGTTTTTGGAGTTGGTTCATCGACTCTTATAAGTTCGGAAACAAATTTCCTAGTTAGAGAGCGACAGAGCGGACAACTAGAAGAGAATCCTAGATCGACATGTTCAGAGTAGTATTAGTGCATAAAGGCACAAGGTACATACTCGATCTTTTCCTATTTTCTATTTCGGGAAAGTGCATGAGGGAAGTGTGAACTTCAACTCACTCGAACACTTGAAAGTTTGAGATTACACATCTTTTTTATTTTTCGGCTTGTCTACAAGGAGACCTCCCACTCAAATTTTCAAGAGCATATAGATTTTGAACATATGTGATATAGATATAGTTTTGAAAACATTTTGAAAACTTATTTGATTTGGGTGACAAAATATTTTCAAGTTTGAAAGTGAAAACGGTTTTTCAAAATTCAAACTAGTTTTGTAAAAACTCAATTTCAATTAATATTTCAAAAATCAAAACTTTTAATCTTACACATCATGTTTATAATCATATGAAAAACATTTTTGCTCAAGAAAATTTTCTCATTAGAGTTCTATAACTCATGGTAGTGGGGTTTGAAAATCCGGATTTCTAAAAAAAACTGGAGTTTCGGAACAGCCGAGCACCTCGGAGTAAAATCGCCATATCTGGCAGCTCCGATGTCCTTTTGAGCCGAAACCAGTGGCATTGGACAGAGGACAGACAGAGCTTTAATTTGATTCAAAAGTCATTAAATTTAGATTTAGGAGCAGAGAGTTATGCCACTTTTAATGCGGGTTTACTCCAGCTCGAAGAAAAAGAAATAATTAAAGCTTGGTCCTTTTTAGGTGCGAAAAAGAATCGAGTGTAACGGAACGTTTTATGAAGGTTGTTAAAGCTTTTATTTGTGTTTTATTAGCAAGGTAATAACATGATATAAAAGAAATAACAACAAGCATAAAACAAATACGGTAAATAAAAGAAACTAGAAAGACAAGGTAACTAGTCACAAAATTTACCGAAATTTCTCAAACCTTTAAAACACGTTTTTCAATATAAAAAATTAAAAACTTTTAGAACTGATTCTAATGTGTTTTAGTATCATCCCAAACTCATAGAAAATCAACATGGTTTTTAATTTAAAGGCAAGAGCAATAAATTAAAAAAAAATCTAAGATAACAATTCTAACTTGTCACAAAATTAGTAAACTTTCGAAAACGATTTTCAAGCTCATAGTGAGTCCGAACTCTGACTTTCTCAAATGAGAATACTAAGGTGTGAAATGACATGTCTCATTTCAGGATTAAGGTAAGCATGATGCAATTCATACATAGTGACTTCGAGACATAAGAGGTTAAATGGTTTGTTCTTATCTTGTCTCTAGAAGTGCACTGGTCAATTCAGTACCTTCGGAAGATACCTAGAAGAACTATAGAGTCTCCAACTCTCAATGCCTCATAACCAGACATCATAGATTCTTCTAACAATCGTACTGAGGTCAATAGTCCTTTGACCCTAAGATTGCGAATATATCGTTTTAAGCAAACTACGAAGAGTTTGTTCATGCAAATCTACGTTTGTCTCTTCGTAAGTTGTTAGGTTTGTTTATGGACTAAAAGACTAAGGTTTTAGCATAAAGCTTCAAACAAAGAAAGAATGAATGAACGTTTCAACTTTATTAATGAATGAATAGGCAGTTACAAGCAAGAGTCTTCATGAGAGTTTATTACATCAAATGTACAAAATAAAGATTACAACTCTTCTTGTGGGCACCATTGACAACAAGGTGATGGCCAATGATATCTTCCATGTACTTAATCACATAATATCCACACTCTGTTCCGCCTGGTTGTCTTGGACACTAGACAAACAGAAAAAAGTAAGTTAACAACCAATGATTGAGTCAGCTACAAAATTCAGATTCAATCCACACAGTAGCTCAACCCAATTTCAGATTCAATCCCAAGCAACTTGATCAACTTCAATACTCACCAAGTCAGCTGCTACGTTTGCGAATCCACGCCTAGAAAGGTGGTGCCGATACTTGATCTTCTTTGACTTGTTAGACTGTTCTGTACTCAAAGTTCTAAAGTCATCGGAGAGACGTTTCGCAACAAAAATCTTCCAAGATTTCTGCGTAATAAAAGGATACGCCGGTGGCGGTTTTGCAAACATGCGTGGCTTGTCAACATAGTTGTTGATGTAATTGGTTGCCAGCTTGTACTTGAACTGTCTCCACTTTGTACACGCAGATGCTAATATAGCTTTCTTACCCTCGAAAGGCACGTCATACGATGTCTGCATAAAAAAAAAGCACGGGTATTACATATGGAATACGACACCATAGTTTTTAAATGGAATCAGAACATGGCTTTACCGTGATTTGATCCCACACTTTCTCCTTGAGCTCAGTTGATACCGAACACCAATTTTCGATCTCAATGGGTACAGTTGATCGCACAACAACACCTACATAGCTTTGCATTTATGAGTTTGTGTCACCGATGCTTTGTCCAAGGTCACTGTAAGTTATTGGCTTCACCATACCATTTGCTCTAGCTATAACAACCTTGGTAAGAAGAGTAGGTCCCCTTGATGTCCGTTTTTTTGCTTTTGGTTCCACTGTTGTACAGTCATTTGGCACTGATGTTTGTTTTTCCTTTTCCTGAACTACAGGTCCAGATTTTTTCTTCTTTTTTGGTTGCGGTGCCACTGCTGTGTCGTCATTCTTTTCCTCCTCTAAACGTCCCAGTGCCTCTGATTTGCCAGTGTTTTTTTCCTCAACTATACATGCCCTTCTTGTCCTTTTTTTTGCTGGAGATGTCTGTGATTTGTCTTCATCTTTTGCATCAACCATAGGTACACTACACCTACACACAATAAGGTTATGAATCATAATTATACACGTACAGACATACACAAACAATATACATCAGTATTAATTATGAAACAGTCCCACACACACACACATAAACATGTTAATTAAGTTTTCTCACTTCTTCCTCGCACTAGTCATTATCGATCCAAGTACCCACTTCATCTATTTGCAAACATGTTTCGTCATCTGTCGAATCTGAAGACTCTGCATTAGAGAATAGTTCGGTGGCAGGAGCTTCATAATCAACATCATCGTCTGGTATTGGACTAGCAAAGTCATTTTTCAAATTCGGTATCACAATTGACCACGACGTATCCATTCCGTCTTCTACATAGAAAACTTGTTTGACTTGGTCTGCCAAAATGAATGGATCTGACTTGTGACCAGTCTTTGAAAGATCAACCACTGTGAATCCATCATCTACCTTAACACCCCTTGAACTGTCAACCCATTTACATTTAAAGACCACCACTTTGGATACGAAATAGTCTAACTCCCATATTTGTTGAATAGTCCCAAAGAATGTCATGTCTGAAACAATTGGTTTCTTGTCCTTTGAGCTGCACACTTGCATTGTCTCAGCCATTACTGCGACATCGCTATTTTGAACAGAACTTGTGTCATCACGGTCCTTTGTGAAAAAACGAAATCCGTTGATGATATATCCATTGTAGGAAAGAACGTGTGCTTTAGGTGTATGCACTCTTCCAGAAGAGATTGGTTTGCCAACATCTACACCCGATTCATTTCTCGTGGACGGAACACCAACAGATTCTACAGAAGTCAAGTACTCCGAGCAATATTCCATACCTTCTTCAACTATGTAACATTCTGCAATACAACCTTCTGGTCCGCTGCGATTGCGCACGTAACCTTTCATAACTTTCATGTTCCGTTCATGTGGATACATCCAAGTTAGACGAACCGGTCCACAAAATTGAACTTCTCGTACTAGATGTATCATTAGATGAACCGTTATGTCAAAAAAAGATGGTGGAAAATACTTTTCCAAGAGGCATATAGTTGTTGTAAATTCTTCTTGAAGGCTTGCCAGTTTGGAAGCATCGACAACTTTGCTGCATATCACATTGAAGAAGCGAGAGACTCTTGTTATTGTGGTTCGGACCTTCTTATCCAGCAATCCTCGTAATGCGACTGGAAGAATCTGTTGCATAAGCGTATGATAATCGTGTGATTTCAATCCAAACAGTTTTAACTCCTCCATCGACACACAGTTTCTAAGGTTGGAACCGTAGCCATCGGGCACTTTGAGCACTAACAACAGATTGCAGAACCTTTTCTTCTCTTCCTTCGTCAATGTGTAGGTTGATTGAGGCAAATATGTTTTCTTGTCACCAACCTTTGGATGAAGCTTGGTCCGGATGCCCATATCCTGAAGATCTAAGCGACTTTTAAGACCATCCTTTGACTTGTGCGAGACATCAAGCAATGTTCCTATAACAATTTCACACACATTCTTCTCGACATGCATTACGTCCAAAATATGACGCACATGAAGAAACTCCCAATATTCAAGATCAAAGAAGATTGACCTTTTTTTTCCAAGGGAGTATCGGATCTGCCTTTTCTTCACCCTTCTTCTTCTTCGAACATTTCCCGTATACATATCCAATACGAGTCACATTCTGTAAGACTTCTGTTCCGGACAAGCATGTAGGAGCATCACCGAGTTCTTGGGACCCATTAAATGCCTTCTTTGCTTTTCTGAAAGGATGATGCCGATTCAAAACCTTCGATGACCTAGGTATACGACCTTCCTGCTATGACGAAGATACAAGCCATGTGTGTCTTTACCACATACAGGACAACCATTGTAGCCTTTACGACACAACCGCTCATATTTCCATACGCTGGGAAATCGTTTATTGTCCGTAGCAGAATGGCTCTAAGAGTGAAAGTCTCTTTTAAATGAGCATCAAAAACTTCGATACCTGTGCTCCATAACAGTTTCAGGTCGTCCACGAGGGGTTCTAAGTAGACGTCGATGTCATTTCCCGGTTGCTTGGGACCCGATATCAGTAACGTTAACATGATATACTTCCTCTTCATGCACAGCCACGGAGGAAGATTATATGTTATCAACGTAACAGGCCACGTACTATGCCGACTACTGAAAGAACGATACAGATTAATCCCATCAGCCGCTACAGCCAATCGAAGATTCCTTGATTCATCTAAAAAAGCAAGCCACTTCTTATCTATCGATTTCCACGAAGCTACATCAGCTGGATGTCTCAAATACACGTCGACTTCTCTATCGTTGGCATGCCAAGTCAGATTCTTCGCTATTTCCGGCGTACCGTACATTCTTTTAAATCTGGGTATTGGGAGGAAATACCACAAGACTTTTGCTGGAACACCTACTGTAGGTTTCATGGACCCTTTTGGAATTTTCCACCGAGATGCATAACAAACAGGACAAACATCGAAATCAACCTTGTCCTTCCTATACAGAATACAGTCATTAGGACAAGCATGGATTTTTTCATATTCCATACCTAAGGTACACAACGTCTTCTTGGCCTCGTAGATAGACTTTGGCAATTGACTTCCTTTCGGAAACATGTCACCTAACAGCATCAACAGCTCGTCAAAACTTGTATCGCTCCACCCGTGTTTGACTTTCAGATTCTACAATCTTACTAAAGCTGATAACTTAGTAAATTTCAGACAACCGTCGTAGAGTGGCCTTTTCGCATCTTCTACGTATTCAACAAACATGTCCGAATCTTTTTCCAGAAGATTATTAGCGGCCTTAACCATTTCGACTGTATTAAAAGCATCATCGCAGTCACCAAAAGTATATGCTTTTGGTTGGTGGATGAGCTTTTTGTCTGTACTACAGACCATGTTTTCCACATGCCATGTCCAAATAACGTATGTTTGGTCCATACCATTACATAAAAGATGATCTCTGATGATTTCAAAAGAATGCGATCCCATATTTCCACACCTTTTACATGGACATCGTAAGGACTCCAAATTGGGTAAGTTAATTTTACAAAACTGTAAGAAAGATTCAACACCATCTTCAAATTCTTTTGAGCGTCTATCGGAATTTAACCATGACTTGTTAATTATGTGAAAATGTAATATTTAAATCAATTTATTAAATGAACTAATAGTCTAATATTTCTACAACCAGATCAACAAGAACTTACTTTGTACTTTGTAAATGTGTAAATGACATATGAAGCATAAAAGTACTTACTTTGTACTAGGATCACCAACGTGTGTTTCTCGGGAACTATCCCCACGACCAGAAGATCTCAAAGTCTTTTTAACGGCTTCTAATATCCGTTTTGTCACTCCTGAGACATTTGGATGAGCATGACCAACCTCTAAAACATAATAAACCAAACACACAGAGTTCAATTAGCAACCACAAGCACACACACAGAGTTCAATTAGCAATCACAAGCACACACATAGAGTTCAGTTTACTTACTCACGCGAACCATTGTTGACTAAGTTTAATCTCTGTATATAAGAAAACATACACAAAACTGAATAAACTAGATAATTTGCATTCTTAATCTACAAATAGGTAAGAACAGGCAATGAGACCCCAAATAACCCCAAATCGAGCAACAAAGCAATGAGACCTCAAATAAACCACAAATTTCTAAGACATTAACCCTAAATTTCTCAAATCCGTTACTAAATAACCCCAAATCGAGCAACAAACTATGAAACATTAAATAAACCCCAAATTTCTATGACATTTTACCCTAAATTTCTCAACTCACAAATAACCTCAAATTGAGCAACAAAACTGATGAAGAACGGAAAAAAGCTCGTACCGATCGAAGACGACGACGTTAGGATTATGACTGGAAGACCTAGAACAAGGTTTTTAGGGTTGTGATGTGATGTCGAAGAAGTTTTTATTGGGTTGTGATGTGTCGCCGGCAAAGCTGCGATGGTGGTCAATGTTGGGTGGTGTCAGTGATGGTGGTCAACGAGAGTCAAGTTCTTGTTCGAATGTGTTTTTTTGGAGCAATATTAGATATGGTAATAAATGTTTCAGGTGTTTTAGTTCCTCGTGTTGTGTACAAGTATATGTGACTATTTCCAATACTTAGTCATTTTTTCTTACTTTTCATATGGGTGGGAAACCAATTTTGTTAGTGGGAAATTTCCCTCCCACACTCAAATAGTAAAATTTTGTTAATTTTTTATATTTTAAGTATTACAACTCCTTCTTTACCTTTGACTGTAGTGTAAATGTGCCAAAATTTTGTGGGAAATTTCCCTCCATTTAAAAATGGTGAAATTTTGATCATTTTTAATTTTTTGGGTATTACCACTACTTTTTTATATTAGCTGTAGAGAAAAATAGACCATTCTCAACAGCTTTATATTCGACTGGAGTCTAATATAAGCATAAAAAAAGGTGACCGTAGTTTGTATTCAAAGACTCCATTAAAAGGCTAAACTGGAGTTAAAAAAAAAAACTGTAGTTGTATCCCATATTTCTGGTAGTGTTATAGGAGAGGCTTTACCTTTAATAAGGTAGTTTCCTCTTATATTGAATATCACATATTCATGAGCAAATAATCTCTCTTTCCCTTTCTCATTTGGGCGGCCAAGAGAGCTTCTAGAAGGCTTGAATTTGTTTCCTCTTTTGCTCCCTTGCCTTGCTTGGCCGATTTCCCTCATTCCTCATAGAGGAAATTTGTTTCCTCTTTTTCTTTTGGCAAGTATCTTCATACATTAATGAACAAAATAATCTCTCTTTCACACTACGGCTGTACGGATTTTAGTCTCCCATTCCCTTGGGTTGGATGGCCAAAAGGGTTCTAGAAAGGCTTTCTAGATTTTTCTTTACTTGTTCATGACAACATAAGAAAAGGCCATTAAGAATTTTCAAGTAAAATTCTATGAAATGAAATTAATCCACAAGGCCCAATGAACTCATCATGGCCGAGTATCAATATGTCATCATATGACATTGTCAAAAAAAAATTTGACATTTATTTCATCCTATGTCCAAAAAGACAAAATTAACCTTTTGACAATTATCGTAAAACTTGTCTCGTTCTTGTTTTGACTTAGCTTCTAGTTTAACTATTCCTATTCGATATGATTTGTGACAGTGACCTCATGGATCTAAATGAACAAAGCTTCAGTTAAAAACTTGGACTCAAAAGTTCACAAACATTTTCCAATTTTTAGCTTAATGTCAACTGACTCCACTAAAGAGTTGACACTGAAAATCTCTCGGTTCAAATGAATTTATTTTCTACTCAAGAATTCAACCTAATTGTAGTGAGTGGATCCACTGAATATTATCTATGTTTACCCTTCATGAATATCATCAGCTAGACGGGATTTACAAAATTACCATTTTACCCTTCTAGCTGTTATTTCCTCAACTCTTTTGTCGCTTGTGAATAAGTTAGAAACAATGTATTGACGAGGAGCTAACAAGTCACATTGTTTCATCCAAAAGAGTCAAGACTCAATTTGGACACTGGCCCGTTCATTTATTCACATTCCAAGGAACAAAGCATGAGGTGATATACATTGCATTTCAGCAATCTTGTACATGAATTCCATATCTATGAGAACTTCACAAAGTTACTCATGACATTCTCACAACTTAGTACTTCACCAATAGGTCCTGTTCAGAATCACATAGTGAGTCGGAACTCTGACTTTCTCAAATGATAATACGTAAGCTGTGAAATGGCATGTCTCATTTCAGGATTTAGGTAAGCATGATGCAATTCATACGTAGTGACTTCGAGACATAAGACGTTAAATGTTTTGTTCTTATTTTGTCTCTAGAAGTGCACTGGTCAATTCAGTACCTTTAGAAGATACCTAGAAGAACTATAGGGTCTCCAACTCTCAATGTCCCATAACCAGACATCATAGATTCTGGTAACGATCGTACTGAGGTCAATAGTCCTTTGACCCTTAGATTGCGAACATATCGTTTTAAGCAAACTACGAAGAGTTTGTTCATGCAAATCTACATTTGTCTCTTCGTAAGTTGTTAAGTTTGTTTATGGACTACAGACTAAGGTTTTATCATAAAGCTTCACAAAGGAATAATGAATGAGCGTTTCAACTTTTTTATTAATGAATAAGCAATTACAAGCAAGAGTCTTCGTGAGACTTTATTACATCAAATATATAAAAGTAAATACTACAACTCTTCTTGTGGGCACTATTGACAACACGAGATAGTTAGAGCAATGAGCAATGTTGTCGATGGTGGCGGGGTTGACTACTGGAGGTACTGGTATGCGCAATAGGGGCTCGTTGAGTGGTGGTTCCTCTTCCCCCTCTTCCTCTGCTTCCTCCGCTTCCTCCGCTTGTGGTTCCTCCCTAATCTTGTATCGATCGATAATGGAATCCGTAATAGTCCCCATTGGCCTCTTGATCGTATCCGTTTTCGAGCGTGGTACCCCCGCATTTGTACAAAGGCCGGTAATGATCGACGGATATGGAAAACCGTGTCGTTCATTAGTATAGTCGAGTTTCTTCATCCAAGTATAGATGAATCGACCGACGTTAATAGAATGGCCTTTAACAATGCAGAACAACACTTGGATACGATCCTCGTCGAGAGTGGTGAAGTGCTTGATCGGATAGAGACGAGCGCAAACAAAGTAAATCCACGCTTTAGCGATCCTGGTGAGTTGGTAACGCTTGAGTACCCTTTTCCTTTTTAAGTGACCCAATCCTCTCCCGGAATGCACAACACCCGCGACATCTCCTCATGGCTGCCACTTCTTAGCCATTCTCGATAGCCCTCATTCTCGAAAGGCAAGTCTGGGGTCCCAAGAAAATTGTTGATAGCTTCGACACTCATATCGACCATTTTCCCACGGACCGTCACAACATCACGTTTGGAGTCCGGCAAGTTTGCGTAGAATTCGTACATGAAGTTTACGTTCGCATCGAACTCGGGTACATCACATTACCTCCCCCAATCATGACCAACTATGCTGTTGCGGATTAGCTTTCCTATATCCGACATATTGCTCCATTGCATCCTCTCTCAAGGATCATGTTACGCGGCAAGATTTTGTCGTAGCATTCCTCCGCGACCTTGCTAGTAAAGATACTCGAGTTGTATTCCTCTTCGGGAGACTGTTGACGAGGTCGCTTACTTTTTCCTTTACTCTGATCTCTGGAAGAGCTCGGAGCCGTGTTGCCCGTCGTATTTTTAGTTCGACGCATTTTCAAGCTCATACAAAACATAATCATAAACAATTCAACAATTAATATAGCCATTTTAAATACTAACTATGACACACATATAGCAAATTATATATCAATTCCAACTATATTTAAACATGAAAAATTCATAAAACAATTCCAAAAATCATAAATTCATAAACAATTCGACCAATCACAAATTTATAAACAATTCGACCAATCACAAATTCATAAATAATTCAATCTCAACATTAATCAATATAAACCATTTTAACCAGTAACCTATGTCACAATATGTCAAACACAATCCGGATATTTTAATCTAACTCAAATTCTAATTCAAATTCATTCTAACATAAATTCATTCATAATATTTCAAACAAAATCCTAATTTCGTGTTCTAAACAAAGAAAATCAAACAAAACCCTAAATTTGTGAATTAAGAAAATCAAACAATATGCAATTCGGGTAAATAACACGAAATCCATATCAACAACACGAAATTAAATCAATAACCACCTTAAAAAACTTTGAAAATCATACCTTACAATGTTTAAAAGAGAGAGAAGCGGCAAGAGAGAGAGAGAGAGAGAGAGAGAGAGAGAGAGAGAGAGAGGCGCGAGAGAGAGGGTCGGCGAGGACTTGAAGAGAGAGAGATGGCGGCGAGGACAAGGCGACGGCGAGATTTGGGGCGGCGAGGACGTGGCGAGGGATTTTGGAAGAAAAAAACTGGACAGATGCGGTCGAAAATGGTTGTCTCGCGTGTGGGTTTTGGAAAAAATGAGAAAAAAACTGAAAACGGCCTTTTATAGTGAAAACCTAAAACGCCTCGCCGCGACGAGAATATGTCTTCGCCGTGGCGAGGTGCTCCTACAATGGATATTATAACCGTTGTAGGAGCTTCTCGTTGCGGCGACATTCCTTCCTCGCCGCGGCGAGGCAGTTTCTTAAAAAACTGCTAGGCCACGATATCCTTCTCGCCGCGGCGGAGAATATTTCTAGCCGCGGCGAGGAGTGATCGTCGCCGCGGCGAGTGGTTTCTACAATGCTTTTATTAAGCGTTGTAGAAACCAGTCATCGCGGCGAGTGAGAAATCTCACCGCGGCGTATTACATCCTTCTACAACGCTTGCACAATGCGTTGTAGAAAGTTCTCGCCGCAGCATAAAACACATGGCGCCGCGGCGAGGATTCTACAACGGATAGCCTAAGCGTTGTGGGAAATCTGAAATATATTTAATTCTACAACGCTTAACCACAAGCGTTGTAGAAACACCAAGTTTCTACAACGCTTAGCTATAAGCGTTGTAGAAACACCCAGTTTCTACAACGCTTAGCCATAAGCGTTGTAGAAACACCCAGTTTCTACAACGCTTATGTTAAGCGTTGTAGAATCCCTAGTTTCTACAATACTTATTTTAAGCGTTGTAGAAAGTGGGTTGTATAATCCAGCATTTGTAGTAGTGGATAGTTGTTACAAGTCGCGGCTACGTTACAGACGTGACTAGTTGCGGTAATATTATCCTCCATTATTTCTTGAGAGAGTGTCTTGCCTTATTATGGTGGTGATATCTTTTTTTAATATGTATTTATATATATATATATATATTTTAATATATTGTTGTTACGTTGATTGGCTGTTTTTATTGTTTGGCAAGACTGCACTCAAGATGTTGCTAGTCATGTTTCAACATCTTGATGTGACATTTCTATTTAGCAAAGATCGCAATAGATACGATGATGTGGATATATTTTGCAAGTCTAATTATTGTTTGATTCGCCTCCGATTTTCTCTCCACCGAATCTGAACAAGGCGATCATATTGGAAAATCATAGCAATGCGTTAATTGCTAGATTTCGACTTCTATAAAAGAGAAAGTCTGTCATTAAGAGTCTTGTTACACGCTTTGAGTTTTGTGAGAATATTTGAGCGTTAACACCTATGTTCATTGTGTGGTTAAACTATGTCTTGTTTTTTATTGTCGTTGTTTGTGCAATTGACATAATTGAGTTTGTATTTGTGATATTGTAGATCACGTACAATTATAAGCGTTGATCAACCACTTGATGAGTGAGTTAAGTGGTAGTGAAGGGACTCAGATTCATGGGGAGCTTGAGTTAGAATTAGTTGGAATTGATCTAGGGTTAAGAAAAGATTTAACGCTTCGAACAAGCGGCAGAATTTAAAAATTTTCTTTAAAACAAGTGAAACGTTTTTACAAACCTAGACAAAGAGCAAGTACATGTTAATTTAAAACTATTAAAAGCATTTCTCATTTACTAACCGTTGAGAAGCCTTAGGAAGGTTGAAACGTTTGTCTCCCCACTCAGCTTGTCTTTCTTTTTTCCTCGGGAACTCGAGCAACCACGAAAGTTTCTATCACAAGAATCACTCGAGAAAGAAAGGAATTAGTGTGTGGGCACTTTTAAACACAAAGACTCAAGAACAAGTCTAAGAGTCGAAGAGCTAAAACACTAGGTAAAATGTGGACCTAGGTGCCAAAACAAAAATGAAAAGAGCTAGAGAGAGAGAGAGAGAGAGAGAGAGAGAGAGAGGAGTTGGCGGCCACAAGGTCTAGAGAGAGAAGCTCTCAATCTCTAACTTATGTGGGATGAATGAAATGAGAGGAATGATGGCTCTATTTATATGGGAGGGATTACCTTCAATAAAGTAGTTTCCTCTTCTATAGAATATCACATACTCATGAGCAAAATATTGCCCTAATTTCCTTAGAGTCACACGGCCAAGCATCCTTCTAGAAGCCTTGGATTTGTTTCCTCTTTTGTTCTCCCTTAGCCTTGTTGGCCGAATTCCCTCTTTAGCTCATGGAGGAAATTTGTTTCCTCTTTTTCTTTTGGCAAGTATCTTCATACATCAATGCACTAAATAATCTCCCTTTTTCTAGCTATGTTGGGCGGCCAAGAGCATCTAGAAGGAGCTTCTAGATGTTTCTTCATTTGTTCATGACAACATAAGAAATGCCCATTAAGAATTTTCAAGTAAAATTCTATGAAATGAAATTAATCCACTAGGCCCAATAAACTTGTTATGGCCGAGTGATTATATGTCATCATATGACAATGTCAAAAAATTTATTGACATTCATTTCATCCTATGTCCAAAAAGACAAAAATACCCTTTAGACAATTTTCGTAAAACTTGCCTCGTTCTTGTTTTGACTTAGCTTATAGTTTAACTATTCCTACTCGATATGAATTGTGACAGTGACCTCATGGATCCAAATGAACAAACCTTGAGCTAAAATACTTGGACTCAAAAGTTCACAAACCTTTTCCAAGTTTAGCTTAATGTCAACTGACTCCACTAAAGAGTTGACAATGAGAATCTCTCGGTTCAAATGAATTCATTTTCTACTCAAGAATTCAACTAAATTGTGATGAGTGGATCCACTGAATATTATCTATGTTTACCCTTCATGGATATCATCAGCTAGTCGGGATTTACAAAATTACCATTTTACCCCTCTGGCTGTTATTTCTTCAACTCCTTTTTCGCTTGTGAATAAGTCAGAAACAATGTATTAACGAGGAGCTAACAAGTTACATTGATTCATCCAAAAGAGTCATGACTCAATTTGGACACTGGCCAGTTCATTTATTCACATTCCAAGGAACAAAGCATGAGGTGATATACATTGCATTTCAGCAATCTTGTACATGAATTCCATATCTATGAGATCTTCACAAAGTTACTCATTACTTCTTCATAACTTAGTACTTCACCAATAGGTCCTGTTAAGAACGACATAGTGAATCTGAACTCTGACTTTCTCAAATGAGAATACGTAAGCTATGAAATGACATGTCTCATTTCAGGATTAAGGTAAGCATGATGCAATTCATACGTAGTGACCTGGAGACATAAAAGGTTAAATGGTTTGTTCTTATCTTGTCTCTAGAAGTGCACTGGTCAATTCAGTACCTTCGGAAGATACCTAGAAGAACTATAGAGTTTCCAACTCTCAATGTCCCATAACCAGACATCATAGATTCTCCTAACAATCGTACTGAGTTCAATAGTCCTTTGATCCTTAGATTGCGAATAAATTGTTTTAAGCAAACCATGAAGAGCTTGTTTATGCAAATCTACATTTGTCTCTTCATGTGTTGTTAGGTTTGTTTAAGGACTAAAGACTAAGGTTTTATCATAAAGCTTCAGACAAGGAAGAATGAATGAACCTTTCAACTTTTATTGATTATTCAGCAGTTACAAGCAAGAGTCTTCGTAAGACTATATGACATCAAATGCACATAAATAGACACTACTACTCTTCTTGTGGGTACCATTGACAACAGAATTCACCAGGGTACTCTTGAAGTAGATGTGTCTGAAAGGTGATAATTCAGATTGACCGTGTTGTACTTATATTATCAAGTTGATAGTGAAGTTCCTTTCCACTGGAAGTACCATACGTCCAGACGTACACACGATTTGCCTAACTGGGTTACCAATATTTTGTCTCTAGATATATAGTTTTAATCCTCACATTAATCTGGTAAATTAATATTGTCACTGAACTTGTTATAACAAGAGACATCACGCAAAATAGTTGATACAATTTATGAACTGGTATAAGAGGGGGCACCCGACTGTTCTTAGGTGTGCTCCTTGGGATCTAACTATTTTTGTGAAAATGGAAGTGTGGAAAGAGGTTTTGTCAGTCATGCACCACATCTTCATGGTTCCAACTATGCACATTGGAAATTCATGATTAGAGCTTTTATAAACTCAATCCATCATAAGACTTGGAAAGCAGTCATTCAAAGGTGGAAACCTTCCACTATGACACTTGAAGACAAAGTCATTGTTGTGAGCAACCCTGAGAAAGATTGGGATCCTACTGAAGATGAAGTTGTTCTTGCAAACTCTAAAGCGTTTAATGCTATCTACAACAGAGTTGACAAGAATGTGTTCAGGCTGATCAACGCTTGTGTCAGTGCCAAAGATGCATGGGAAATTCTGGAAACTTCTTATGAAATGACCTCTAAAGTGAAGACATTTTGTCTTCAACTAGTGAGCACTGAATTCTCTCGATCAGATTTTATGTTCGCCTACGTGATCTCTCGAATGAATCACATTCTCTCAATGAACCTATGTCTAGAGAAAAACTCGTGAGAAAAATTCTTCGATCCCTTCTACAGCATTTCAAGATCATGGTCACCAACATTGATGAAGTCCATGATATCACAAAGGTGAAGGTGGGTGAACTCATAGGATCTCTGCTTATCTAAGAGATGTCTCTTGATGATGAGAACAACAACAATAAACTCAAGGGAGTTTCTCATAAAGCTTCTAATTCCAAGTCTAAACATTAGTACACTTATGTCTCTAATGATGTTCATGATGTCTAAAATATTTGGCAATTATGAGAAGGCTTGACAGAAGGCAGAGTAATCAAAATGCTCAACCTAATGCTACCTTCAACATATACAATGCTTGTGATAAGACTCCTCTAGGGTTCAAGCCTGGAAACAATTTTAGAAGAGGGAGAGACAATGATCGTGGTTATGGTCAATACATCAAGGGCATGGGAATTCACTGTAGATAGTGTTGTCGCTCGTTTTCGGACAACTATTTAGGAGCCCCAAACGGTTCGACCCAAGGCCGAACCAAGTGGTCGCGTTCGGGCTCGAGCGTGTCGGACTTGGTATCCCGAGTCGTCCCTTAGTTGTCAGTGATGCTTGCCTCGTCCAAACACCTGAAATGAGAGAAAGAACACGTGAACTACAAAGGGGAAATAGAGGGGGTGCCTCTGTTTACCTCTCTGACGCTCAACATTAGGAGGATTGAGGTGGGGTGTAGAGGATTAGGTGTTTAGAGGGCCGAAGATTGAGAGAAACGAGTAAGGTATGAGTTCAATAGTGTTTCAGTACTCAATTTTGGATTACCTTTGGGAGAGGACGGACCTCTACATTTATAGGCGACCAAGGGGTGTTTGGGGAACCCCTTGGCCGAGCAGGATTTTGGGTCGGCCATCCCTTGGGCCGGCCAATGGTCGAGGATGTCTAGGGCCGTCCAATGGCCGAGGCAAGCCCTTGGGACGGCCAATGGCCGGGGATGTCCAAGGCCGGCCATTGGCCAAGGCAAGCCCTTAGGCCGGCCAATGGGCGAGGATGTATAAGGGCGGCCATTCGTCGAGGCAAGCCCTGGGGCCGGCCAATGGCCGGGGATGTCTAGGGCCGGCCATTGGCCGAGGCAAGCCCTTGGGCCGGCCAATGGCCGGGGATATCTAGGGCCGGCCATTGGTCGAGGCAAGCCCTTTGGCCGGCCAATGGCCGGGGATGTCCAGGGCCGGCCATTGGCCGAGGCAAGCCCTTGGGCCGGCCAATGGCCGAGGATGTCTAGGGCCAGCCATTAGCTGAGGCAAGCCCTTGGGCCGGCCAATGGGCGGGGATATCTAGGGCCGGCTATTGGCCGAGGCAAGCCCTTGGACCGGCCAATGGCCGGACAGACCTTTGCCTGCTGGGAGGCTGCCGGCCGGGAGTCGGCCGGACGGGACTTGGCCGGCCGGGAGTTGACCAAACGGGACTTGGCTGGTTGGGAGGTGTTGTGCGGTCCTTGGCCGGCCGAGAGTCGGTTGGACGGGCCTTCGCCCTTGTGTTTCCGGACTGGCCAACAACACCTCGCTTCGACGTGGTTTTGCCCTTGTTTGTCCCTCGTGACGCGTATTGACTTCTTTGCCCCTGTCGGTCGTCGACGGGCCGACAACATTAGCCCCCTGAGTTTCCGATCGAGCGTGGGTCGAGTGGAAACTCAATAGTTTCACCAACGTGCGGACTTGGGATGAACAATCTCGAGTTTGTGATTGCGCCGTAGAGAGGCTTTAGTGCATCACGAGGGACGGCTTTTGTGCGTCGCGAGGGACGGCCTTGGTTGTCTTTTGTTTTACGTGTCTTACGTCCTCGACTTACTAGCGTAATCGATTTGCACAATTATGTCGATGCATGTCTTATTTTCTCGATTTACCAATGAGGGCGTAATCGATATGCACGTCTTGTTCATGCGCGTCTTATTTTCTCGATTTACCAATGAAGGCGTAATCGATTCGCACGTCTTGCTGATGCGCGTCTTATTTTCTCGATTTACCAATGAGGGCGTAATCGATTTGCACATCTTGTTCATGCGAGTCTTATTTTCTCAATTTACCAATGAAGGCGTAATCGATTTACATGTCTTGGGCCTCGGGGGCCTCGGTGCCACATTGTGTGACCAGGTTTTCCGTGGACGCTGGCTAGACCAGTTTCGTCCGGCGGGCGCAGGCCTTTGAAACCCATATGTGACTCGCTGCCTGTTCGCGCACGAGCTGGGCGGTGAGCGTAACCACACCACCTTATGAGCGTGGCACCCTTGGGTGCGCGTGTCATGTGATAGGCGGGGTTGTGTGTAGACTTGATCCCCTGGCGAGTGTGGCACCTTAGTGCGCTGGTCGCGTTGTCGAGTTGAGTCTCTTGGGTCGAGTCTTGTGCCCTTGTGAGCGTGGTGCAACGGCGTGCGTGTCACGTTTGGGGACTCATTTGTCCCATTCTTACTCTCACGAGAGCATCGTACAGCGAATTTTGGTGCACCATTAGGGGCGACTTAAGCACGTCGTTAGGGACGATTTTTCCTGTTGCTCGTAGGAGAGCATATAGATTTGTCATCGAGACTTGTGAGTCTATCGTTGATTGGTGAGTCAAGAAGTCGTGCATGTTTGACGCGAGGACTTTCAAGTCGACTCATGGGCTTATGACTCAACTCAACGAGAAAACTTAACTCGAGGAATCACGTGTAAAGTCGACGCGATGTCTCGTCAACCGACCCGTGAATCGAGACTCGGCTCGAGGAATGAACTCAACTCAAGGAGTTACTCGTAGAGTCGACACGAGGACTTGTTAGCTAGTTCGTGGACTCAGGACTCGACTCGAGGAGCGAACTTAACTCGAAGAGTTATGCGTAGAGGCAACACGAGGAATAGTTAGTCGACTCGTGGACTCGGGACTCAACTCGAGGAGTGAATTCAACTCAAGGAGTTACGTGTGAAGTCGACACGAGGACTAGTTAGCCGACTCGTGGATTCAGGACTCAACTCGAGGAGTGAACTCAACTCGAGGAGTTATGTGCAAAGTCGACACGAGGACTAGTCAGTCGACTCGCGGATCGGGACTCGACTCGAGGAGCAAACTCAACTCAAAGAGTTATGCGCAAAGCCGACATGAGGACTAGTCAGTCGACTCGTGGATCGAGACTCGACTTTAGGAGCGAACTCAACTCGAGGAGTCATGTGTAGACTCGACATGAGGACTTGTCGGTCGACTCGTGGACTTGGGACTCGACTGGAGGAGCAAACTTAACTCGAGGAGTTACGTGCACAGTCGAAACGAGGGCTAGTTAGTCGGCTCGTGGATCGGGACTCCACTCGAGGAATGAACTCGCCTCGAGGAGTCACATTTAAAGTCGATACGAGGACTAGTCAGTGGACTTGTGGATCGGGACTCGACTCGAGGAGTTATGCGCAAAGCCAACACGAGGACTAGTCAGTCGACTTGTGGATCGGGACTCGACTCGAGGAGCGAACTCAACTCGAGGAGTTATGCGCAAAGCCAACATGAGGACTAGTAAGTCGGACATATTCATGAAGGGTAAACATAGATAATATTCAGTGGATCCGCTCATCATAATTTGGTTGAATTCTTGAGTAGAAAATAAATTCATTTGAACCGAGAGATTTTCAGTGTCAACTCTTTAGTGGAGTCAGTTGGCATTAAGCTAAACTTGGAAAAGGTTTGTGAACTTTTGAGTCCAAGCATTTAGCTCAAGCTTTGTTCATTTGGGTCCATGAGGTCACCGTCACAAATCATATCGAGTAGGAATAGTTAAGCTAGAAGCTAAGTCAAAACAAGAACGAGACAAGTTTTACGAAAATTATCAAAAGGGTAAATTTGTCTTTTTGGACATAGCATGAAATGAATGTCAATAATTTTTTTGACATGGTCATATGATGGCCTAAATCACTTGGCCATGATGTGTTCATTGGGCCTTCTGGATTAATTTCATTTTATAGAATTTTACTTGAAAATTCTCAGTGGGCTTTTCTTATGTTGTCATGAACAAGTAAAGAAAAATCTAGAAAGGCTTTCTGGAAGCCCTTTGGCCGTCCAACCCAAGAGAATGGGAGACCAATTTCGTGCAACCCAATAGAGAAAAAGAGAGTTTATTTTGTGCATAAATGTATGAAGATACTTGCCAACAGAAAAAGAGGAAACAAATTTTCCCCAAGAGGAAAGTTAATTTCGGCCAACTAGTACTTGCTCTTTGTCTAGGTTAGTAAAATCGTTTTACTGGTTAAAAGAAATTTTTAAAATTCCACCGCTTATCGAAGCGTTAAACTTTTTCTTCAACCCTAGATCAATTCCAACATTTGGGGCTCCTAAATAGTTGTCCGAAAACGAGCGAGAACATTTTGGCGCTAGAAGGAAGGGCATCTCCCGACCTTGGCGACACATTCCCTCTACTACTCTTCTTCTACCCTCGACAGCAAAATTCTCGATAGATGAGTCAATTGCCCGTCTCCTCTACGGCTGACCGAGCGACTAGCTCGATATACGTCTTGGGAAGCTTCGCCCGCCAGATTTTGGATCAAGGGCCTCGTGACAACGAGAGCCTACCCCTCGAACCAGCCGTCCACGAACTGGCCGGCAACGCCGATGACACTCTCCGTGGAGACACGGCCCGGAGACTCTATGAACTCCTCGAGCGGCCAGGGTTGAATGGCACACTCATTGCCGACCTCCTCGGCTACCGCATCAAGGACGATGTCAACCACGATGAGAAAGACCCCAACTATGTGGCGAGACCAAAAACCAATGAGACCAACCTCGACCACGCTATTCACGAAAGTGAACACGCACGCACGCCTTCAAGGGGACACCCTCAGGCAACCACATCAAGAGACCAATGGTTGAGTGAACACACACATGCACCCTCGAGGGAACACCCTCGAGAGACCACATCAAGGCATCAAAGATCGAGTAATACTCAAGGACGCCCAATCTCAAGGTCATGAAAGGGACGCTCCAAGCTCACCATCTGCATCCAAAACCCCTGGAGGGAAGATGGCATCGATTGTCGCGGCGTCCATCGAGGACGTCACTTGAACTACATTCCCTTACCAAGGGTGATAGGAACGGCCAACGGAGACTTGAGAGACCACCTCAATTCCCGAAGGGAATCTCATGGGAGTGACTTGAGAGAAAAACTCAACGCCCGATGCGAGATCGCAAGAGAAGTCATCTCGGGACACCAACCACCCAACGTTGTTAATCGAGCACCCAACAAGAAGCGCGTTGCCGCACTCGTGGCACCGGCCGTTGGTCCCGAGTCGCGAGGGAAAAGGCGCAAAAATGGTCAGGTCCCTAATGACCATCCTTCTCCGACCCCGAAGCGATCCTTCATCCCTCTCAACACGACACCCGACCGGATCCTCAGCTTACACAAAGAGAAGCTAGGATCTCCGCCTCCAATGAAGTGGGACCCCGCAACGCGGGACAAGAGCAAACAATGCGAATATCACCAAGACCACGGACACGTGATGACTGAATACTACCAGCTTAGGAAGCAAATTGATTCCCTGATTCGAGGTGGGAATCTCAAAGAGTTCGTGGCATGCGCTAGCAAGGCAACAACCCCGATTAAGCGCCTGACTTGTCAAAGGGAAGAAAACGTCATCACCGCTACAACAACCCCCATGACAGGCAATGGCTCAAAAACCTAGAGCATGAGAACAATGAGACGGTGAGCATGGTTCATCTACTAAAGAACAAGCTCCCACCATTTGCAGCCACGATTGTCACAGCTTTCGCCATTAAATTCACGAACGAACTTACTCGACTCTGTGATTGTTTTATTTCAAACATGTTATTTTCTTTTTCCTAAGAAGGCCAAGTGCCAATGCAAGCTGTAACAACCTCCTTATTACAATAAAAAGTTGTTCTACCTATTGTGACGTACTATTGTATATCTCCAACACGAGAGTTTCTTGGTCTTCGTCTTGCAAACACACGAAACTCGGGGGGCTAATAGGGAACAATACTCAATGAAAACCTCAAAAATAAAAAACAAAAGTATAACGAAGTCTCAAGGGGCCGATGGTTAGGCCGGAGGTCCCGAACAGAAATAATCTACATACACGAGTTGGCTGACCGGTCCTCGTGTCAACCCTACACGCAACTCCTCAACGTGAGTTGACTCCTCGAGTCGAGTCTGGAGTCCACGAGTCGACTAACTAGTCCTCGTGTCGACTCTACGCATAACTCCTTGAGTTGAGTTCACTCCTCCAGTCGAGTCCTGAGTCCACGAGTGGACTAACTAGTCCTTGTGTCGACTCTACGCATGACTCCTCGAGTTGAGTTCACTCCTCGAGTCGAGTCCTGAGTCCACGAGTCGACTAACTAGTCCTTGTGTCGACTCTACGTATAACTCCTCGAGTTGAGTTTGTTGGAAATGATCTAGGGTTTAAGAAAAAGTTTAACGCTTTGTTAAGCGGCGGAATTTTATAAATTTTCTATTTCAAGTAAAACAGTTTTTACTAACTTAGACAAAGAGCAAGCACATGTAAATAAAACTATTATGAGCATAGAAGTTTACTAACCTTTTTAGACGCTTGAATGTTGAGAAGCTTTTGGAAAAAGGTTGCAACGTTCGTCTCCCCTCGCAGCACGTCTCTCTTCCTTTCTCGGCAACTCGAGCAACCACGAAAGTTTCTATCACTAAATCACTCGAGAGAAAAGCAATTAGTGAGTGGGCACTTTTAAACACTACGATTTAAGAACGAGTCTTGAAGTCGCAGAGCTAAACACTAGGTCAAATGAGGACCTAGGTGCCAAAAAAATAAAACGAAATTGACTAGAGAGAGAGAGAGAGAGAGGAGTCGGCCACAAGGTCTAGAGAGAGAGGCTCTCAATCTCTAACTTATGTGGAATGAATAGAATGAGAGGAATGAGGGTCCTATTTATAGGAGAAGGGTTGGCCTTGGAAAGAAGTAGTTTCCTCTTATTTTCCAAGCCTTTATGAGGAAATCTTATTTCCCCTTTTTCCCTTGCTTAGCACGTCCAACATAGGCTTCAATAAGCCTTGGATTTGTTTCCTCATTTAGTCTTTGCTATCTCCTTGCTTCATTTGGTCGAAATTCTAGTTTCCTCATAGAGGAAATTTGTTTCCTCTTTTTCTTTTGGCAAGTATCTTGATACATTTATGCACAAAATATTCTCTCTTTCTCTTGGGTATTTGGGCGCCTATCATGCTCTCTAGAAGGAGGTTCTAGAAGCTTCTTCATTTGTTCATGACAACCTGAGAAAGGCCCATTAAGAATTTTTAATAAAATTCTTATGAAATGAAATAAATTCACAAGGCCCAATGATCAAGTCATAGCCGAGTGTTATTGAGTCATCAAATGACCTTGTCAAAAAATTTAATGACATTCATTTCATCCTTTGTCTCAAAAGACAGAAATACCCTTTTGACAATTTTCGTTCTTGTTTTGACTTAGCTTTCAGTTTAACTATTCCTACTCGATGTGATTCGTGACAGTGACCTCATGGATCCAAATGAACAAAGCTTGAGCTAAACACTTGGACTCTAAAGTTCACAAAACTTTTTCCAAGTTTAGCTTAATGTCAACTGACTCCACTAAAGAGTTGACACTGAAAATCTCTCGGTTCAAATGAATTTATTTTCTACTTAAGAATTCAACCTAATTGTAACGAGTGGATCCACATAATATTATCAGTGTTTACCCTTCATGAATATCATCAGCTAGTCGAGATTTACAAAATTACCATTTTACCCTTCTAGCTGTTATTTCCTCAACTCCTTTGTCGCTTGTGAATAAGTTAGAAACAATGTATTGGCGAGGAGCTAACAAGTCACATTGTTTCATCCAAAAGAGTCAGGACACTTCCGAAATTCAAATTTGGGGGTTTCAGATTTCAAAGATGATTTTTGTGAAATTGATTGGTTTTGGTTGCTCATTGAACCCGATTAGTGATGGTTATAGCTTGAATTTGTGTATTGAGTTCGGATTTCCTTGGTTTGGTAGTGATTTGGCCGAAATTTGATGAACTAGGGTTTGAAGATTCGAATTTTGGGGCTTTTGATATCTGCGTGTTGATTGATGATTCTGAGACCAACCCTTCCGTGACCAGCACCGAGCCTCCGATGCAGCCCGTCCGACCAGCCCCTCCGCTGCTGCCTCTCCGACCTGTCCCGAGCCTCCGACCAGCCCCTCCGCTTCATTAGGTATTTTTCATAATTTGATTAGTATTTTGATTAGTAGTTTAGTTTATAATTAGTTAGTTAGTTTGTAATTGATTTGAAATGAATTAGTTAATTAGTTTGTAATTAATTTATTAAATGAAATTTGTTCTAATTAGTTTTAGGTTTTTTAGTTTAATACTTACATGTTTAGGTTGTTTAGTTTTGATTAGTTTAGGTTAATTGAAATTGTAATTAGTTTAATAATATGTTTAAGTCGTTTAGTTTTAATTTGTTTAGGTTAATTGAAATTGTCAAATTGAAATTGTAATTAGTTTAATAATATGTTTAGGTTGTTTAGTTTTGATTAGTTTAGGTTAATTAATTGAAATTGTCAAATTGAAATTGTAATTAGTTTAATAATATGTTTAAGTTGTTTAGTTTTGATTAGTTTAGGTTAATTGAAATTGTAATTAATTTAATAATATGTTTAGGTTGTTTAGTTTTGATTAGTTTAGGTTAATTGAAATTGTCAAATTGAAATTGTAATTAGTTTAATAATATGTGTTAAATTGCTAATCATGAAATTAAAATTAGTTAAGTTTTAGTATAAATGAGTTGAGAATATTGTATTTTTGTTGTAAACGAGCCACGGAGGTTCTGTTTAGGGTTTAGTTGATTATTAGGATAGTTTTGGATGGTTTGTATATGCTTTTAAATGAGTTTGCAGGTTTTTGGTTTGTTAGTATTATAGGGGAAACTCTGCCGAAATTCAGATTGAGTTTCTAGCCTATTATTCTCAAAACCCTAATTTTTTCAATTCGACTTCAAATAACATAAACTTCATAATCTCATCTTCATTCATTGATCTTCGTCTCGTAACAATAAGTAATCGACTTCATTCGTCTTCGTCACTTAGCAACAACTCTTAATAATTGTTCTTTTTCCCTTTCGTTTAGCGAAATCAATGTCCAATCCAAGTAGAGATTGGATCACCGAGAACAATCGGTTGTCCTTGCAGTATAAAATCGAAGTTAATGAATTTATCCGCGCTGCAAGAAGATTTTCGAACGATAATTACGAATATCGATGTCCTTGCAAGCCTTGCAACAACGTGAGATGGCACGACATTGGGGTTGTAAGGCATCATCTGCTAAACAAAGGGTTTACCCCGGGCTACACAGAATGGTATCATCATGGCGAGGTCGTGCGTTCTGTAGGTCATCTTGAAGAAGTCCCCATCGGAGAAACAGCCCAGAGAGGAGTACGAGGAATACATGCTGCCGTGGAGGATATAAGAGATCACGAGGAATTCGATGGTGTTACGGAGCCGGCTCCGAGCGAGGTGCGTGCGGAGGAGCAAGTGGAAGACTTGTTCGCCGAGTTGGAAGCGGAATTGTACCCCGGATGCAAGGAGTTTTCATCGTTGTCATTCTTGGTTCAGTTGATGCACCTTAAAGTCACGAACCATTGGACGAACAAGTCGTTCACAGAACTGCTGCAGCTTTTGAGAAAGTCTCATCCAGCCGATAATCGAATACCGGAGAAGTACTACGAGGCAAAAGCAAAGCTGAAGCATTTCGGCATTGGATACGAGATGATCGACGCGTGCA
This sequence comes from Urtica dioica subsp. dioica, assembly GCF_054948205.1. Lineage (NCBI taxonomy): Eukaryota > Viridiplantae > Streptophyta > Magnoliopsida > Rosales > Urticaceae > Urtica > Urtica dioica. The sequence goes on along the minus strand of NC_142756.1, from coordinate 23,503,883 downwards.
TTAATGACTGTGTCCTATTCCGAAAACATCTCGCGAACGTCGACGTGTGCCCGATATGTAACGAGAGTAGTGTTGTCGCACGAAAATGAACAACTATTTAAAACCTTGGGCGGTTCGATCCAAGGCCGGACCAAGTGATCGCGCTCGGGCCAAGAGTGTGAACTCGATAGTCTCGACCTAGGGGTTTCTTCGATCAACCCGCCTCTCGGGAGAGGTAGGGGCTGAGGAGGAGGAGTGACCGTGCCTTGGTTGTCGGCTGCCTACGTACCCGTGTGTGGGATCAGGTCATAACGTAGTTCAAGTGTATGTGATGCAGTATGAGGCACGGAGCCTTGGTGGAGAGGCGTGCTCAACGAAGGAGACGAGGCGCGGAGGGGTCCTCGGCGACGTCTCAAAACTTCGGAGATCGCGTATGCGAGAGAGAATGTGTGTTTTCTCTCTTTTGGAGACGTGGAAGACTGTAAGTCAAGAGTTCCTTGTTGTGGCGGAGATTCCGGACGCGTAGGCAATTCCTAGTTGGCAATGCCGGACGCGTAGGCGATTTCTTGTCAGAAATGGTGGACGCGTCTAGGGTGCTAGACGCGTAGGCGATTTTCAGTCGAAGACCGTTAGAGCGCTCGTGGGCTCAAGATTAATCGTTCGATCAAGAGAGGCGGCACTCGGGAGTCCCCGGAAAGCGCTTCAGAATCTCTGAGAACGAGAAATCGTGGAGAATCTGCTTCAGGCCAAGGATGGCATCCAGAGAAGCAGAGAGAAGTCTCAAGTTCCTTGAGAATGAATGGGATGGCTTTACCCTCAATGAGAGGGGTATTTATAGGTGTTTGAGGGCCTTAGAAGGCTTCTTTTTCGTCCTTGTGGGACTAGGGACGCGCGCGCCATCAAGTGGAGGCGCACGGCGCGCGCGGCGCACAAAGAGCGGTGCACAACGCGCGGCGCGCAGCGCGCGGGTCATCTGGCGCGGCGCGCGGGTCACTGGACGCGGCGCATGGAGCGCGCGGCGCGGGCGCGTCTTGGCGCGGCGCACTGCTTGCTGCGCGGTTGGCCGGCGCAACGTGCTGTGCGCGCGGTGAATGGCTCGTTTTGCCGGACTCTTGCGGGCCTTTAGGGGTCTTCGAATACCATTCTTCCCACGCGAAATATGAAGGTTTCCACTTGACGAGAGTGACTCGACTCGAGGAGCGAAGCTCGACTCGAGGAGACTGACTCAAGGCTCGACTCGAGGAGCGAAGCTCGACTCGAGGAGACTGACTCAAGGCTCGACTCGAGGAGCGAAGCTCGACTCGATGAGACTGACTCAAGGCTCGACTCGAGGAGCGAAGCTCGACTCGAGGAGACTGACTCAAGGCTCAACTCGAGGAGCAAAGCTCGACTCGAGGAGACTGACTCAAGGCTCAACTCGAGGAGCGAAGCTCGACTCGAGGAGACTGAATGAAGTCTCAACTCGAGGAGCGAGGCTCAACTCGGGGAGCCGACTCAAGCCTCGACTCGAGGGGCTAGGCTCGACTCAAGGAGTCAATAGTTTGGTCGAGGGCTTGAAGACCTGCCGCTCTTCAGGACCTCCGGCCTGACCATCGGCCCTTTGAGCGACGTGCCTTCTCCGCGTCTCGGGTTTTCCGAAAACGACCGACAACATTAGCCCCCCAAGTTCATTGCTCGGGAGGCCCCGTGCGGTGAACTTTTAGTTGTTTCTGCCGGGTGTTTGAGGAAAATAGACTTCCTAGAGCTTCACTGTCACGAAGCTTTTGTGATTATGAAGGATATTCTCACAATTGATAGTGCTCTCTCTCGCTTTTCCGTCTCTCTCGACACGAGTGTGTGATCGACACGTGGAGGAGGATCCAAGCGGATAGAAGGCATAGCTCAACGTGGGCGAGGCGAACGCGCTTGCGTCCGTCGCTCTAGCCCCGGAGCAACGGGGATATGCACGCGCAAGTAGGGCGTGCATTTGTGCAGAGGCGTACCAGCGTGTCGCGGTATGTTGGTCTTTTGGTGAAGTCACGTTTTGTTTAAGGATATTTTCAAGCGGAGTCCGTGGGACTCGATTGTGAATAGCAGGGCGACGATCGTGTAATCGTGACCAATTAGGGGAAGATCATGGCGTCCATCTCGGCCAGCTTGGAAGGCGACTGCACTTTTGCATTTCGCAATGGCGTGCTCGTTCCGATGTCTCGGAGACGGAGGCTGATGCTGTGGGCCGATGCTTCGAGAAGACGGAGTGGTACCTGGCGGAAGGCTCTGCCGCACCGGAGGGCTTCGACTGCTCGGGGGTCAACACTCAAAGTTTGACCGCGCACCAGGCATAAGTCGGTCTCACGGGGCATCCGCCATCCCAGCTCTGGCGACGCTTCTCCGTCTGCGTTCGGAAGATCGGCCCTTATTCCCCAGACGTGAGTGCGGGTCTCTGCTTTGGCTAACCTGTTTTTCAAGTCGCTCCCGGTGTTTGCTCGAGGAGCGGTACTCGACTCGAGGAGACTGACTCAAGGCTCGACTCGAGGAGCGATGCTCGACTCGAGGAGACTGTCTCATGGCTCGACTCGAGGAGCGAAGCTCGACTCGAGGAGACTGAATCAAGTCTCAACTCGAGGAGCGAAGCTCAACTCGGGGAGCCGACTCAAGTCTCAACTCGTGGGGCTAGGCTCGACTCGGAGAGCTTGGCTGGACTTTAAGGAATATGACTCTACTCGAGGGGCGATGCTCGACTCGAGGAGTATGACTCGATTAGAGGGGCGATGCTCGACTTGAGGAGACTGACTCGGTGAGAGTGACTCAACTCGAGGAGCAAGGCTCAGCTCGAGGATAATGACTTGACTCAAGCAGCAAGGCTTGTCTTAAGGAGAGCGTGCCTCGACTCGAGGAGCGAAGCTTGACTTCAAGGAGAATGACTCGACTCAAGGAGCGAAGCTCGACTTCGAGGAGAATGACTCGACTCACGGAGCGAAGCTCGACTCGAGGAGGATGACTCGACTCGAGGAGCGGGGCTCGACTTGAGGAGAATGACTCGACTCGAGGAGCGAGGCTCGACTTCGAGGAGAATGACTCGACACAAGGAGCGAAGCTCGACTTTAAGGAAAATGACTCGACTCAAGGAGCAAAGCTCGACTTCGAGGAGAATGACTCGACTCAAGGAGCGGGGCTCGACTCGAGGAGAATGATTTGACTCGGGGAGCAAGGCTCGACTTGAGGAGAATGACTCGACTCGAGGAGCAAAGCTCGACTTTAAGGAGAATGACTCAACTCAAGGAGCGAAGCTCGACTTCGAGGAGAATGACTCGACTCAAGGAGCGAAGCTCGACTCGAGGAGAATGACTCGACTCGAGGAGCGGGGCTCGACTCGAGGAGAATGATTTGACTCGGGGAGCAAGGCTTGACTCGAGGACAGTGATTTGACTCGAGGAGCAAAGCTCGACTTGAGGATGATGACTCGACTCGAGGAGCGGAGCTCGACTTGAGGAGAACGACTCATCTCGAGGAGCAAGGCTCGACTCGAGGACAGTGATTGGACTCGAGGAGCGAAGCTCGACTTGAGGAGTACGACTCGACTCGAAGAGCAAGGCTCGACTCGAGGAGGATGACTCGACTCGAGGAGCGGAGCTCGACTCGAGGAGAACGACCCATCTCGAGGAGCAAGGCTCGACTCGAGGACAGTGATTGGACTCGAGGAGCGAAGCTCGACTTGAGGAGTACGACTCGACTCGAAGAGCAAGGCTCGACTCGAGGGGGATGACTCGACTCGAGAAGCGAAGCTCGACTCGAGGGGGTTTAGGTGCGCCTTGTGGCGGCTTCAAGTGCATTGCGATCTAGTCATCACATGCAACACCTTGTGGCGACTCGGAGCGCGTCGTTTAGCCGTCTAGGCAAGTCGCGAGGGATGGCCTAGATATGCCATGTAGGCTTCTTAAGCGCGCCATGTAGGCGTCTTAGGTGCGCCGCGAGGGACGACTTGGTTGCGCCATGTAGGCGTCTTACGTGCGCCATGTAGGCGTCTTAAGTGCGCCATGCAGGCGTCTTAGGTTGCGCCATGTAGGCGTCTTATAGGTTGCGCCTTTACGCGTCTTACGTGTGCCATGCGGGCATCTTAGGTTGCGCCATGTAGGCGTCTTACGTGCGCCATGTAGGCGTCTTAAGTGCGCCATGTAGGCGTCTTAGGTGCGCCATGCAGGCGTCTTAGGTTGCGCCATGTAGGTGTCTTATGGGTTGCGCCTTTACGCGTCTTACGTGCGCCATGTAGGCGTCTTAGGTTGCGCCATATAGGCATCTTACGTGCGCCATGTGGGCGTCTTAGGTTGTGCCATGTAGGCGTCTTACGTGCGCCATGTAGGCATCTTAAGTGTGCCATGTAGGCGTCTTAGGTGCGCCATGTAGGCGTTTTAGGTTGCGCCATGTAGGCGTCTTACGGGTTGCGCCTTTACGCGTCTTACGTGCGCCATGTAGGCGTCTTAGCCTGCATCTCTGGGATGGCTTATGGCGCGCCGCGGAGGCGTCTTAGCCTGCATCTCTGGGATGGCTTGTGGCGCGCCGCGGAGGCGTCGTAGCCTGCATCTATGGGATGGCTTGTGGCGCGCCGCGGAGGCGTCTTAGCCGGCATCTCTGGGATGGCTTATGGCGCGCCGCGGAGGCGTCTTAGCCTGCATCTCGGGGATGGCTTACGGCGCGCCGCGAAGGCGTCTTTAGCCTGCATCTCGGGGATGGCTTACGGCGCGCCGCGGAGGTGTCTTTAGCCTGCATCTCGGGGATGGCTTGTGGCGCGCCGCGGAGGCGTCTTAGCCGGCATCTCTGGGATGGCTTATGGCGCGCCGCGGAGGCGTCTTTAGCTTGCATCTCGGGGATGGCTTGTGGCGCGCCACGGAGGCGTCTTAGCCGGCATCTCTGGGATGGCTTATGGCGCGCCGCGGAGGCGTCTTTAGCCTGCATCTCGGGGATGTCTTACGGCGCGCCACGGAGGCGTCTTACGTGCACGCTTGTTCCCGTTTTATGTTCGGGTGTTTTGTTTGGATGGAGCGTGCTTTCTTTTTGTGGAGCGTACTTTCTTGAGGATTTTGAGCGTACTTACCATTGCCTATGGCACTAGCCCCCCGAGTTTTGGGTTTACAAGTGTAATCTTTGATGATTGAAAATCTTTGATAAAGCGGATTTTGAATAAAAAACATCGAACTTTATTAATATTGCAAAAAAATTTGAAATCCTAAAACGTTGGCTCGTAGGCCTTATTGAATGTTTAGAAAGCAAAGAAATAAAATGGGGGGAGCGCTGGCTAGTGGTAGTACTCTCTTCAAGTGTTCCGCATTCCACAGGCGATAGATCGGTGTCTCGTCCATGTATGACCTGGTAGACTCTGTGGGGTCCCTAATGAGGACGTCGTTACCTTGCACTTGGGTGTCATGCATGTGTCTTCATGGACTTCGCGGAGGACCTTGGTCGACTCGACGCTATCTCTGAGCTGGGAGATTGTGTTAACCGTCTTTCTAGCAGTTTTTCCATCGATTCCTTGGATGTAGCATATTCTGGCTTGGGATTGATCTCCAGCCATGGTGCCGATTCCATCCTCGGTGGGGAACTTCACCAGTAGGTGGTATGTTGAAGTAATGGCCCTTAGTCGATTCAGCGTGGATCGCCCAACGATTACGTTCTAGGGGGCCTCTTGGTCGACCACTAGGAATGGGACCATGTGAACGACTTCAATGCCTCCGGTAGTTTCGAAGGTGACCGGTAGATCGATGATGCCTTCGGTCATGACTCTCTCCCCAGTGAACCCGAATAAAGGTGTTTGGGTCGGAGTTGGGCGTAGCCCCCCGAGCATCATGCGCTCTAAGGTGGACTTGAATATTATGTCGGCAGCACTGCCGTTGTCGATGAGAACCCTTTTCACCAAGTTATTAGCCACTTGGGCTTTGAGCACAATCGCGTCATTGTGCGGATGCACAACTCGCTTGGCCTCTTCGTTGGTGAAGTACATTGTCTCGTGAGGTACGGATGGAGGTTCCTCGTAGGTGAGGTTGACGTGCATAGCAGCGTCTCCTTGGGACGCGGCCCTCAGGAATTTCTTCCGCTGTCGGGCTAAGTCTCCATCTTGTGGACCGCCCAGTATGGTGGTCACAACGTGGAGTTGTGGATTGGCATTGGCAGTAGCCGTGGTTCGGTCGGCAGAAGCGGCTGTTCCTCCTCCCTTGCCAGACTGTGATCTGTTCGAGGTGGGGCCCGCAGCGTTAATCATGCGTAACACGAACTCTTTCAGCTCACCCCGTTGGATCAATGCCTCGATCTGCCTTTTAAGACTGTGGCACTCGGAGGTCAGGTGACCGTATTCCTGATGGAACTCGCAATATCTAGACCGGTCACGAGTCGCGGGGTCTTTGCTCATTGGAGCCGGGGGAGTAAACTTGTCACGCGCCAAAGCCAGGATTTGATCCGACGTCGTGTTAAACGGTGTGAACGACGAGTAGCCCTTAAAGTCTTCCGCAAGTCGCGGCTTCTAGGGCATTGGAGGTCGTCTATTAAAAGTCTGACCTCCTCTGTTTCGCCTTTTACGGGAGCTACCTTGCTCGTTGCTAGGCTCGTCTCGGTGGTGAGGGCTTTGATCATTGCCCTTGCGACCATCGAGGTAATCTTCGACTCCCATGAAGGTCTTGGCTCGAGTCATTAACTCGGCCATGGTAGAAGGGACACGGCCGACGATGGACTTAAGGAAGTCACTTGTGTGCAAGCCTTCAATGATGGCATTGATTGCATCTTTGTCGTCAAAGCGGTCGACCTTATTCGATTCTTCAGTGAATCGGGCGAGGTATCGTCTAAGAGACTCGCCATCTTCTTGCCTGATTGACCACAGGTACATCTTGGTCTTCTTTTGGACCATAGATGTAGCGAACCGTGCTAGGAACATGTCCTTCAGGTCTTTGAACGAGCGGATGCTTCCCGGCCTTAAGTTCTTGAACCACTCGAAGCCGGGTCCGGCGAGGGTAAGACTAAAAGCTTGGCACATAGAGCCGGGAGTGACACCCTGCATTGTCATCCAGGTTTCATAGTGCTGGATATGGTAAGCGGGATCCGCTTTCCCATCATAGGGAGAGAGGTTCGGGAGTTTGAAATTTCTCGTACACACCTCGGCCAATATCTGAGCCGTGAAAGGCGATGAATTCTCCTCGACGACCCCATAGGCACTTCCGCCTATTCCGTGTTCTCGGAGATCTCGTACTTCATTTCGAAGATTACGGATCATAGTGATCACATCGAGACCGGTAGTCGGAGTAACTCCCTGTTCGGGAGGAGTCACCTGTCGTCTTTCATTTGACCCTTGACCCGTGCGGCGGTTCCCGTTAGTTGGGGCTGCTACGGGGATGTTTGGCCGAGAGCTCAATCGCTCTCTTAGGTCATCGCCACGCTCAATGCGTTGGGCGGTGAGGTGGTCCCTAAGATCAGGGCTGGTCGTACGGAGGCGTAGGCTTCGTCTGCGACGGCGCGTTCTCCGCGTGCAGGACTCTCCGCAACATTCTCCCTTTGACCTAGTCGGTCGAGGGCCGAACGTCGGGAATTTCCCTCTTGAGAAGCAGCCGGTGCGCCGCCTGTCTGGGGTAGGGGGTTCGAAGGACCGGCTTCAAACACGGCGGGGTGTTCCCCATCCTTCGTGAGAGAAGTCTCGATATCCTTCGAATCGCCAGTACCCTCGTAGTCAGGGTCGCGGTCACGGCTTTCCTCGTTGAGGTTCTCAGGATCCCCATTGGGGATCATCGTGTCATGCGCGGGTTGCTTCGCAGCCAGTTGGCTGTGGTACCTTGCGTTTCTCGCCTTTAGTTGGCGGATACTCTCCTCTAACTCCATGATGCGGTTGTCCCTGCTATCAGGAGATGGAGATAGTGAGCGGGTCGAGCTCTCTTCGTGGAGCGACTCTTCGTCACCATGCGCTCGGGAGCGCAAGAAGTATTTCTTGGTCCCAGTGACGTTTTCGGGGTTGTTCACGCCCTCAGAACGTACGGGTGGTTGACTACTAATCTTTTCTCAAGTTCGAGAAAGTTGAGTTTGTAGAAGAAAAGAAGAAGATGAACAGAAGGGATTTCGGGCTGAACAGGTCGGGAAGTCCCCTCCTTCTAGCGCCAAAATGTTGTCGCACGAAAATGAACAACTATTTAAAACCTCGGGCGGTTCGATCCAAGGCCGGACCAAGTGATCGCGCCCGGGCCAAGAGTGTGAACTCGATAGTCTCGACCTAGGGTTTTCTCCGATCAACCCGCCTCTCGGGAGAGGTAGGGGCTGAGGAGGAGGAGTGACCGTGCCTTGGTTGTCGGCTGCCTACGTACCCGTGTGTGGGATCAGGTCAGAACGTAGTTCAAGCGTATGTGACGCAGTATGAGGCGCGCAGCCTTGGTGGAGAGGCGTGCTCAACGAAGGAGACGAGGCGCGGAGGGGTCCTCGGCGACGTCTCAGAACTTCGGAGATCGCGTATGCGAGAGAGAATATGTGTTTTCTCTCTTTTGGAGACGTGGAAGACTCTAAGTCAAGAGTTCCTTGTTGTGGCGGAGATTCCGGACGCGTAGGCGATTCCTAGTTGGCAATGCCGGACGCGTAGGCGACTTCTTGTCAGAAATGGTGGACGCGTCTAGGGTGCTAGACGCGTAGGCGATTTTCAGTCGAAGACCGTTAGACCGCTCGTGGGCTCAAGATTAATCGTTCGATCAAGAGAGGCGGCACTCGGGAGTCCCCGGAAAGCGCTTCAGAATCTCTGAGAACGAGAAATCGTGGAGAATCTGCTTCAGGCCAAGGATGGCATCCAGAGAAGCAGAGAGAAGTCTCAAGTTCCTTGAGAATGAATGGGATGGCTTTCCCCTCAATGAGAGTGGTATTTATAGGTGTTTGAGGGCCTTAGAAGGCTTCTTTTTCATCCATGTGGGACTAGGGACGCGCGCGCCATCAAGTGGAGGCGCACGGCGCGCGTGGCGCACAAAGAGCGGCGCACAACGCCGGCGCGCGGCGCAGGGGGCGCAGCGCGCGGGTCATCTGGCGCGGCGCGCGGGTCACTGGACGCGGCGCAGGATGCGCGGCGCGGGCGCGTCTTGGCGCGGCGCGCGCCTGCCTGGCGCGGCGCGCTGCTTGCTGCGCGGTTGGCCGGCGCAGCGTGCTGTGCGCGCGGCGAATGGCTCGTTTTGCCGGACTCTTGCGGGCCTTTAGGGGTCTTCGAATACCATTCTTCCGACGCGAAATATGAAGGTTTCCACTTGACGAGAGTGACTCGACTCGAGGAGACTGACTCAAGGCTCGACTCGAGGAGCGAAGCTCGACTCGAGGAGACTGACTCAAGGTTCGACTCGAGGAGCGAAGCTCGACTCGAGGAGACTGACTCAAGGCTCGACTCGAGGAGCGAAGCTCGACTCGAGGAGACTGACTCAAGGCTCGACTTGAGGAGCGAAGCTCGACTCGAGGAGACTGACTCAAGGCTCAACTTGAGGAGCGAAGCTCGACTCGAGGAGACTGAATGAAGTCTCAACTCGAGGAGCGAGGCTCAACTCAAGGAGTCAAGAGTTTGGTCGAGGGCTTGAAGACCTGCCGCTCTTCAGGACCTCCGGCCTGACCATCGACCCTTTGAGCGACGTGCCTTCTCGGCGTCTCGGGTTTTCCGAAAACGACCGACAACAAGTAGATGGAAGCCAACTGGTAAGAAGATACCGCAAAAGATATTGCGATATTTTCCCTTGAAAGATCAATTGAAGCGACTGTACGCATCTCGACACACGACGCTTCATATGCAGTGGGGCGAAAGAGATCGCGTCAGGGAAGCTGGCGTTCTACGACATCCTACGGATGGTACAGCGTGGAAGAATTTTGACGAGAGATACCCAGGCTTTGCTGCAGAGCCTCGGAACGTGCGGCTTGGGCTAGCTGCGGATGGATTCAACTGCCGGTGGATCGAGCGCGCATCGGACACGAACGATCGCTCCGATGCGACTCGTTTGAGATGATTCCACCATATCACCATATTAATGCGGAAAAATAATTGATTACGCTGATCATAAGCTAATTAAATTATGGTTATAATTAACAAGATCTAGTTATGTTTAATTAATTTAATTCACAAGAGCATATAAGTCAAGCAAGCGATATAAGAGTAAACGAGTACTTACATTGATTTTCAGTTCAGCTACAGAACGCTCCAATCCAATCGCGTACTCCTTGCGTCGTCTTGATGAAGGACTCGATGATGACACCTTAGTCTTCCGAAACGTAATCTCCGAGACGAATAAGAAAGATGAGTGGGCACAGTCTTTATCTCACTAGATCACGAAACTATGTGTTTTGAGATCTCTCTCTTATTTTGCTAAGAATGGAAACGAATTTCCGAGGGGAGGGAGAGGCAGATGCACGGCCAAGAGAGGCTAGTGATGCATGAAATTTTCAATCAAAATTCCTTAAAAAAATTGCTTATTTTTGCCTTCTCATGAACCCCTATTTATAGTAGTAAAAAGGAGATATTCATGGAATCTTTCAGAATATTTTATTTCCTTTTATTGTGTTCACAATAGTGGATTAAATCTAGGCCATTGGATCTCAACAAGTGAATCCTACTTTTTCTCTCATCCATCAGATCAATATCTATGGGATATTATTCTTTTATTTAAATAGAGAATAATTTATTTAGTGAGATAATAAAGGAGAATATATTATTCTCCTAAATATTCTCCTGAATACTTTCCTTTAAATAAGGAGAAAATATAGGACAATATCTTATATTTTTCTCTCTCATTTATTTAAACAACTAAAGAGAAAATATTGGTAAATACCAATTATGTATTTTCGAATTTGATGGCACACGGCCAAGGACATTTGCGCAAACCCTAGTGCCAAATAACCAAATTCGAATTTTCCATGTGTGCAAGGCCCAATTGCTTAAAACCCAATTAATCATTTATTTACTTGGTCCAACAATAAACAAATAATTAATAATTGTTTATTTACTTGATCAAACAATAAATAAACAATTCTACCATAAATATTTATTTAATTCTGCGAATACCCGTTTTCCAGAATTAATGTTGTCAATCACAATTACAGCAAGTGAGATTAATAATGATAAACATTATTATACAAAAGTTCTTATCCGCTTTTATCAGAGCCGAATCGGGGACTATGGACCTAGTAATAGGAGCTTAACAAATCCGATGAAAAAGACGAAATAGTCCTTTCTCTTTTGTCCATCGATTCGTCTAATCTTGGTCAAATACTCCACCTTGTAAGCCAAGACTGAACTCTCCATTATACTAGAATTATATTTACTCATCGTGACGAGTGTCCACTGATATAGTCAGTTCGTGATCAAGATCCTCCAGGTTCAACCCGTGTCAAGAGAAGTCAATTTTTCAGTTATACTTCTCTTGATACATATCAGCCCTAAGCATTGTTGCTTCCCCAGCGAAAGATTCTTTCGAACGTTACTTACTTCGAAAGTGCTAGCAATCTATCGGTTATGGAATCAACCCTCAGGTGAGTGAATATTAACCTTCTTTCAGGAAGGCTGGATTCCGTATCTGTAAATCATTTCCCACTCGAATTATGCTCTGAGAAAACTCCCAAGACATAAGCTGTGATTAGCATGAATAGCCTTTTAGCGAATGAGTCAAAGAGCTCAGTAACATAACCCAGTGTCCATGATCACTTCAGGATTTAGATCAAGTCTCACTGTGACCATCATAGTGACCTCGGTTAGTGTGTTGAACAGTCCTTAAACGACACATCTACACCAAGACCTGTCCAGGTCGTACACTTACCACAAGTGTAGAATGCTCCCACATAGTGATCAGCCTTCACCTATGTGTTCCACATATATGACTTTAGATATAGCTTTCCAGGCGTATATCAGTCATCGACCATGTTTTAGCACACCGCCCGAACTCAGGTCCCCAGCACGTGACTCAGTTAGATACGGAGGCTATGGAAGATAGTTGTTATTGATTCTAATTATTTAGAACTCAACCCACTAATCATATAATGCTAATAAAGTAATCTTATTATCGAATTTAGTAATCATTATCTTCAAGTGGGCAATATTCCCAACAATCTCCCACTTTGACCAGAGAAGATAAGTTTCCTTCAGCCAATTTAATTCTTTGCCATCATTATAGACGGTTTAGACTTTGACCCAGGATTGAGATTCCCATCATATGGATTCCCATTTTATCTATACTCTATCATTTATGTCGATCTGACATATGTCCCATTTTCATATTATTCTAGTTCATGCATTTTTGCAAGTGATTGACTTACCATTTAAGGTCAAGTCAATTTGTTCATAGTAAATAAATTTACTTTAGAACTAATTAACACTTCGCATACCTTTAGATTATACACCAGACTTTATATCTAAAGATAACAAGTCTCCCTATCAAGATGTACATCCCTTTGGTGCCAAACCAGGTTGCACCATTGCATGGTTTGATCTCATCACCACTTACTATAGTGTGATTTATTGAACGTGTTTAAATAAGAACTTTATTGACCTATTTCCATTACTTGGTTATTTATAGTTCATCCTTGTTTGTCGTGTTCACATTCAATATATACACAGGACTTTAAAGATTTACTATATTTAAATAACTAAGTATCTCACTATTTCCAGAAATTACAGTGTTTACAACACATGTAGTTATTCTCGGAAATACGACATTGTCTAAGGTCTAATTATTAGTCCTTTTAAAGACAATGTTGATAGCCTCAACATTGAGCTCATACCTTATATCAATAAGTATGTTTGAGACATAATGGAACGAGCATGTCGTTTCTAAATTTAATTTTAGAAACAGTTAGCTCAGTCAATTTACTTGTGTCATAATGAGGTCTAGAACTATAATAGTAATGACTTTATTCATGACACTTGTTTAGGAGCTATACTTATCGATCATTCTCAAAATATCGATTATAACAAACATCCATGTACAATCATGACTAGTTTATTAAGCACTTAGGATCTACCTTTCATATTTCAAAAGGTTTAGTAGTATAACTACTTCGATCCATGTCTTTATGTTATTGGAACTTCATCCTCAAAGGACAGTTCATCTTCAATTTTGAAGATCCCTAATGAAGTGGTTCGTGGTATCAGAAAAAAGAGTATCATTGATGATAATGTCTCTCCTTAAGGGCTCAATCCCTTACGTTATAGCTTATTAAAGCTTAAACCATTTCATTAATCCTTTTATAGATCTCTATATTCCTTTAAGCTAATAGCTTAACAGGTAGATCTATTAAATATGGGCTAATAACTTTCAGACAAGTTAGTATGATCGAGAGTGATATCTCAAGATCATGTCTTTCCATTTAAGGAAAGTTTATTGTTGATGAGAGTGACAAGGATCCATTCTAGGATGCTCCCACTAGGTTATTGATTTTAACGACAAGATAATTCAAAATTATCCTTCCTTTCAATTCATTGATTTATTTGGCAAGGTAATCATTGATTACTCTTTCACTTTAATTATTGAATAATAGCATATACATTCCGGTTAAGGATGCCATCTTCAATGATGGGTTTAATCATGTGAAGGATGTTGCTATTTATTGAACAACATGTGGCTAGATTTCATTAAAGAAAGCTCTCACTCTTTTATTGAACAATAGTGACTAGAATCCAATTAAGGATGCTCCCACTCAATAATATTGGTTATTTAGTGGCTAGGTTCCATTTATGGATGCTCCCACTATCAATACGAATATTAGTGACTAGGTTCCAATTAAGGAAGCTCCCACTAATTTAATTCATCATCAACACTAACTTTTAGTTGTGTCTCCTTTATTACTTATTATTCGAACAAGTCATTGTCGAATAATGGTAATATTTATTTAGACGCTTTCAAAGCTCTAAATAGTTCTTAAACAATAAAACATATTCAACATAAGAATTTAATGAAGCAATAAAAGCTAATTAAATTCTAACAAAGATAATAACTTAGAAAAGATTTATATTTATTTATTGTGCTTCTATATAGCATATGAACGGAAAAACGTGACCTTCATATTCTATATCTTTTTCATAAGGACATAAGCATTCATGCATATTCAAATATCATAAAAGCAATCAAGGCATTCAATAGAAGGAAATATTTAAAGACACAACCATGTGTTCATAAATAATGTAATAAAACATAAAGAGAGAAAGATTCATCCTTTCTGGAATAGCCATAAAGGCTACAATCCAGAAAACCTCGGATTATTAAATGGCACATCCCATGTTCAAAAAAATAAATCCAAAAATGAAAGTAATAAAACTAGTGGGAAATTAGATCTTTAAACGGAGCATGAGCTTCTCTATAATTCGGGCTTGAATCCGACATTGCTCAGCCAGCTCGTCTACACATGTGTGCTCCATCAGATCTGCTCTGCAACAAGAAAAGAAGTATGCTCATGAATAATTATCCTCAAAACATTTTTAGGATATCTTTAATCATGAATTTTAAGGTACCATACCAGCATTCTTCTTGTTTTTCTCAAGCTCAGCCAAGTACAAAGGACAATGCCTCTTCCAATGGCCTTCAGTGTTGCAGTGGTGACATTTACCAATGCTTTCTCGCTTCTTTTCTTTTCCTTTTCCCCTTCTCTTGAAGTTCTTCCTTTCCTTCTTAGAGGGACCTTTCCCCTTTGAAGTATTCGGACGTGCCTTAGATGACTCAGCACCAGAAGTCAACATCTTCTTGGTTTTAGGCGAAGAACTCTTGTCAGCATAGAGAGCTGACCCTTTGTTCTTCCCATGTCGAGTGATAGACTCGAAAGTCTGTAGTTCATTCAATAGCTGAGACAGTCCATACGTCAACTTGTTCATGATGTAGTTGGACGTAAACTGTATGAAGTCACTCGAAAGGGGATTCAGGATTATTCCCACCTGAGTAACCTCATCCATCTGTGCCCCATGGAGTTCAGCTTCGGTGAAGTAGTTAGTCATCTTCATGACATGATCCCTCACCGAAGTTCCCGCAGTCATCCTAGTGCTAGTGCACTTACGGGTGAGCTCAATGCGGGCTTGCTCGCTTTGCATCCCAAACATTTGTTGCAACGAGTCAAGGATCTCCACAGCGGTCTCCTTCCCTTCCATCTTAGTTCGCAACGCATCATATATGCTTGCGAGCATGTAGGCCACCGCCTTATTATTGGCAGTAGTCCACTTGTCATAGTCCTCCCTCAAGTTCTTGGAGGCACCATGAGCAGGAAGAGGAGGTCTGTCTTCAGTGAGGATAAAGCGAATGCTTTCACTCACAAGCACAATGTTGAGATTCGACTTCCACTTAGGGAAGTTATCTCCAATCAGGACGTCTTTCGACAACAGTGCCATAATAGGGTTCGACATAATTACTAAAAACATAAAAGTACATTTATTAACAATATGAAAAGAAACAACTATCAATATAATTTAGGAAATAAAAACTATAATGCAAACATGCACGGGATAAAATACTAATCAAAAGAACCCAGTTTTTATATACCAAGGTAATTCGACTAATAGCCACAATCCGTTTCACTCTGGTGACGTAACGGAGTGCACCTAGTGAAAATGAGAACCATCTCAGATTAGTGAGCAATCATAGTACATGCACCTTCATAACTATGCTCACTAACTACCAATTTTATAGGAATCTTTGGTCACATGAGCAACCACCGGTTGGTTCATGCATAAGTCAACCCAACATTTCAGTGACAGAAATCTAGCTCATACGCACTAGCGTAACTAGTACACGCAGAGATCAACCCTCCCACCTATCGTCAGAGACATAACCTTGGTATTGGAATCAGAAAAGCTCTTCCGAATGGAACTGACCACCATGTTTAGAAAACCGCCGGTCACGAGGGGATCTTTCATCCTCACGGTGTTGTGTCAATGTTGGAGACCTACGACTCAATATACTTTCAGTATTTTAATTTTCCTAGCATTAACTTTAATCTAGGTGATCCACTCGAGTTAACTAAGTCGTATTTAAAAACTCGAGTGTTTCTAAGCTACCCTTAAAAACAGATGTTTCGATATAGCTTAGTGATTAGGAATTCGTGACATCTAGTCTTGATTATCCTAAAAGTATTCCATCACGGAAAAGCTCCCAGTAGAGAAGGTGAGACACTAGGTCTTCTTAAGTACCTCTCAGCTTAGCCTCTTATCGGCTTGGTGACAAAGCTCTCCGATCCGTTCAACTCATTCATTAATTAACTATCCTAATCCAATTAGACAATTTTAATGAATGAAAGCCCATGAAAACCATTAACATACGATACATGATCTAAGTTATAGCATACAAGCATTGCATAGTAATTAAATAAACAAGCAAGAGCATGCAAGAATGGTTTGATTCGGATTGATCGTTTCCTATTTGATTCTATAAAGTAAATCAAGATGAGCCCAATCATATTGGCCCATGGATTCAATTGGGCCCATTCTTATGTCCCTTAGAAAAATAAATCAATATCAAATTATTTAATTTTTCTAATTTTTATCGAAAAAATTAATTAAGTAAGGTCCCATTCCAATGTCCCATTAAAAATAAATCGATATCATAATAATTTATTTTGTAATGTTTTAAATAAAAATCATTAGGGCTCAGACCATACAATCATTAGGGCCCAGGGTAATTTTTTTTTAATGAGTGGGCCCGTGGGCCCACTAGGGTTTCCGGGCTGAGGCCCGGACGAATCCTCTAATCTTGACCTAGGTCAAGATTAGACTTGAGGCTGCACCAGACCGCCGCCGCCATGAGGGCGCGGCCCGGCACAAAGAGGACGGCCGAGACTTGTCACAAAATTTTGTGATAAGTTTTATTGTGGCGTAGTCGTTGAGGCTTTCTTCATCCGTCATGCTTCTTCGTTGTGTGTCCGTCTCTCGCCGATCGTCGTGATCAAGAATGTCGCACCATCGGATTACAACAATAATAATAATTACATAAAACCTATACCCTTTGAATTTCGGGTTTACAAAAAAATCTAGAAAAGCGAGAATCAAATATTCTACGATCAAACCACGAATCACAATCCACATATCATATATTGAATTGCATGAAATTCACATCCACATATAATTTCATTCAAACCATATTTAAATTAATTACAAGAACGAATCGATTAATTAATCATAACAACTAGCTCTGATACCACTTGTCGGTGGATCGAGCGCGCATCGGACACGAACGATCGCTCCGATGCGACTCGTTTGAGATGATTCCACCATATAACCATATTAATGCGGAAAAATAATTAATTACGCTGATCATAAGCTAATTAAATTATGGTTATAATTAACAAGATCTAGTTATGTTTAATTAATTTAATTCACAAGAGCATATAAGTCAAGCAACCGATATAAGAGTAAACGAGTACTTACATTGATTTTCAGTTCAGCTACAGAACGCTCCAATCCAATCGCGTACTCCTTGCGTCGTCTTGATGAAGGACTCGATGATGACACTTTAGTCTTCCGAAACGTAATCTCCGAGACGAATAAGAAAGATGAGTGGGCACAGTCTTTATCTCAATAGATCACGAAACTATGTGTTTCGAGATCTCTCTCTTATTTTGCTAAGAATGGAAACGAATTTCCGAGGGGAGGGAGAAGCAGATGCACGGCCAAGAGAGGCTAGTGATGCACGAAATTTTCAATCAAAATTCCTTAAAAAATTGCTTATTTTTGCCTTCTCATGAACCCCTATTTATAGCAGTAAAAAAGAGATATTCATGGAATCTTCCAAAATATTTTATTTCCTTTTATTGTGTTCACACTAGTGGATTAAATCTAGGCCATTGGATCTCAACAAGTGAATCCTACTTTTTCTCTCATCCATCAGATCAATATCTATGGGATATTATTCTTTTATTTAAATAGAGAATAATTTATTTAGTGAGATAATAAAGGAGAATATATTATTCTCCTAAATATTCTCCTAAATACTTTCCTTTAAATAAGGAGAAAATATAGGACAATATCTTATATTTTTCTCTCTCCTTTATTTAAACAACTAAAGAGAAAATATTGGTAAATACCAATTATGTATTTTCGAATTTGATGGCACACGGCCAAGGAGATTTGCGCAAACCCTAGTGCCAAATAACCAAATTCGAATTTTCCATGTGTGCAAGGCCCAATTGCTTAAAACCCAATTAATCATTTATTTACTTGGTCCAACAATAAACAAATAATTAATAATTGTTTATTTACTTGATCAAACAATAAATAAACAATTCTACCATAAATATTTATTTAATTCTGCGAATACCCATTTTCCAGAATTAATGTTGTCAATCACAATTACAGCAAGTGAGATTAATAATGATAAACATTATTATACAAAAGTTCTTATCCGCCTTTATCAGAGCCGAATCGGGGACTATGGACCTAGTAATAGGAGCTTAACAAATCCGATGAAAAAGACAAAATAGTCCTTTCTCTTTTGTCCATCGATTCGTCTAATCTTGGTCAGATACTCCACCTTGTAAGCCAAGACTGAACTCTCCATTATACTAGAATTATATTTACTCATCGTGACGAGTGTCCACTGATATAGTCAGTTCGTGATCAAGATCCTCCAGGTTCAACCCGTGTCAAGAGAAGTCAATTTTTTCGTTATACTTCTCTTGATACATATCAGCCCTAAGCATTGTTGCTTCCCCAGCGAAAGATTCTTTCGAACGTTACTTACTTCGAAAGTGCTAGCAATCTATCGGTTATGGAATCAACTCTCAGGTGAGTGAACATTAACCTTCTTTTAGGAAGGCTGGATTCTGTATCTGTAAATCACTTCCCACTCGAATCATGCTCTGAGAAAACTCCCAAGACATAAGCTGTGATTAGCATGAATAGCCTTTTAGAGAATGAGTCAAAGAGCTCAGTAACATAACCCAGTGTCCATGATCACTTCAGGATTTAGATCAAGTCTCACTGTGACCATCATAGTGACCTCGGTTAGTGTGTCGTAACGGTCCTTAAACGACACATATACACCAAGACCTGTCCAGGTCGTACACTTACCACAAGAATGTTCCCACATAGTGATCAGCCTTCACCTATGTGTTCCACATATATGACTTTAGATATAGCTTTCCAGGCGTATATCAGTCATCGACCATGTTTTAGCACACCGCCCGAACTCAGGTGCCCAGCACGTGACTCAGTTAGATACGGAGGCTATGGTAGATAGTTGTTATTGATTCTAATTATTTAGAACTCAACCCGCTAATCATATAATACTAATAAAGTAATCTTATTATCGAATTTAGTAATCATTTGTTGTCAATGGTGCCCACAAGAAGAGTTGTAGTCTTTATTTTGTACATTTGATGTAATAAAGTCTCATGAAGACTCTTGCTTGTAATTGCCTAACTATTCATTAATAAAGTTGAAACGTTCATTCATTCTTTCTTTGTTTGAAGCTTTATGATAAAACCTTAGTCTTTTAGTCCATAAACAAACTTAACAACTTACGAAGAGACAAATGTAGATTTGCATGAACAAACTCTTCGTAGTTTGCTTAAAACGATATATTCGCAATCTTAGGGTCAAAGGACTATTGACCTCAGTATGATTGTTAGAAGAATCTATGATGTCTGGTTATGAGGCATTGAGAGTTGGGGACTCTATAGTTCTTCTAGGTATCTTCCGAAGATACTGAATTGACCAGTGCACTTCTAGAGACAATATAAGAACAAACCATTTAACCTCTTATGTCTCGAAGTCACTATGTATGAATTGCATCATGCTTACCTTAATCCTGAAATGAGACATGCCATTTCACACCTTAGTATTCTCATTTGAGAAAGTCAAAGTTCGGACTCACTATGTGATTCCGAACAAGGCCTATTGGTGAAGTACTAAGTTGTGAGTCTGTCATGAGTAACTTTGTGAAGTTCTCATAGATATGGAATTCATGTACAAGATTGCTGAAATGCAATGTATGTCACCTCATGCTTTGTTCCTTGGAGTGTGAATAAATGAACTGGCCAGTGTCCAAATTGAGTCCTGACTCTTTTGGATGAAACAATGTGACTTGTTAGCTCCTCGTCAATACATTGTTTCTAACTTATTCACAAGCGACAAAGGAGTTGAGGAAATAACAGCTAGAAGGGTGAAATGGTAATTTAGTAAATCCCGACTAGCTGATGACATTCATGAAGGGTAAACATAGATAATATTCAGTGGATCCGCTCATCATAATTAGGTCGAATTCTTGAGTAGAAAATAAATTCATTTGAACCGAGAGATTTTCAGTGTCAGCTCTTTAGTGGAGTCAGCTGGCATTAAGCTAAACTTGGAAAAGGTTTGTGAACTTTTGAGTCCAAGTGTTTAGCTCAAGCTTTGTTCATTTGGGTCCATGAGGTCACTGTCACGAATCACATCGATAGGAATAGTTAAACTGGAAGCTAAGTCAAAACAAGAACGAAAATAGTTAAAAGGGTATTTTTGTCTTTTGAGACAAAGGATGAAATGAATGTCAATAAATTTTTTGACAAGTTCATTTGATGACTTAATGTCACTCGGCCATGACTTGATCATTGGGCCTTGTGGATTAATTTCATTTCATAAGAATTTTATTGAAAATTCTTAATGGGCCTTTTTCATGTTGTCATGAACAAGTGGAAAAGCTTCTAGAAGGCCTTTCTAGTATTAGAATAGGCGCCCAACATACCCATAGGGAGAGAGAATATTTTGTGCATAAATGTATCAAGATACTTGCCAAAAGAAAAAGAAGAAACAAATTTGCATATCGATGCACAAGGTGGGCGCCCAAGTATGGTCAAGGGAGAAGCAAACAAAAGAGGAAACAAATCCAAGGACTTACTTGATATGTCTTGGCCGTGCACCTCATGAAGGAAAAAGGGAAATTGGCTCATGAATATGTGATATTCTATAGAAGAGGAAACTACCTTATTGAAGGTGAGACCTCTCCTATAAATAGGAGCCTCATTCTTCTCATTTTTCTCATTCCACATAAGTTAGAGATTGAGAGCTTCTCTCTCTAGAACTTGTGGTTGCCGCCCCTCTCTCTCTCTCTCTAGTTTATTTTCGATTTTTCTTGTTTTGGCACCTAGGTCCTCACTCGACCTAGTGTTTAGCTCTGCGACTTCGAGACTCGTTCTTAAGTCGTAGTGTTTAAAAGTGCCCACTCACTGATTCCTTCTTTTCGAGTGATTTAGTGATAGAAACTTTCGTGGTTGCTCGAGGTGCCGAGGAAAGAAAGAGAGACGTGCTGCGAGGGGAGACGAGCGTTGCAAACTTTCCACAAGCTTCTTCAAAGTTCAAGCTTCAAGAAAGGTTAGTAAACTTCTAGCTCATATTGGTTTTTAATTACATGTACTTGCACTTGTCTAGGTTAGTAAAAACTGTTTTACTTGTAAAAGAAAATTTTTAAAATTCCCCCGCTTAACGAAGCGTTAATTATTTTCTCAAACCCTAGATCGATTCCAACAAATGGTATCAGAGCTATGGTCAAAGAGATGCATGTACATGTTTTTAAAATTATGAGCTTGAAAATCGTTTTGGAAAGTTTACTAATTTTGTGACAAGTTAGAATTGTAATCTTAGATTTTTTTTTAATTTAATGCTCTTGTCTTTAAATTAAAAAGCATGTTGATTTTCTATGAGTTTGGGATGTTTTTAAAACACATTAGAATCAGTTCTAAAAGTTTTTAATTTTTTATATTGAAAAACGTGTTTTAAAGGTTTGAGAAATTTCGGTAAATTTTGTGACTAGTTACTTTGTCTTTCTAGTTTCTTTTATTTACCGTATTCGTTTTATGCTTGTTGTTATTTCTTTTATTCTATGTTATTACCCTGCTAATAAAACACAAATAAAAGCTTTAAACAATTTCATAAAACGTTCTGTTACACTTAATTCTTTTTCGCACCGAAATAGGACCAAGCTTTAATTTATTTCTTTTTCTTCGAGCAGGAGTAAACCCGCATTAAAAGTGATATAACTCTCTGCTCAGAAATGGAAATTTAATGATTCTTGAATCAAATTAAAGCTCTTTCTGTCCTCTGTCCAATGCCACCGGTTTCGGCTCAAAAGGACATCGGAGCCGCCAGATATTGTGATTTTACTCCGAGGTGCGCGGCTGTCTGAAACTCCAGTTTTTTAGAAATCCGGATTTTCAAACCCCACTACCATGAGTTATAGAACTCTAATGAGAAAATTTTCTTGAGCAAAAATGTTTTTCATATGATTATAAACATGATGTGTAAGATTAAAATGTTTTGATTTTTGAAAGTTTAATTGAAACTGAATTTTTACAAAACTAGTTTGAATTTTGAAAAACCGTTTTCACTTTCAAACTTGAAAATATTTTGTCATCCAAATCAAATAAATTTTCAAAATGTTTTCAAAACTATATCTATATCACATATGTTCAAAATCTATATGCTCTTGAAAATTTGAGTGGGAGGTCTCCTTGTAGACAAGCCGAAAAATAAAAAGATGTGTAATCTCAAACTTTCAAGTGTTCGAGTGAGTTGAAGTTCACACTTCCCTCATGCACTTTCCCGAAATAGAAAATAGGAAAAGATCGAGTATGTACCTTGTGCCTTTATGCACTAATACTACTCTGAACATGTCGATCTAGGATTCTCTTCTAGTTGTCCGCTCTGTCGCTCTCTAACTAGGAAATTTGTTTCCGAACTTAAAAGAGTCGATGAACCAACTCCAAAAACTAAGTGGGAGGGTTATACTTGTTGTTTGTAACCCACGATCCCCAACACTAATGAAAAGTGCAAGTGTCGCCGGACTAAGAGTCACCCTCGTGGCCCTCTCTTAAATGAGAGTACTCAAGGGCGCTTTGCTCTGATCATTGCTCAATGAGCTACGTCCGAGAGTGAGACGATGATGACAAGACCTCCCCTCGGCGGATTGTTTTTCAAAGTCAATCTTTTGGACTAAGTGGTTGGTTACACACTTAGACTCAATCCCTAGTAATCCTCCCTCGAGGCCCTGCGAAAGGATGTGAGTGATCAAACCAATTTACAAGGTGGCTAGTCAATGTTGATGTATTGACATCTTGGCTAAGCATTAATGATGTGTCATTTACTTATAAATGGAGATTTTTTACGGCCTTCCCTCGAAGGAGTAAATTATCGTTTGGTTTATAACACCTTTGGATTTTATAAAGTCTTAAACAAACTTAAATCCTAAACCAAAGACTAATCATAAACTTGTTTCAACTTTTATAGGCAATATGTCTCCCAACTCTCTCTCTTTCATTCTTTCCTCGAACAAACTCGAAAACGAAAACTACGTAGATTCGAAACGTAACCTCGACATAATACCTACCGTTAACAAGCACAAATGGGTACTCACCACCCCGTGTCCCCCTCTGACGAATGATGATTCAACTCAAGAGGACAATGACGCCTTAGCGGCCTGGCTTCGATCCGATGAGATTGTGAGGTGCTATATCTTGGCATCTATGAACAATGTGCTGAAAGAGCAACATCGTGACATCGAGACTGGCGCTGACGTGCTCTACAATCTCCTTGAGATGTTTGGAGGGCAAAGGCGTCAAGCAAGGCAACAAGCAGTCCGACAGTTTATGAACTGTCATATGAAGGCTAGGACTCCTGTTAGAGACTTTATGATACTGATCATTAGTTTTCTAAATAAGATGGAAATCCTAGGATCTGAGAATGATGGGAAGAATGTCATAGATATGATCTTAGAAACTCTCCCCGCATCTCTTGATACCTCCAAGATGAACTACTCAATAAACAAGCTAGAGTACACTGTTACCAAGCTTATGGAGGAACTTCACACTGCTGTAGGTCTCACTAAGAGAAAGAGGAATCAAGGAGAGGCACATGCTACTGAGCAAAAAGCCTACGCCTCTGGAACTGTGAAGAGACCTTACAAGGCCGATAAAAAGAACTGTCCCGCCTATCTCAAAGCAAAGGAACATAGTATTGTACTAGTTACCGAAGCATGCTTAGTAGCTGATAATGTATCAACGTGGATTCTTGACTCCGCTGCTACTAACCATATTTGTTGTTCCTTGAATGGTTTCAAGAAAACCAAAAGCTTAGAGGAAGGCGAGTTCTGTTTCAAATGGGGTGATGGGAGCCTGGTGTCTGCAAAGGCTGTGGGATCCGTGACGATGTCTTTTGAAGACCGCACTTTAAACTTGAATAATGTTTATTTTGTTCCTACCTTTGGGAAGAACTTAATATCCGTTGCTCGTCTTCGTGAGCAAGATTATTGTTTAAAGTTCATTAAGAATGGAATTCGTATTTCGTTTCCTGATAATTCTTTTGTCACTGATCCATGTATGAAGAATGCTCTTTTCTACATCTATCCCACTCAACCTTCTCTTTTAGACACCGAAATAGATAATGATCTAATTAGGGAGCCAAAGAGGATCAAACTTTCTGAATCCTCCGATCTAACAAAATCAACACACCTATGGCACTTAAGACTTGGTCATATCAGTCTAGAAAGGATTAAGAGACTTGTGAGGGATGGTCCACTCCAAGCCTCTGCAATAGGTTCACTACCTACTTGTGAATCCTGCATAGAAGGAAAAATGACTAAGCGACCTTTCTCTGATAAAGGTCGAAGAGCCACTGAGTTGCTGGAACTAATACATTCTGATGTATGTGGTTCGCTCAGCCAACAGGCACGTGGAGGATACGAATACTTCGTTACCGTCACTGATGATTACTCACGATATGGGTTTGTCTATTTGCTCAAACACAAATCCGAGACCTTTAACGTATTTAAGGTCTTTAGGGCTTTAGTGGAAAAGCAAACTGGCAAAGTGATCAAAACCCTTCGATCTGATCGAGGTGGTGAGTATATGTCTGGAGAGTTTGATGACTTTCTTAAAGAAGAAGGTATCGCTTCTCAGCTTACCGCACCTGGCACACCTCAACAAAACGGAGTGTCAGAGAGAAGAAACCGAACTCTTATGGAGATGGTTAGATCGATGATGAGTTACTCATCACTCCCGCTTTCCTTTTGGGGATATGCCCTCGAAACAGCCGCTTACATTCTGAACCAAGTTCCGTCTAAAACGGTTCCTGGTACTCCTTATGAAAGATGGACTGGCCGTAAAGTAAGTTTGGGCCACATCCGAATTTGGGGTTGCCCTGCACATGTGCTAAGGCAAAAGACTAGCAAGTTGGCTAGTAGGTCAGAATTGTGCCTGTTTGTGGGATATCCAAAGGAAACTAAAGGTTTCATTTTCTATAGTCCCGAGGACGATAAGACTTTCGTTAGCACGAATGCTCGTTTCCTCGAGGAGGACTTTATGAAGGATGCGAAACCTAGAAGCAAAATTGTGCTTGAAGAAAAGTTGGGTGAGGAAGCTTCTACCTCATCTGTAAGAACTGTTCTTACCCCAACTGAAACACAACCTAACTCATCAGAATCTCGTCAAGTAGTACTTCGACGTAGTGGGAGGGCTACTCAAAAGCGTGACAGGTACATGTCTTATGGAGACTCTCTTGTAGCCGTCTCCAACATGGATGACCCTGTTTCCTATAGCCAAGCGATGGCTTGTTCTGAATCAAACCTTTGGCTTGACGCCATGAAAGTTGAAATGCACTCGATGTATGTCAACAAAGTCTGGAAACTTGTAGACCTTCCTGAAGGGATTAAACCCGTAGGGTGTAAGTGGATATACAAGAAGAAAAGGGGTCCTGATGGGAACGTCGAGACGTTCAAAGCACGACTTGTGGCGAAGGGTTATACCCAACAAGAAGGGATTGACTATGAAGAAACCTTCTCGCCAGTCGCGATGCTTAAATCCATCCGCATACTCCTATCCATAGCTGCAGCTCTCGACTATGAGATCTGGCAAATGGTTGTCAAGACAGCCTTTCTGAATGGCAATCTTGACGAGCGCATTTACATGGCTCAACCAGACGGTTTCGTGGATAAAGGTCAAGAGACCAAGGTTTGTGAGTTGCTTAAACCCATTTATGGACTAAAGCAAGCATCTAGGTCATGGAATATTAGATTCGATGAAACTGTAAAGAGCTTTGGCTTTGAACAGTCAATAGATGAGCCTTGTGTTTACAAGTTAATACACGAAGGTAAAGTTGTGTTTCTGGTACTATATGTCGATGATATACTTCTCATTGGTAATGACGTGGGTAAGTTATCTGAGGTTAAGGTCTGGCTAGCAAAGCAATTCGATATGAAGGATCTAGGAGAAGCCGCGTACATTCTGGGAATCCAAATCTTTCGAGATAGGAAAAACCGGACCCTGTCGCTCTCTCAAGCATCTTATATTGATAAGGTGATGGATCGCTTCTCGATGCAAGACTGCAAGAGGGGTCAAACACCCTTTAGGCATGGAGTTTCACTCTCTAAGGACCAGTCTCCCAAGACTGCACAAGAGATTGAAGACATGAGGAAGATTCCTTACGCCTCTGCCGTAGGAAGCCTCATGTATGCTATGCTTTGCACTAGACCTGATATATGTTTCGCCGTTGGCGTAGTTAGCCATTTCCAATCCAACCCTGGACCCGAGCACTGGATTGCTGTTAAGCATGTTCTTAAGTATCTTCGAAGAACTAGGAACTTGATGTTTACATATTCAGGTACTGACCTGACTATGACGGGATATACCGACTCCGATTTTCAAGCGGATAAGGATTCCAGGAAATCCACTTCGGGATTTGTGTTCATCCTTAATGGTGGAGCTGTTGTGTGGAGAAGTATTAAGCAATCTTGCATTGCTGACTCCACAATGGAAGCAGAATATGTGGCTGCTTGTGAAGCATCCAAAGAGGCTGTATGGCTTAGAAAGTTCCTTAAGTATTTGGAAGTTGTTCCAAACGTCGACGAGCCCATGACCCTTTATTGTGATAATAGTGGGGCTGTCGCTAACTCAAAGGAACCTAGAAGCCATAAGCGCTCTAAGCATATCGAGAGGAAATACAATTTGATTCGAGAGATCGTGCAGCGCGGAGACGTGGAAGTGAAGAAGATCTCAACGGTGGACAACCTCGCAGATCCATTCACCAAGGCCCTAGCGAACAAGGTCTTCGACCAACATCGTGAGAGATTAGGCATGAAGGACTACACACACCTTCTTTGAGTCAAGTGGGAGTTTGTTGTCAATGGTGCCCACAAGAAGAGTTGTAGTCTTTATTTTGTACATTTGATGTAATAAAGTCTCATGAAGACTCTTGCTTGTAATTGCCTAACTATTCATTAATAAAGTTGAAACGTTCATTCATTCTTTCTTTGTTTGAAGCTTTATGATAAAACCTTAGTCTTTTAGTCCATAAACAAACTTAACAACTTACGAAGAGACAAATGTAGATTTGCATGAACAAACTCTTCGTAGTTTGCTTAAAACGATATATTCGCAATCTTAGGGTCAAAGGACTATTGACCTCAGTATGATTGTTAGAAGAATCTATGATGTCTGGTTATGAGGCATTGAGAGTTGGGGACTCTATAGTTCTTCTAGGTATCTTCCGAAGATACTGAATTGACCAGTGCACTTCTAGAGACAATATAAGAACAAACCATTTAACCTCTTATGTCTCGAAGTCACTATGTATGAATTGCATCATGCTTACCTTAATCCTGAAATGAGACATGCCATTTCACACCTTAGTATTCTCATTTGAGAAAGTCAAAGTTCGGACTCACTATGTGATTCCGAACAAGGCCTATTGGTGAAGTACTAAGTTGTGAGTCTGTCATGAGTAACTTTGTGAAGTTCTCATAGATATGGAATTCATGTACAAGATTGCTGAAATGCAATGTATGTCACCTCATGCTTTGTTCCTTGGAGTGTGAATAAATGAACTGGCCAGTGTCCAAATTGAGTCCTGACTCTTTTGGATGAAACAATGTGACTTGTTAGCTCCTCGTCAATACATTGTTTCTAACTTATTCACAAGCGACAAAGGAGTTGAGGAAATAACAGCTAGAAGGGTGAAATGGTAATTTAGTAAATCCCGACTAGCTGATGACATTCATGAAGGGTAAACATAGATAATATTCAGTGGATCCGCTCATCATAATTAGGTCGAATTCTTGAGTAGAAAATAAATTCATTTGAACCGAGAGATTTTCAGTGTCAGCTCTTTAGTGGAGTCAGCTGGCATTAAGCTAAACTTGGAAAAGGTTTGTGAACTTTTGAGTCCAAGTGTTTAGCTCAAGCTTTGTTCATTTGGGTCCATGAGGTCACTGTCACGAATCACATCGATAGGAATAGTTAAACTGGAAGCTAAGTCAAAACAAGAACGAAAATAGTTAAAAGGGTATTTTTGTCTTTTGAGACAAAGGATGAAATGAATGTCAATAAATTTTTTGACAAGTTCATTTGATGACTTAATGTCACTCGGCCATGACTTGATCATTGGGCCTTGTGGATTAATTTCATTTCATAAGAATTTTATTGAAAATTCTTAATGGGCCTTTTTCATGTTGTCATGAACAAGTGGAAAAGCTTCTAGAAGGCCTTTCTAGTATTAGAATAGGCGCCCAACATACCCATAGGGAGAGAGAATATTTTGTGCATAAATGTATCAAGATACTTGCCAAAAGAAAAAGAGGAAACAAATTTGCATATGGATGCACAAGGTGGGCGCCCAAGTATGGTCAAGGGAGAAGCAAACAAAAGAGGAAACAAATCCAAGGACTTACTTGATATGTCTTGGCCGTGCACCTCATGAAGGAAAAAGGGAAATTGGCTCATGAATATGCGATATTCTATAGAAGAGGAAACTACCTTATTGAAGGTGAGACCTCTCCTATAAATAGGAGCCTCATTCTTCTCATTTTTCTCATTCCACATAAGTTAGAGATTGAGAGCTTCTCTCTCTAGAACTTGTGGTTGCCGCCCCTCTCTCTCTCTCTCTAGTTTATTTTTGATTTTTCTTGTTTTGGCACCTAGGTCCTCACTCGACCTAGTGTTTAGCTCTGCGACTTCGAGACTCGTTCTTAAGTCGTAGTGTTTAAAAGTGCCCACTCACTGATTCCTTCTTTTCGAGTGATTTAGTGATGAAAACTTTCGTGGTTGCTCGAGGTGCCGAGGAAAGAAAGAGAGACGTGCTGCGAGGGGAGACGAGCGTTGCAAACTTTCCACAAGCTTCTTCAAAGTTCAAGCTTCAAGAAAGGTTAGTAAACTTCTAGCTCATATTGGTTTTTAATTACATGTACTTGCACTTGTCTAGGTTAGTAAAAACTGTTTTACTTGTAAAAGAAAATTTTTAAAATTCCGCCGCTTACCGAAGCGTTAATTATTTTCTCAAACCCTAGATCGATTCCAACATCATTATCTTCAAGTGGGCAATATTCCCAACATCAACCCATTTGGGGATATGAACCTATCATACAGCATGTGGCATGTAGTATTTACGGCGTACAACTTGCCGGCTTGGTTGTGCATGAAGAAAGAGTACCTGATGCTCACGCTTCTGATCCCGGGGCCTCATTCACCAAGAAAAGATATGGACGTTTTTTTGCAGCCTGTGGTTGAAGAGCTAAAAGAACTCTGGGAGAATGGAGTCCGCGTTCGTGATTGAGCCAAAGATGAAGTGTTTCGGTTGCGTGCCGCGTTACTTTGGACGATAAACGATTTTTCGGCTAGATCGTATTTATCGGGATGGAGCGGCCAGAGGTATCTCGCTTGCCCTACGTGCAACTTTGACACGCCGTCCCTAAAAGTCAGATACAGGATCGTCTACTACGACCATCGTCGATTCTTAAAAAGGCATCACCGATTGAGGAAAAGCAACGATCACTACAAAGATAAGCACGAGAAACGAAATAAACCCGAGAAGTTGACTTCGCAAGACATACTCGCTCAGTTGGCTGGTGTTTCTTGCACGACTACTGGCAAACACGCTGCCTCTGTAGGCAAAAAATGAAAGTGAGCTGAGTGAGAATTGAATTGGACCAAGAAAAGCATCTTTTACGAGTTGCCGTACTGGTCTGAGTCGCAGTTGAAACACAACATGGACGTGATGCACGTAGAGAAGAACGTGTGTGAGAATCTTCTCGGGACGATGCTCAGCTTGGAAAAGAAGAACTATGACACCGAGAAGGCGAGGCTTGATTTGATGGACTTGGGCATCAAGACCGCTTTGCACATGGAACCAAATGGGGGTGGGTATTACAAACCGCGAGCGTCGTACGTTTTGACCCTTGAGCAGAGACAGCGATTTACAGAGTTCTTAAATCTGTCAAATTTCACGATGGTCTGGCTGGGAATTTAAAAAAAATGTGACAACTGATGGGAAGCTCATAGGTTTGAAGTCGCATGATTGCCACGTGATCTTGCAAAGATTGTTGGCTGTTGGTATTCGCCCTTTTGTGCCACAACCAATACATGATACGATCACTGAGCTTTGCAACTTTTTCAAGTTGATAAGTTCGAGAACATTAAGAGCCGAAGATCTTGAAAGAGAGCAAGAGTCTATCGTCGAGATCTTATGTAAGCATGAGATGATATTTCCACCTGCTTTTTTCACGATCATGGTTCACGTGGCGATGCATCTACCAGAGGAAGCGTTGCACGGCGGCCCGGTGCATATGCGGTGGATGTACCCTTTTGAGAGATACCTTGGGACGTTAAAACATTTTGTAAAAAATAGAGCTAGACCAGAAGGCTCTATTGCAGAAGCTTATGTTGTAGAAGAAGCTCTAACGTTCATTGCAAGGTATCTTGAAGATAAGAAAGTAGTTTATGAAGTTCAAGTGCGAGAGCTCTCCGTTTTTCGATCTGAGATGTGTGTGCCTTATGGGATGATGAACGCGATAGTATTAGACGATGAGCAAAGAGAAAAAGCAGAGTGGTACATCTATACCAACTGTCCTGAAGTGGATCCGTATTTGGTGTAAGTAATCGATCCACTTGCTTCTCTAAGTTATTTCATTGTTGTATTTTGTTTAAGCAATGTTTTAAACAACAGCGAGCATTTGGATTTCCTGAACGAATCTGGAGTTCGCGATATTGAAGCGGAGCATAGAAAGGGATTCAAAGATTGGTTTGCGAGCAAGGTAATAACACAATAACCCGTTCTTTTATAAACACACAAGTGCTAACCAATACTTTGTTTCGTAATAACCAGATTTTTGAAATGAAAGTTAGTGGCTCTGACGTGTCTGACGAGATCTACTCGCTTTCTATTGGTTCCCTTCAATTCACTTATCAATATCCATGCTGCTTTGTGCACGGCGTGAAGTTCATTACTCATCGTCGCGATAATCAACGAGTCACTCAAAATAGCGGTGTATGTGTGCCTGTGGATGATTTCACTTACTACGGTCGGATGGAAGACGTCATGGTGCTGAATTATAGGTACGACTGTTGTGTTGTATTATTCAAATGTATATGGTACGGTGACAAGCACGATTCTCGGTGACTAGTTCACAATGATAAGACTACTGGAGAAACGAGTGCTTTTACCGCGAAACAGTGGTTTAAAGAGGAGCCATACATACTCGCGATTCAGGCGAAACAAGTCTTTTACATCAAAGATCTTGTTTTAGGTGGTAACTGGGAAATCGTTCAGGAATGCAATCATCGAGGGATTTGGGACGTTCCTGAAGTTGACCTCACCACCTCAGCCTCGATTTTGTTGACAATAGAATTGTCAAACATTGATCGTCTGAATCATCGACACGAAATCGAAGATGCTGAGCTAGTAAATATCGTTGACGATGGTGAGGAAGACGATGATGATCATGAGGAATGCATCGTTTTTGAGGGAGAAGATGTTGATGTTGATGTTGATATAGGTAGTGATGACGATGAATGAGAACTATCTATGTAACCATGATTTTACTCCGCCATATGTGAGGTTTTATAATAAAAATATATCTGTGGTGTCACCCACGTTTTTGTATGATGTTGTTCCCTTTTGTTTTGTGATGTATGTTGTTCACAAATGTTGTTTTATTTTATACGATGTCAATTTACAAATGTTGTTTTCATTTTATAGGATGTCGACCGCTTCAAGTTCTGGTGGAGATTCGCCACAGAGACCAGATTCTCAAGGTCCGCCACAAGAACCTGATTCCCAAGGTCCTAAGAAATGAAGGGGACCAACAACCGGCTCGACGTCGGCGCGAGCAACACATGGTGTACCTGGTGCGAAGGTGGTCAAGTGGGACCCAATAAACCAAACATTCTATCAAGAGATAAGGAAAGAAAATAAAAAGGTTGGACTATTTAACAACCGCCTCGGTGCTTTGGTGAAAGCACATATCCCGCCTACGACTCGTGATTGGAGTGAAGTGACGCCCCAGACGTTGGCTGCTATTTTGAGCGCACTTCATTCCGAGTTCAAATTTGTGTACACGGATCCTGACACCGGCGAGGATCTGCCTGCGGATTGCTTTCAGAATACGATTGATCAGGATATCATTCGAAATGCCAAGATCAAGCGACGCAACCAGAAGTCCAAGCTATCAGAGAAGTTCAGGTTGGAGTTTTGTGGGAGCAAAGAAAACGCTAAGGCGGAAACACCACCGGGATATAAGAAAGAGGATTGGGAGGCGGTGGTAGACGAGTTCGCAATTGACGATTGGAAGGTACGTAATGTATGATTGTAATAAATCACAATATCTTTATCAGATTGAATAATGACAAAATTAATTATTTGCAGAAAAAGTCTAATCGCAACAAGGAGAATTCGAAGAAGAAGAAGACGAGGCCGACTCAAGGATCTCTTTCTTTCTTGGCTCATCGTCATTTGAACGTAAGTTATTCTAATTTTGAAATACTTAATTTGAAATAAATTCAATACTTATATTTTCATAACAATTGCAGAGTAAGGATGATGGGACTTTAGGCTCCGCGTTAACGACGTGGGAGCAAAAACACCATAATAGAAAAGGTGAATGGACGACAGATTGGGCGAGACGAGCAAAAACACCATAATAGAAAAGGTGAATGGACGACGTAAGTCATATGTGATAATTACGATTACGTTACTTACATAATAACTAATTTTTAATAATTTTTTTATGTGTAAAGGCGCGGATAGTTACTCTACTGGCGGATCTTCGGCGACAAGCAGAAGAGCAAGGCGTAGTATTTAACCAGGACGACGCAGAGGAGCACGCGATGCTAGAAATTTTCGGGAACCGTCAAGATTGGTATGTTGGAATAGGTCCAGCGGTACCGAGATCATCTTGGGCTATTGCTCAGGCTCAGGACGAAAGCTCGTCGTCAGGCTCAGGCTCGTCGCGGCGCGTTCCAGATCTAGTGGTTGGCGAGCTCCAGGCTCAGTTGGCGGCACAACAAGTTCCAGATCTAGCAGATGGAGGAGATGCAGCGACAACTGTTCGCGTTCACGCAGCAGTTTTCGCCCTTGCCTCAGATGTCGCCCGGCACGATGCCACAGATGCCTCAGATGTCTCCCGGCATGTTGCCACAGATGCCTCAGACGACGTCGTCGCCTCAAATGCACCCGTCGCCTCAGATGCACCCTATGCATCAGACAAGGCCGCCATCAGTTTCAATGGCAGATGCTCAGACGACGCCGCCAGCTTCAGCAGAATTCCAGCGAGAGCGTACGAGCGACAGTGCACGAGGAGGTAGCAGCAGTTCCGGAGGAAGATTTGGCGGAAGAGGGAGTAAAACATTCAAGGAGTGGTTTACAAACCGAGGAAAAGGAAAGGGAAAAGAATGAACATTTTTTTTTAATTATTTGTCGTACATTATAATAATTATTGTAATCGAACAACAAATGTTTAGTTTTTATTATTATTATGAATATTAATTAATGAATTTTCTAATTAATAAACTATTTAGTACATATTATTTGATTACATAGAATTTATAAGCATAATAAACCAAAATAAAAAAAATTAAAAAAAAACTATCGGGTGCGACTATCTGCACCCGAAAATTGAGCGGGTAGACCTTTGGGTGCGAATAGTCGCACCCAAAGCTCAACATTCTCCGCCACATTATGGCGGGAAGGCTATTGGGGGCAACTTGTCACACCCAATAGTTTGGCGGGAAGGCCATTGGGTGCGACTTGTCGCACCCAAAAATTTGGCGGGTAGGCCAGTGGGTGCGACTAGTCGCACCCAAAGGTTTGGCGGGTAGGCCTTTGGGTGAGAAAAGTCGCACCCAATGGCCTTCCCGCGGACTTTTTTGCATATCTTTTCTGACTTATGGGTGCGAATTTGGGTGCGAAAAATCACACCTAAAAGTCATGACTATCGGGTGCGACTTTTCGCACCCATAACCTTTAGGTGTGAACTTTCGGGTGCGAAAAAATCGCACCTAAAGTCGCACCTTAAGGTATCATTGGATGCGACTTTTGACTTTTAGGTGCGAAAAAAGTCGCACCCAATGATGTTTTTTGTACTAGTGTTAACAGCAGTCCAGTGCTCGGGTCCAGGGTTGGATTGGAAACAGATGTCAGGTCTAGTGCAAAGCATAGCATACATGAGGCTCCCTACGGCAGAGGCGTAAGGAATCTTCCTCATATCTTCAATCTCTTGTGCACTCTTGGGAGACTGGTCCTTAGAGAGTGAAACTCCATGCCTAAAGGGTGTTTGGCCCTTCTTGGAGTCTTGCATTGAGAAGCGATCCATTACCTTATCAATATAAGATGCTTGAGAGAGCGACAGTGTCCGGTTTTTCCTATCTCGAAAGATTTGGATCCCCAGAATGTACGCGGCTTCTCCTAGATCCTTCATATCGAATTGCTTTGCCAGCCAGACCTTAACCTCAGATAACTTACCCACGTAATTACCAATGAGTAATATATCATCGACATATAGTACCAGAAACACAACTTTGCCTTCGTGTATTAACTTGTAAACACAAGGCTCATCTATTGACTGTTCAAAGCCGAAGCTTTTCACAGTTTCATCGAATCTAATATTCCATGACCTATATGCGTGTTTTAGTCCATAAATGGACTTAAGTAACTCACAAACCTTGGTCTCTTGACTTTTTTCCCCGAAACCGTCTGGTTGAGCCATGTAAATGCGCTCATCAAGATTGCCATTCAGGAAGGCCGTCTTGACATCCATTTGCCAGATCTCATAGTCGAGAGCTGCAGCTATGTATAGAAGTATGCGGATGGATTTAAGCATCGCGACTGGCGATAAGGTTTCTTCATAGTCAATCCCTTCTTGTTGGGTATAACCCTTAGCCACAAGTCGTGCTTTGAACGTCTCGAGGTTCCCATCCTGACCCATTTTCTTCTTGTATATCCACTTACACCCTACGGGTTTAATCCCGTCAGGAAGGTCTACAAGTTTCCAGACTTTGTTGACATACATCGAGTGCATTTCAACTTTCATGGCGTCAAGCCAAAGGTTTGATTCAGAACAAGCCATTGCTTGGCTATAGGAAATAGGGTCATCCATGTTAGAGACGGCTACGAGACTGTCTCCATCGAACATGTACATGTTAGGCTTTTGAGTATCCCTCCCACTACGTCGAAGTACTACTTGACGAGATTCTGATGACTTAGGTTGTGTTTTAGTTGGGGTAAGAACAGTTCTTACAAATGAGGTAGAAGCTTCCTCACCCAACTTTTCTTCAAGCACAATTTTGCTTCTAGGTTTTGCATCCTTCATAAAGTCCTCCTCAAGGAAACGAGCATTTGTGCTAACGAAAGTCTTATCGTCCTCGGGACTATAGAATGTGAAACCTTTGGTTTCCTTTGGATATCCAACGAATAGACACAATTCTGACCTACTAGCCAACTTGCTAGTCTTTTGCCTCAACACGTGTGCAGGGCAACCCCAAATTTTGATGCGGCCAAGATTTACTTTACGGCCAGTCCATCGTTCATAAGGAGTACTAGGAACCGTTTTGGACGGAACTTGGTTTAGAATGTAAGCGGCTGTTTCGAGGGCACATATCCCCAAAAGGAAAGAGGGAGTGATGAATAACTCATCATTGATCTAACCATCTCCATAAGTGTTCAGTTTCTTCTCTCTGACACTCCGTTTTGTTGAGGTGTGCCAGGTGCGGTAATCCGAGAAGTGATACCTCCTTCTTTAAGAAAGTCAACGAACTCTCCAGACATATACTTACCACGTCGATCGGATCCAAGGGTTTTGATCACTTTGCCAGTTTGCTTTTCCACTAAAGCCCTAAAGACCTTAAACACGTTAAAGGTCTCGGATTTGTGTTTGAGCAAATAGACAAAACCATATCTTGAGTAATCATCAGTGAAGGTAACGAAGTATTCGTATCCTCCACGTGCCTGTTGGTTGAGCGGACCACATACATCAGAATGTACTAGTTCCAGCAACTCAGTGGCTCTTCGACCCTTATCGGAGAAAGGTCGCTTAGTTATTTTTCCTTCTATGCATGATTCACAAGTAGGTAGTGAACCTATTGTAGAGGCTTGGAGTGGACCGTCCCTCACAAGTCTCTTAATCCTATATAGGCTGATATGACCAAGTCTTAAGTGCCAAAGGTATGTTGATTTTGTTAGATCGGAGGATTCAGAAAGTTTGATCCTCTTTGGCTCCCTAATTAGATCGTTATCTATTTCGATGTCTAAAAGAGAAGGTTGAGTGGGATAAATGTAAAAAAGAGCATTCTTCATACATGCATCAGTGACAGAAGAATTATCAGGAAACGAAATACGAATTCCATTCTTAATGAACTTTAAACAATAATCTTGTTCACGAAGAATAGCAACAGATATTAAGTTCTTCCCAAAGGAAGGAACGAAATAAACATTATTCAAGTTTAAAGTGCGGTCTTCAAAATGCAGCGTCACGGATCCCACAATCTTCACAGACACCAGGCTCCCATCACCCCATTTGAAACAGAACTTACCTTCCTCTAAGCTTTTGGTTTTCTTGAAACCAGTCAAGGAACAATAAATATGGTTAGTAGCAGCGGAGTCAAGAATCCACGTTGATACATTATCAGCTACTAAGCATGCTTCGGTAACTAGTACAATACTATGTTCCTTTGCTTTGAGAGAGGCGGGACAGTTTTTCTTTTCGGCCTTGTGAGGTCTCTTCTTAGATCCAGAGGCGGAGGCTTTGTGCTCAGTAGCATGTGCCTCTCCTTGATTCCTCTTTCTCTTAGTGAGACCTTCGGTAGTGTGGAACTCCTTCATAAGCTCGGTAACAATGTACTCTAGCTTGTTCATGGAGTAGTTCCACTTGAAGATATTAAAAGATTCGGGGAGAGTTTCCAAGATCATATCTATTTTTATCTCCTCGTTAATCTTAGTTCCTAGGATTTCCATCTCATTCAGGTCAACATCGTATGGTCCCTGATAGGAGTCCCAACCTTCATGCGACAGTTCATAAACTGTCGGACTGATTTTTGCCTTGCTTGACGCCTTTTCCCTCCTGAGTCGAATCATCATTTGTTTGAGGAGGACACGGGGTGGTGAGTACCCATTTGTGCTTGTTAATGGTAAGGATGATATTGAGGTTACGTTTCGAATCTACGTAGTTTTCGTTTTCGAGTTTGTTCGAGGAAAGGATGATTGAGAGATGGTTGAGAGACATGTAGCTTTATTAAGTTGAAACAAGTTTATGATTTAGTCTTTGGTTTAGGATTTAAGTTTATTTGAAACTTGATAAAATCCAAAGGTGTTATAAACCAAACGATAATTTACTCCCTCAAAAGAAGGCCGCAAAAAATCTCCATTTATTAGTAAATGACACATCATTAATGCTAAGCCAAGATGTCAATACACCAATTTTGACTAGCCACCTTTTAAATTGGTTTGATCACTCACATCCTTTCGCAGAGCCTCGAGGGAGGATTGCTAGGGACTGAGTCTAAGTGTGTGACCAACCACTTAGTCCAAGAGATCGACTTTGAAAAAACAATCCACCGAGGGGAGGCCTTGTCTCATTGTCTAACTCTCGGACGTAGCTCATTGAGCAATGATCAGAGCAAAGCGTCATTGAGCACTCTAATTTAAGAGAGGGCCACGAGGGTGACTCTTAGTCTGGAGACAATTACTCCTTTCATTAGTGTTGGGGATCGTGGGTTACAAACAACGAGTATAACCCTCCCACTTAGTTTTTAGAGTTGGTACATCGACTCTTTAAGTTCGGAAACAGATTTCCTAATTATAGAGCGATAGAGTGGACAACTAGAAAAGAATCCTAGATATTCATGTTCAGAGCAGTAATAGTGCATAAAGGCACAAAGTACATACTCGGATCTTTTCCTATTTTCTATTCGGGGAAAGTGCATGAGGGAAGTGTGAACTTCAACTCACTCGAACACTTAAGTTTGAGATTACACATCTTTTTATTTTTTGGCTTTGTCTACGAAGAGACCTCCCACTCAAATTTTCAAGAGCATATAGATTTTGAACATATGTGATATAGATATACTTTTGAAAACATTTTGAAAACTTATTGGATTTGGATGACAAAATATTTTCAAGTTTGAAATTGAAAACGGTTTTTCAAAATTCAAACTAGTTTTGTAAAAATTCAATTTCAAGTTAAATTTTCAAAAATTAAAACATTTTAATCTTTCACATTATGTTTATAACCTTATAAAAAACATTTGTGCTCAAGAAAAGTTTCTCATTAGAGTTCTATAACTCATCGTAGTGGGGCTGGAAATCCGGATTTCTAAAAAGCTGGACTTTTGAAACAGCCGCGCACCACGGAGTAAAATCGCCATAACTGGAGGCTCCGATGTCCTTTTGACCCAACACTGGTGGCATTGGAAAGAGGACAGACAGACCTTTAATATGATTTAAGAATCATTAAATTTCAAATTCTGAGCAGAGAGTTATGCCACGTTTACTGCGGATTTTACTACAGCTCGAAGAAAACAGAAATAATTAAAGTTCGGTCTTTTAGTGCGTAAAAAGAATCGCGTGTAACGGAACGTTTTAGGAAGTTGTTAAGGCTTTTATTTGTATTTTATTAACATGGTAATAACATGATATAAAAGAAATAACATCAAGCATAAAACGATTCAAGCAAATAAAAGAAACTACTAAGACAAGAAAACTAGTCACAAAATTTACTCGAAATTTTCTCAAACTTAAAAACACGATTTTTAATATAAAAAATTAAAAAAATTTAGAACTGATTCTAATGTGTTTTAATAACATCTCAAACTCATAGAAAAGCAAAATTATTTTTAATTTAAAGGCAAGAGCAATAAATTAAAAAAAAATCTAAGAAAATAATTCTAACTTGTCACAAAATTAGAAAACTTTCGAAAACGATTTTCAAGCTCATAATTTTAAATACATGTACATGCATATCTTTGACCATAGCTCTGATACCATTTGTTGGAATTAATCTAGGGTTTAAGAAAAAGTTTAACGCTTCGATAAGCGGCGGAATTTTAAAAAATTTCTTTTGACCTGTAAAACGTGTTTACTAACCTAGACAAAGAGCAAGTACATATAAATAAAAACTATTATGAGCATAGAAGTTTACTAACCTTTTAGATGCTTGAACGTTGATGAGCCTTCGAAAGGTTGATAGCGTTCGTCTCCCCTCGCAGCACATCTCTCTTCTTTCCTCGTGAACTCGAGCAACCACGAAAGTTTCTATCACAAGAATCACTCGAGAAAGAAAGGAATTAGTGTGTGGGCACTTTTAAACACGACGACTCAAGAACAAGTCTTAGAGTCGAAGAGCTAAAACACTAGGTCAAATGAGGACCTAGGTGCCAAAACAAAAACGAAAAATAACTAGAGAGAGAGAGAGAGGATCGGCCAACAATGTCTAGAGAGAGAGTCTCTCAATCTCTAACTTATGTTGGATTAATGAAATGAGAGAAACAAGGGTCCTATTTATAGGAGAAGGGTTAGTCTTGGAAAGAAGTAGTTTCCTCTTTTTTTTCCAAGCATTCATGAGGAAATCTTATTTCCTCTTTTTTTCCCTTGCTTTGCACGTCCAACATAGGCTTCTAGAAGCCTTGGATTTGTTTCCTCATTTAGTTTTGCTTCTCTCTTGACTCTAGTTGGCCGAAATTAACTTTCCTCTTGGGGAAAATTTGTTTCCTCTTTTTCTGTTGGCAAGTATCTTCATACATTTATGCACAAAATAAACTCTCTTTTTCACTATTGGGTTGCACGAAATTGGTCTCCCATTCTCTTGGGTTGGACGGCCAAAGGGCTTCTAGAAAGCCTTTCTAGATTTTTCTTTACTTGTTCATGACAACATAAGAAAAGCCCATTGAGAATTTTCAAGTAAAATTCTATGAAATGAAATTAATCCAGAAGGCCCAATGTACACATCATGGCCAAGTGATCTAGGCCATCATATGACCATGTCAAAAAATTTATTGACATTCATTTCATGCTATGTCCAAAAAGACAAATTTACCATTTTGACAATTTTCGTAAAACTTGTCTCGTTCTTGTTTTGACTTAGCTTCTAGTTTAACTATTCCTACTCGATATGATTTGTGACAGTGACCTCATGGACCCAAATGAACAAAGCTTGAGCTAAACGCTTGGACTCAAAAGTTCACAAACCTTTTCCAAGTTTAGCTTAATGCCAAGTGACTCCACTAAAGAGTTGACACTGAAAATCTCTCGGTTCAAATTAATTTATTTTCTACTCAAGAATTCAACCAAATTATGATGAGCGGATCCACTGAATATTATCTATGTTTACCCTTCATGAATATCATCAGCTAGTCGGTATTTACAAAATTACCATTTTACCCTTCTAGCTGTTATTTCCTCAACTCCTTTGTCGCTTGTGAATAAGTTAGAAACAATGTATTGACGAGGAGCTAACAAGTCACATTGTTTCATCCAAAAGAGTCAGGACTCAATTTTGACACTGGCCAGTTCATTTATTCACATTCCAAGGAACAAAGCATGAGGTGATATACATTGCATTTCACCAATCTTCTACATGAATTCCATATCTTTGAGAACTTCACAAAGTTACTCATGACATCTTCACAACTTAGTACTTCACCAATAGGTCCTGTTCGGAATCACATAGTGAGTCCGAACTCTGACTTTCTCAAATGAGAATACGTAAGCTGTGAAATGGCGTGTCTCATTTCAGGATTAAGGTAAGCACGATGCAATTCATACGTAGTGACTACGAGACATAAGAGGTTAAATGGATTGTTCTTATTTTGTCTCTAGAAGTGCACTGGTCAATTCAGTGCCTTTGGAAGATACCTAGAAGAACTATAGAGTCTCCAACTCTCCATGCCCCATAACCAGACATCATAGATTCTCCTAACAATCATACTGAGGTCAATAGTCCTTTGACCCTTAGATTGCGAATATATCGTTTTATGCAAACTACGAAGAGTTTGTTCATGCAAATCTACATTTGTCTCTAAGTAAGTTGTTAAGTTTGTTTATGGACTAAAGACTAATGTTTTATCATAAAGATTCAAACAGACAAGGAAGAATGAACGTTTCAACTTTTTATTAATGAATAAGCAATTACAAGCAAGAGTCTTCGTGAGACTTTATTACATCAAATGTACAAAATAAATACTACCACTCTTCTTGTGGGCACCATTGACAACACCAAACGGTTCGACCCAAGGCCGGACCAAGTGGTCGCGTTCGGGCTCGAGCGTGTCGGGCTTGGTATCCCAAGTCGTCCCTTAGCTGTCGGTGAGGCTTGCCTCGTCCAAACACCTGAAATGAGATAAAGAACACGTGAACTACAAATGGGAAACAGAGGGGGTGCCTCTGTTTACCTCTCCAACGCTCACCATTAGGAGAATTGAGGTGGGGTGTAGAGGATTAGGTGTTTAGAGGGCCGAAGCTTGAGAGAAATGAGTGAGGTATGAGTTCAACAGCGTTTCAGTACTCAATTTCAGATTACCTTTGGGAGACGACGGACCTTTGCATTTATAGGCGACCAAGGGGTGTTTGGGGAACCCCTTGGCCAAGCAGGATTTTGGGTCGGCCATTGG
The DNA here is from genome assembly GCF_054948205.1 of Urtica dioica subsp. dioica. Classification (NCBI taxonomy): domain Eukaryota; kingdom Viridiplantae; phylum Streptophyta; class Magnoliopsida; order Rosales; family Urticaceae; genus Urtica; species Urtica dioica. Next base: position 23,462,093 of record NC_142756.1, on the reverse strand, counting down.
CCGAGATTAGCCCTCGGGCCGGCCATTGGTCGAGGCAAGCCCTTGGGCCGGCCAATGGTCGAGGATGTCTAGGGCCAGCCATTGGCCGAGGCAAGCCCTTGGGCCGACCAATGGCCGGGGATGTCCAGGGCCGGCCATTGGCCGAGGCAAGCCCTTGGGCCGGCCAATGGCCGAGGATGTATAAGGTCGGCCATTGGCCGAGGCAAGCCTTTGGGCCGGCCAATGGCTGGAGATGTCCAGGGCCGGCCATTGGCCGAAGGCAAGCCCTTAGGCCGGCCAATGGCCGGGGATATCTAGGGTCGGTCATTGACCGAGGCAAGCCCTTTGGCCGACCATTGGCCGGGGATGTCCAGGGCCGGCCATTGGCCGAGGCAAGCCCTTGGGCCAGCCAATGGCCGAGGATGTCTATGTTGGAATCGATCTAGGGTTTAAGAAAAAGTTTAACGCTTCGTTAAGCGGCGGAATTTTAAAAATTTTCTTTTTAAGTAAAACTAGTTTTTACTAACCTAGACAAGAGCATGTACATGTAAATAAAAACTAATATGAGCTATTAAAGTTACTAACCTTTCTTGAAGCTTGAACCTTGTAGAAGCTTTTGGAAAGTTGCAACGCTCGTCTCCCCTCGCAGCACGTCTCTCTTTCTTTCCTCGGCACCTCAAGCAACCACGAAAGTTTCTATCACTAAATCACTCGAAAAGAAGGAATCAGTGAGTGGGCACTTTTAAACACTACGACTTAAGAACAAGTCTCGAAGTCGTAGAGCTAAACACTAGGTCGAGTGAGGACCTAGGTGCCAAGACAAGAAAAATCGAAAATATAAACTAGAGAGAGAGAGAGGAAGGGGCGGCCAAGTCTAGAGAGAGAAGCTCTCAATCTCTAAAACTTTGGATGAATGAATTGTGAGAAAAAGGGGCTCCTATTTATAGGAGAGGTCTCACCTTCTATAAGGTAGTTTCCTCTTCTATAGAATATCACATATTCATGAGCCAATTTCCTCTTTTCCCACTTGAGATGCTCGGCCAAGGATGCCTTCTAGAAGGCTTGGATTTGTTTCCATTTTTGTTCCTTGCCTTGCCTTGTTCTCTCTTGGCCGATTACCCTAAAGCATCCTCATGCAAATTTGTTTCCTCTTTTTCTTTTGGCAAGTATCTTGATACATTTATGCACAAAATATTCTCTCTTGGTTGGGTATGTTGGGCGCCTATGTCCTTCTAGAATGGGCTTCTAGAAGCTTTTCCATTTGTTCATGACAACATGAAAAAGGCCCAATAAGAATTTTCAATAAAATTCTTATGAAATGAAATTAATTCACAAGGCCCAATGATCAAGTCATGGCCGAGTGAAACATGTCATAAAATGACCTTGTCAAAAATTTATTGACATTCATTTCATCATTTGTCTCAAAAGACAAAAATACCCTTTTCACTATTTTCGTTCTTGTTTTGACTTAGCTTCCAGTTTAACTATTCCTATCGATGTGATTCGTGACAGTGACCTCATGGACCCAAATGAACAAAGCTTTAGCTAAACACTTGGACTCAAAAGTTCACAAACCTTTTCCAAGTTTAGCTTAATGCCAACTGACTCCACTAAAGAGCTGACACTGAAAATCTCTCGGTTCAAATGAATTTATTTTCTACTCAAGAATTCGACCTAATTATGATGAGCGGATCCACTGAATATTATCTATGTTTACCCTTCATGAATGTCATCAGCTAGTCGGGATTTACTAAATTACCATTTTACCCTTCTAGCTGTTATTTCCTCAACTCCTTTGTCGCTTGTGAATAAGTTAGAAACAATGTATTGACGAGGAGCTAACAAGTCACATTGTTTCATCCAAAAGAGTCAGGACTCAATTTGGACACTGGCCAGTTCATTTATTCACACTCCAAGGAACAAAGCATGAGGTGACATACATTGCATTTCAGCAATCTTGTACATGAATTCCATATCTATGAGAACTTCACAAAGTTACTCATGACAGACTCACAACTTAGTACTTCACCAATAGGCCTTGTTCGGAATCACATAGTGAGTCCGAACTTTGACTTTCTCAAATGAGAATACTAAGGTGTGAAATGGCATGTCTCATTTCAGGATTAAGGTAAGCATGATGCAATTCATACATAGTGACTTCGAGACATAAGAGGTTAAATGGTTTGTTCTTATATTGTCTCTAGAAGTGCACTGGTCAATTCAGTACCTTCGGAAGATACGTAGAAGAACTATAGAGTCCCCAACTCTCAATGCCTCATAACCAGACATCATAGATTCTTCTAACAATCATACTGAGGTCAATAGTCCTTTGACCCTAAGATTGCGAATATATCGTTTTAAGCAAACTACGAAGAGTTTGTTCATGCAAATCTACATTTGTCTCTTCGTAAGTTGTTAAGTTTGTTTATGGACTAAAAGACTAAGGTTTTATCATAAAGCTTCAAACAAAGAAAGAATGAATGAACGTTTCAACTTTATTAATGAATAGATAGGCAATTACAAGCAAGAGTCTTCATGAGACTTTATTACATCAAATGTACAAAATAAAGACTACAACTCTTCTTGTGGGCACCATTGACAACAGTCTAGGGCCGGCCATTGGCCGAGGCAAGCCCTTGGGCCGGCCAATGGTCGGACAGGCCTTGGCCGGCCGGGAGGCTACCGGCCGGGAGTCAGCCGGACGGGACTTGGCCGGCCGGGAGGTGACCGGACGGGACTTGGCTGGCCGGGAGGTGTTGTGCGGTCCTTGGCCGGCCGGGAGTCGATTGGACGGGCCTTCGCCGGCCGGGAGATGGCATTGCAGTTTTGCCCTTCTTTGTCCGGACTGGCCAACAACACCTCGCTTCGACGTGGTTCTTCGAACCGTAACGCGTATTGATTTCTTTGGCCCTGTCGGTCGTCGATGCGCCGACAACAGATAGTGTGAAAGCTTTGAGAACATACAAGCTGAGTATCCCAACTATCTGAAAAGGCAACAAAAGAACTACAATTCTTATCTCAGTGACGAAGAGACTGATTTTAACAATACGGAAGTAGAAGATCTCACAAGCTTGTGTCCGTTGTCTCTAAAGCTACTCCTTCCACGTAAAAAGTGTCTATTACTATTGAATCTGAGTATTATGTTCAACCTGATGATTATGACCTGAGTGATAAAGTCCTTCAATATTCTTACAGAGTTCTCTTTGTAAAATGGACAGAAGAATCCAAGATCTTTGAAACTCGTAAAGGAATGATCAAAGAACTTACACACATATAAGCTAGTATTTTGGAAGAAATTATTGAGCTGAAGAAGGACATTTATGATACTCAATAGGAATGAATTGAAAGTCTTCTTGCCGAGAAAGTGAATTTATTATAAGTCAGTAATAGCTTGAAGAATGAGGTAGCTAAAATCTCCTATGATTTTGAGTTTTTCAGCAATGATAGGATCGATTTTCGGACGATCACCAACATACACATTCACGCCAACATCGTAGTGTTCTAAGAAAATCACGAACAATATCAATAATACCAAAACATTTAACTTTATTACTAGATTAGATAAAAAAATGAAGATATATAAAGAGATCGCTTCATTGACGTGGTCTTCAACATTAGATATCTCTCCATCATCATCAACCTATCAGTTGAGATTCTCTTCCACACGCTCTACACAAGGCGACTCGACATTAGCATCTCCGAATTTCATACTACCATGTCCACTAAATACTTTCATTACCAAAGATTTCAACTTATTCATTTCGTCACGCATCTTAATTACTTCTTCGTTCGGGGTTGGAGGAACAAAGTACTTGAAACGCGAAGTGTGCTTGTATTGACTGCAAACTCGCGATGTTCCCAAAGCTTCTTGCAAGATGCTTTTTCCTGATTCCGGCACCCATGTCCCTTGCGTTGCTTGTTGAGATAACGTTTTCTACACATAAAATTACAATATTATTTGTTATAACAAAGGTAAAGAACTTACGATTTTTCCCCATTAGTTTGTCTTTGTCATTTTGTAGTTATTTACGTCTTTCATTCGCGAGTCAATCCATAATTACTCTTTTGTAGGCCATATCCCCGTTTCGTCGTGCTAGTAAGATGTAATTATACAATAAATTAAAAAATATTGCAAAATTTGGAATAACTAAAAAAATCTAACATTTTCTTGATCAAGTTTTCGATATCCATTTCGGCTAGTTCGAGATTTGTACCCATTTTTTTTTGTATTTGCTTTTCCACGTTCCCGATGTTTGTTTGAACATTTTGGTTCTTCTACACTCAACAAATGCTATGCAATCTTCTTTGGTTATACTTGTGTAGAATTTCAAAACACAAGCCGGTCTCTTTAAGGCGCTTGGTTCGTTAATGGTGTCTTTGAATAGATCGTTGTATAACCCATGATGAAATAACCTCGCCGCTTCTCCGACTCTCATAAGGCAATCGTGCGTTTGTTAGATAGGAATCGTAAATGCTTCTTGCATTTTGTTCCAAATCCGTTCTTTATTTTGGTTATTATCTTTACATCTCCAATTGCGCATCGAAAGTGGAACGTGTTCTCTAGCTAACACGCCAAAGTAACTCGACAACTCGTCACTCTCCTTACCTATTGGTTGCCATTTATCATCAAATTCTATCGAAATTTTTTTACCAAGAGTTTTAACCTTATTAACCCGACTCATAAGAGTATTTCTTCTCTTTCTGTTATCATCGGAATTTATTGCTACTTGTCTTCTAATTTTACTTCTACCGCTACCGCTAGAACTAGTAGTAGTGGACGATATGGAATATAATAAACAAAATTCAAAACATAATCTTAATTTTCAACTCAAATCCAACCACAATTTCAAAACAAACCAATCCGATTCTAAACAAAAAACACAATTTCAAACTCAATTCAATCTAATGTCAAATAAAATCTCGATTTCAAACACGATTCTAAAAAAGACATCAATTTCAAACAAAAACTCAAATCCTACGTACTCAAATCCAATACAATATCTTCATAACTTCAAATCAATATCAAATTCGCACTAAATTGTAACATAAGTCCAAGTAAAAATTTAATTTCAAAACAAATCCGAGATATTTTAACTTACCCGGAGTGAAATCCAAGTGGATGAGAGTGGGGCGTGGCTATGCTTGGTTGGACGAGCACGACAAAGTAAGGATGTCGCGTGGCGGACTGAGCGGCGTCGTGGAAGACGGAGCGGCACGAGGCATGCCCCATGAAGTATGAGGGTAGTGGTGGAGAGAAGAGAGGCGAAGATGGGCAGAGAGAGGCATGGTGGCGGCATGGGTTGGTCGGAGATATGAGAGGCAGAGAGAGGTGTGGCGGTGGCGGGGAAGACTGAGCGGCGAAGTGGGTTTGTCAGAGAGAAGAGAGGTGGAAAGAGGCGTGGCGGCGGCGTGGAAGACTAAAAGAAGAAGAAGAAGAAGAAGGAGAAGAAGAAGAAGAAGAAGAAGAAGAAGAAGAAGAAGAAGAAGAAGAAGGAGAAGAAGAAGAAGGAGAAGGAGAAGAAGGACAAGGAGAAGAAGAAGGAGAAGAAGAATAAGGAGAAGAAGGAGAAGGAGAAGAAGAAGGAGAAGAAGAAGGAGAAGGAGAAGAAGAAGGAGAAGGAGAAGGAGAAGGAGAAGAAGGAGAAGGAGAAGAAGGAGAAGGAGAAGAAGAAGAAGGAGAAGACGAAGAAGGAGAAGGAGAAGAAGAAGAAGGAGAAGGAGAAGGAGGAGAAGGAGAAGGAGAAGGAGGAGAAGAAGAAAAAGAAGCAGAAGAAGAAGAAGAAGAAGAAGGAGAAGAAGAAGAAGAAGAAGCAGAAGGAGGAGGAGAAGAAGCAGAAGAAGGAGAAGAAGAAGAAGAAGAAGAAGAAGAAGAAGAAGAAGAAGAAGAAGAAGAAGAAGAAGGAGAAGGAGGAGAAGGAGAAGGAGAAGAAGGAGAAGGAGAAGAAGCAGAAGGAGAAGGAGAAGGAGGAGAAGGAGAAGGAGAAGGAGGAGAAGAAGAAGAAGAAGCAGAAGAAGAAGAAGAAGAAGAAGAAGAAGGAGAAGAAGAAGAAGAAGAAGAAGCAGAAGGAGGAGGAGAAGAAGCAGAAGGAGGAGGAGGAGAAGAAGAAGGAGAAGAAGAAGAAGAAGAAGCAGAAGGAGGAGGAGGAGAAGAAGAAGAAGAAGGAGGAGAAGGAGAAGAAGAAGCAGAAGGAGGAGAAGGAGAAGAAGAAGAAGAAGAAGAAGAAGAAGCAGAAGGAGGAGAAGAAGAAGAAGAAGAAGAAGAAGAAGAAGAAGCGTTTTAAAAATCTCCAAATTTTTAGGTTTTAAACCGCTTCTACAATGCTTAGAGTGAACGTTGTAGAAGCCTCGTAGAGGGGACGTTGTTTTCTCGCTGTGGCGAGGTCAACCCAGAAACGATTCGCCGCTGCGAGAAACCAACTTCACCGCTGCGAGAATGTATTCTCAGGAAAAGGTGATCTTGGAAACTTTCTCGTCGCGGCGATGTATAATTACCAATGTGGCACGTATACCGAGCTGCGGCGAGAAAACAACGTCGCCCTGGCGAGATTATATTTTCAAAAAATGATGCTCTCGACAACTTTCTCGCCACGACAAAGGCTAATTCTCGCCACGGCACGAGTAACATGCTGAAGCAAGAAATTTACTTCGTTGCGGCGAGATAGTGTTTTCCAAAAAGGTTTATCTGGATCTAGTCTCGCCGCATTGAATTTGAATTTTGTCGCGGCGAGTATCTTTCTACAACGCTGGTTTAAGCGGTGTAGAAACTCTCACTGCGGCGAAGTATAAATCCCACTGCGGTGAGAGACACGAGACTGCTGACATAAATTCTCATTTCTCGTCATTTTCACTTAGAAATCTTAATACATCACTCGGAAAAGGATTTCAAACACCATTTTGACTCATTCTGCGCCGTCCTCGTTTACAACTCTCATCTACACATCCAAATCTTGTAAGTTCTTCTTTAACGTGTTCCAAATGTGGTTCTCTTGTATAGTTTATTAATTAGAATGGGTATTTTTTTGGTATAATTAGGATTTTTCTATGAATATGAGAAAATGGATGTGGGAGAATAGATTAAACGAGATATATCCGAAACGCGTAGATGAGTTTTGTGATTTCGCTAGAGAGAATATGGTAGATGTGAAATCTATTTGTTGTCCTTGTATTCAATGTGGAAATCTATTCGTTGAACCCATTTGTTTGTATATGGAATAACGACCTCGTAGCCCATATTCATTCTTTATTATTGATTTTCTTTAAAAAAAAAAAAAAAAATAAAAAAAATACTTCAGTCATTATGGTACATTCGTCCAATGGCGCGTTTTTGACGAATGTTTAACAGTGTCAAACACGCGAAGAACATGGTTTGGCCCTCCGAAAAGCGTATCGATGATGGTATGTTGAGACATCATGCAGATGCTTCACAGTGAAAATCCTTCGATTTAGATTATAAGGATTTCAGTGTTGATCCTCAAAATTTGCGTCTTGGTCTAGCTTTTGATAGTATGAACCCGTTCAGCATGATGAACAGTAAATAATTGTTTGACCGGTTATACTTGTGAACTACAATCTCCCTCCAAACTGTGTATGAAGAGAAAGTTCTTGATGTTAACGCTTCTGATTTCAGGACAGAGTCAACCAGGAAATGATATCGATGTCTATTTGCACCATTGGTCGATGATTTGAAGCTGTTATGGGAGAAATGGATCGAAGTCAAAGACGTTTATCGTGGAGATTCGTTCAACTTAAAGGTCAATGTTAATGTGGACTATTGACGAATTTTCGGCCTATGGAAACTTGTCAGGATACTCTATGAAATACTCGATTGGTTGTTCGATTGGCATGAAAGACACATCTTCCATCTGGTTGAAGCATGGTAAGAAGACTGTTTTTCTTGGTCATAGAATATTTTTACCAAGAGATCATTCGTAGAGAAGGTTAAAGCAGGCATTTGATGGAAAAACAGAAGAATGACCCCCTCCTAGAATTTTGTCTGGTGAAGATGTCTATGAGATGTTTAAAAACGTCAATGAAGTGCTTGGGAAAATAAAGCGGAGTACTAATACTAAAGAGTCGTTCAAAGAGAATCCTTGGAAGAAGAAATCGATTTTTTTCGACCTTCCTTATTGGAAGACACACTACGTTCGGCGTTGTCTAGATGTTATGCATATCGAAAAAAATGTTTACGAATCGTTTATCGGTATGCTACTTGATGATCCGAATAAATTGGAAGACAGAATAAAATCTCGAATGGATCTTAAAGAGATGAATTTAAGAAGCATTTTGCATCCTGAGGAGGGGGGGGTAAAAAAAAAAACAAAATTACCACCGGCAAAGTACACTCTAGATCAAAAGGAGAAGAAGAAATTGTGTAATTGGTTTGCTTCTATTAAACTCCCCAATGGTCATTCGTCAAACTATAAGAGGTTCGTATCTTTGAAAGACTTGAGACTTATTGGAATGAAAACTCACGACTGTCATGTGCTACTACAACGAATGTTGCCTCTTGCTTTGCGTTGTGTATTCTTCAACTCGATTTGCTTAAAGGTCATCATTCTCAGTCGTTTGGATTTAATGCAGTCAAAATTGGTGAAAACTCTATTCTTACTAGAAAAGTTCTTCCTACCTTCATTTTCCGACATCATGGTTCACTTAACCGTACACTTGGTATGTGAAGTGAAATTCTGTGGGCCCGTGTTTTTACGGTAGATTTATCCAATCGAACGTTACATGAAAGTCTTGAAAAGCTAGTGAAGAATTACAATAGGCCGGAAGGAAGCATAGTGGAAAATTATATAGCAGAAGAGTCTGTTGAGTTTTGTTCTGAATATTTAGCTAAAACAGACAAAAATGGGTTACCTAAGAACATAAATTTTGATTCAAAAGCTCTACCTACCGGTAGTTTTTTGTGACACTTTCTTTGATTATTTAAATTATGAGCGTTCTTGTTTATGTATGCGAGTGTTTATCTATAGATACTTATTGTAGTGTCAACCGAAAAGAATGGGAGCAAGCCACTCTCTATGAGCTACACAACATTTCCGAGATAACGCTATTTGTGGATATTTATTTGAATGAGTTGAGACTGAATAATCCAAAAAAAAGGTAGAAATGAAAAATGGTTGCAAGAAGAGGACAACCGTTTGTTTCAAAACTGGCTTGGAAAATGATTATTTAAAGAGTAGGGGCATTTATCTACGTTGAGTAAACTATCTGGCGGGCCTTCCTCAATGGTTACAAGGTACAGTGTTTGGTCTGTCAATGATTTTACATTTTACACAAGAGAGATAGAGAAAGACAACAAGCATCCCGTTCAAAATACTAGTCTTACATTGTTTTCCAAAACATTATATGTTTCGTCGGCCAATGATAAGAATCCAAAACATGCTTTTATGAACTATTATGGATACATTGAAGACATATGGGAACTTGATTACTGCGGGTTGCGAGTCGCATTGTTCAAGTGCAAATAGGAAGATGATAGTCATGTTAAAGCTGATAATGAATGAGTTACAATTGTCGACTTTAGACGGATTGGTTACGAGAATGATTCATTTATTTTGGCTTCGCAAGCCAATCAAGTGTTTAATGTTTTGGATCCAGCCAATCCAAAGTTATCGTTAGTGGTTCAAATGAAAGCAAGAAATAATAACGATGAAGAAGACGAAGACATGTCTAGCATTCTGCTGATCACATCCGGATTACCGCCTATTGATCAAGATATGGATGACTTCGATGATGCCATGTTTCTCATTTACTTCGTAAGGATATAGATCCTATTTTTGTTTGATTTTGAACATTTGGACAATGTATTTTTATTTTAGATTTTCTGTTATTCTCATTTGGACAACGTTATTTTCATTTAAAATGTCTCCATAGAGTGTATTTTTATTTAAAATGTCTTTTCCAAGAGAGTCGCCGTGGCGACAGCTCTTAACCGTCAAGACATGAATACACGCAGTGGCGAGAAACAACGTCGCCGCGGCGAGACTCTGTTTTCCAAAAAGGTTTTTTCTTGGTATCTTTCTCGCCGCGGTGAAGACTATTTCCCGCCGCGGCAACAGAAACATGTTGCGGCGAGAAACCACCTTCGCCGCGGCGAGATACTATTTTTCAAAAAGTTGTATCTGAAACCAATCTCGCCGCGGTGAAGTAGAAATCTTGCCAAGGCAAGTATCTTTCTACAAAGCTTAAATAAGTGTTGTAGAAACTCTCGCCGCGATGACGTAGACATCTCGCCGCGGCACGAGTAACACGTCGAGGTGAGAAATTTTCTTCGCCGCGTCAAGACTCTGTTTTCCAAAAAAAAAAAGTGCTCTCGGTAACTTTTTTCCATGGCGAAGTATGTGTCTCGCCGCGCCACGAAGGGTACGCTGCGACAAGAAACCAGCGTCGCTGCGGCGAAAAATTATTCAAATGACCATATTATTCAGTATTAACCAATTTTCCATAATAAACCTGTTTTTCAAGTAAAAAATTACTATTCAAATTAAAATTCCACAATCAATGAACATTAACATATTGAAATTAAGATTAGTCTCAAACACAGAATCTAGTCTCAAACACACATTAAATGAAATATAATAAACGAGTCTTAAAGTTAAACACACCAAACGAGTATTAAACTGAAACTTAAATTCAAAACGAGTCTTAAATTAAAAAATTATAACATAATTAATATTGATGAGTTGGTGATGGTGGTGGTTCTGGAAATGCACTCGTCATTTGGTGTTGGTGGTGTTGGTGGCGCTGGATATTGATGAGGTGTCATATGTGGTGGCCACTGTGGTGGTGGGTACGAATAATCGGAGTACTGAGGATATTGAAGAAATATCACTTGATTCTACTGGTTGATGACCCAGCGAGAGTAGAGATTGTTCAATTGATTGATATGAGAGGCGCCGTATTTTGCTTGTTGGTGCATGTATTGTTGGGTGTGCTGAAACCCGCTGACGAGATAGTGAGAGCAATGAGCAATGTAGTCGACGGTGGTGGGGTCGACTACTGGAGGTGCTTGTTAGCGCAATTGGGGCTCATTGAGTGGTGGTTCCTCTTCCCCCTCTTCCTAATCTTCCTCCTCTTGTGGTTTCTCCCTGATCGTGTACCGATCGATAATAGAATTCGTAATAGGCCCCATAGGAGTCTTGATCGTATCCTCTTTCGAGCGTCCTACCCCCGCATTTGTACAAAGGCCGACAATGATTGATGGATATGGAAAACCGTGTCATTCATGAGTATAGTCAGACTCTTCATCTAATTATAGATGAATCGATCGACGTTGATAGAATGACCTCAAACGATGCAGCACAAGACCTGGATACGACCCTTGTCGAGAGTGGTGAAGTGCTTGATTGGAAAGAGACGAACATAAACAAAGTAAATCCAAACTTTAGCAATCCTTGTAAGTTGTTCACGCTTTTTCCTTTTTCAAGGACCCAATACTCTCCCGGAATGCACAACGCCATTGCCATCTCTTCGTGGCTGCAAGTTCTTAACCATTCCCGATAGCCCTCATTGTTGAAAGGCATGTCTGGGGTCCCAAGTAAAGCGTTGATGGCTCCGACATTCACATCGACCTTTCTACCCCGGACTGTCACAACATCTCGATCGTTATCCAGTAAGTTTCACTAGAATTCGTACACGAAGTTTAAGTTTGCATCAAACTTGGGTACGACACAATACTTCACCCAATCATGGCATTGAATACTGTAGCGGATTTATAATCTTATGACCGTGTTAGTGCTTACATTGAATCCCCACTCAGGGATCACACTACGCGACGAGATTATGTCGTAGCGTTCCTCAGCGGCCTTGCTAGTAAAGATATTTGTATTATAATCCGTTTCGGGAGACGGTTTACGAGCTCGCTTTGATTGATTTTTTCTTTTATTGGGACCTTTGGAAGAGTTCGGAGTCGTGTTAGTTTTCGTTCGAACCGTTTTTCACATTTAAAAAAAATAATCATAAACAATTCAATCTCAACATAATCATAACAATGTCACAACAATCACAACTTCTATATCAATTCCAACTCAATTTAAATAATAATCTCAAATTATAACTTAATTTCAAACTCAAATTAAAAACAATGTCAAATCATAACTCAATTCATTCACAATTTCAAACAAAAAATCAATCTTCAACCATACAAAATACATGTTTTTACATTCATCCTCATTTCAACACAATCACAAATTCTATATCAATTTTAACTCAATTTAAACATCACAATATCAAATTACAACCTCAAATTAAAAGCAATGACAAATTCTAAATCAATTCATTCACAAAATCAAACAAAATCCTAATTTCGTGTTGTAACCAAGTAAAATCAAACAAACCCTAAATTTTTGAACTATGAATCAAACAAATTCGAGCAAACATATTGAAATTTGGGAAAACAACATGAAATTCAAGCTATAACAACCATAAACAAAACATAGAAAACTATACCTTGACAAGTTGTGGAAGAGAGAGGACGGTGGTGATGACGTGGCGACAGAGGATGACGGCAAGATTCAACGGCGGCGAGCACATGGTGACAAGTTTTGGGCAGCGAGATCTTCACAGATTCTATCGAAAAGGACTCTCTCAGCTTTGGGTAGAAGAAAAAACTGAAAAGAAAACTGAATTTTGCCTTTTATCGTGGAACCATAAAAACTCACGAAACCTCGCGCGGCTAAAATCCTTCTTCGTTGCGGCGAGACTCCTACGACGGATGTTATATCCATTGTAGGAAGGTATCGCCGCAGCGAGAATCCTTCTACGCCGCGACGAGAATCTCTCCTGCAAAAGGGGTTGGCCTCGGTATCTTTCTCGTCGCGGTGAAGGCTACATCTCGCCGCGGCAGGTTGAACATGCCGCGGCGAGAAAACAACTTCGCCGCGGCGAGAATTTTCTACAACAGATATAATAAGCGTTGTAGAAATTCTCGTTGCGGCGAAGAAGGAATTTCGCCCCGGCGAAGTTCATCCAATGTCATAATTCCACAACGCTTAGACTAGCCATTGTAGAAGGAGTTCGCCGTAGTATAATGTTGTCAATGGTGCCCACAAGAAGAGTAGTAGTCATTACTCATGTACATTTGATGTAATAAAGTCTCACGAAGACTCTTACTTATAATTGCTGAATTATTAATAAAAGTTGAAACGTTCATTCATTCTTCCTTGTCTGTTTGAAGCTTTATGATAAACTATAGTCTTTAGTCCTTAAACAAACCTAACAACAAATGAAGAGTCAAATATATGTTTGCATGAAAAAACTCTTCAATGTTTGCTTAAAACAGTATATTCTCAATCTAAGGATCAAAGGGCTATTGATATCAGTATGATTGTTAGGAGAATCTATGATGTCTGGTTATGAGGCATAGAGAGTTGGAGACTCTATAGTTCATCCCAGGTATCTTCTGAAGGTACTGGATTGAGCAGTGCACTTCTAGAGACATTGTAAGAACAAACCATTTAATCTCTTCTGTCTCGGAGTCACTATGTATGAATTGCATCATGCTTACCTGAATCCTGAAATGAGACATGTCCTTTCATAGCCTACGTATTCTCATTTGAGAAATTCAGAGTTCTAGATTCACTATGTGATATAGACAAGACTTATTGGTGAAGTACTAAGTTATGAAGATGTCATGAACAACTTTGTGAAGGTCTCATAGATATGGAATTCATGTACCAGATTGCTGAAATGCAATGTATATCACCTCATGCTTTGTTCCAATGAACTAGCCAGTGTCCAAATTGAGCCATGACTCTTTTCGATGAATAAATATGACTTATTAGCTCTTCGTCAATACATTGTTTCTAACTTATTCACAAGCGACAAATGAGTTGAGGAAATAACAACTAGAAGGGTAAAATGGTAATTTTGTAAATCCCATCTAGTTGATGATATTCATGAAGGGTAAACATAGATAATAGTCAATGGATCCAATCATTACAATTAAGTAGAATTCTTGAGTAGAAAATATATTCATTTGAACCGAGAGATTTCAGTGTCAACTCTTTAGTGGAGTCAATTGACATTAAACTAGAACTTGGAAAAGGTTTGTGAACTTTTGAGTCCATGTATGCTAGCTCAAGCTTTGTTCATTTGGATCAATGAGGTCACTACCACAAGTCATTAGAGGAGGATTAGTTAAACATGAAGCGAAGTGAAAACAAGTTTAAATGTTGAACTAGACAAGTTTTACGAAAATTGTCTAAAGGATAATTTTGTCCTTTTGGACATAGGATGGTATGAATGTCAATAAATAAGTTTTTTGACATCGTCATATGATGACCATGAATTCGTGTCACATGGCCACATTAAAGAATTGGGTCTTGACGATTGAATTTCATTTCATGGAATTTATGTGAAAATTCTAAATGAGTTTTTCTTATATTGTCATGAACAAATAAAGAAACATCTAGAAGCATGTTCTAGAAGGCCTAAAACAGTCAAACCCAAGAGAGAAAAAGAGATTATTTTGTGCATTGATATATAAAGATACTTGCCATAAGAAAAATATGAAACAAATTTCCTCTATGAGGAAACAAGATGGACGGCCAAAGAGAGAGGCAAAGCAAATGAGGAAACAAATTCAAGTGCCTTGATGGCATGTTGGACATGCAAGAGGGGGAGAAAGAGGAAACAAGAATTTGCTCATGAATATGTGATATTCAATGGAAAAGAGGAAACTACATTTTCAAGGAAAAACTTCCTCCTATAAATACCCCACCTCATTCACAATTCTTAATACAAAATTTTAGAGATTGAGAGCCTCTCTCTCTAGAATAGTTGGCCGCCCCATCTCTCTCTCTCTAGATCTCTTCTTGTTCTTTTGTTTCGGCACATAGGTCCTCATTAGACCTAGCGTTTTGTTTTAGCTCTTTGGCTCATAGACTAGTTCTTGAGTCATAGTGTTTAAAAGTGCCCACACACAAAATCCTAACCATATTCGAAAGACTCTAGTGGTAGAAACGTTCGTGGTTACTCATAGGTTCAAGAAGACTAGTGAGAGGCGAGCTAACTAGGGAGACGAGCGATTCAACCTTCCTAAGGCTTCTCAACGCTCAAGCTCCATTCAAGGTTGGTACCGAGTGAAAACTCAAAGTAGTTTTAAAATTTTAAATTATACGCTCATGCACTTTGTCTAGGTAGTAAAAACGTTTTACGAATTTTTAAAGAAATTTTTATATCCCGCCGCTTGCTAGAAGCGATAATCTTTTCTTAAACCCTAGATCTATTCCAACAAATGGTATCAGAGCTATGGTCAAAGTTTAAGCATGTGCATATAATTTGAAATATGAGTTTGAAAATCGTTTTCTTAATTTTACTCGGGTAATGAATTTGCTAGAATTATTTTTTAGATTTTTTTTAATTTTTTGCTCGTGCCTTTAAATTAAAAAGCATGTTGATTTTCTACACCTTTGGGATGATATCAAAACACATTAGAATCAGTTCTAAAAGTTTTAAATTTTTTCATAATCAATATCACGTTTTGATAAGTCTGAGAAATTTCAGGTAATTTCATGATTAGTAATATAGTCTTGCTTGCTTTGTTTATTTAGTCGCTCATTTTATTTTTGTTATTATATTCTTGTTTTGCTATATTATTACCTTGTTAATAAGACACATCTAAAAGACTTAACAACTCAATAAAACGTTCCGTTACACTTGAATCTTTTGCACTTAAGTCCCGGCCGAATTTCTGTCCAGAATTCTTTGATCTTAAGAATACCTACTATATTAGGGACGTATCTCTCTGCTTGGAACTTGGATTTAAATGGTTCTTAAACCAAATTAAAGGCATGTAAATCTACTTTCCAAAACAGTTAGAATTAGCTCAATTGGACATCGGAGTCGCCGTCTATGGAATTTGTACTCCGAGGTGTTCACTGCCCGGGATTCTAGGATTTCTTGAAAATTTAATTTTAAATTCCGAATCCCGGATCCCACTCCAAGAGTTCTAGAACTCAAATGGAAAAATTTCCTTGAGAAAAATGTTTTTTCTAAATATTATAAATATAATGTGTAAAAAAACTAGCTTGAATTTTGAAAAACCGTTTTCACTTTCAAACTTGAAAATGTTTTGTCATCCAAATCAAATAAGTTTTCAAACTGTTTTCAAAACTATATCTATATCACTTATATTCAAAATCTATTTGCTCTTGAAAATTTAAGTGAGATGTCTCGTCGTAGACTAGTCGAAAAACTGGAAGAAGATGTGTAATCTCAAACTTCAAGTGTTCAAATGAGTTAGAAGTTCACACTTCCCTCATACACTTTCCCTAGTAGAAAATATAGGAAAATGTCCAAGTATGTACCTTGCACCTTATGCACTAACACTGCTCTTCCTAGAAACATGACGATCTAAGATTCAATTTCTAGAATTCCACTATATCTCTCTGTACGCCAGGAAATGTGTTTCCGAACTTATAAGAGATGATGTGCCAACTCTAAAAACTAAGTGGGAGGGTTATACTTGTTGTTTGCAACCCACGATCCCCAACACTAATGAAAAGTGCAATTGTCGCCAAACTAAGAGTCACCCTCGTGGCCCTCTCTTAAATGAGAGTACTCAACGGTACTTTGCTCTGATCATTGCTCGACGAGCTACGTCCGAGAGTGAGACGATGAGACAAGGCCTCCCCTTGGTGGATTGTTTTTTCAAAGTCGATCTCTTGGACTAAGTGGTTGGTTACACACTTAGACTCCATCCCTAGTAATCCTCCCTTGAGGCCCTACGAAAGGATGTGAGTGATCAAACCTTTTTTTTTACAAGGTGGCTAGTCAAATTTGATGTATTGACATCTTGGCTATGCATTAATGATGAGTCATTTACTTATGAAATGAGACTCTTTGCGGCCTTCCCTCGAAGGAGTAAAGTGTCATTTCGTTCATAACACCTTTGGATTTTTCCTGTCTTGTTCATCCTAAAAACTTAAACAAACTTAAATCCTAAACCAAAAAGAATAATCATAAACTTGTTTCAACTTAATCTCAGCAAGATATCTCTCAACCCTCTCTCAACCATCCTTTCCTCAAATAAACTCGAAGGCGAGAACTACGTAGACTGGAAATGTAACTTCGACATAGTTCTTACCGTTGACAAGCACAAGTGGGTACTCACCACCCCGTGTCCTCCTCAAACGAATGATGATTCAACTCAAGAGGACAAAGACGCCTTGGCGGCCTGGCATCGTTCCGATGAGATTGTGAGGTGCTATATTTTAGCAACGATGAACAATGTGCTCCATAGCAACATCGTGATACTGAGGCAGCCGCCGACATGCTCTACAATCTCCATGATATGTTTGGAGGGCAAGGGCGTCAGGCCAGACAACAAGCAGTCCGACAGTTTATGAATTGTCGCATGAAGCTGGGACTCCTGTCAGGGACCATATGATGCTGATCATTAGTTACCTGAATGAAATGAAAATCCTAGGATCTGAGATTGACGGGGAGACCAAAATAGATATGATCTTGGAAACTCTCCCCGAATCTTTTGATACGTTCAAGCTAAACTACTCCATGAATAAGCTAGAGTACACTGTTACCGAGCTAGTGAAGGAGCTTCACACTTCTGAAGGTCTCACTAAAAAAAAGAGGAATCAAGGAGAGGCACATGCTACTGAGCACCGAGCCTCCACCTCTGGATCTAAGAAGAGACCTCGCAAGGCCGAGAAGAAGAACCAAACTAAGGTTCAGAAGAAGAAGAAGAAGCCTCGAGTAGCTAAGGTGGACAAGTCTAGCGACAAGTGCCACCACTGCAATGAACCCTGACACTGACGCAGGAATTGTCTTGCCTACCTCAAAACTAAGGAAAAAGGTATTATACTTATTACCGAAGCATGCTTAGTAGCTAATAATTTATCAATGTGGATTCTTGACTCCGCTGCTACTAATCATATTTGTTGTTCCTTGACTGGTTTCAGGAAAAGCAAAAGTTTAGAGGAAGGTGACTTCTCCTTCAGATGGGGTGATGGGAGCTCGGTGTCAGCGAGGGCCGTGGGATCAGTAACGCTGTCTTTTGAAGACAAAAATTTAAATTTAAATAACGTTTATTTTGTTCCTTCCTTCGGGAAAAACTTAATATCTGTTGCTCGACTTTTTGAGCAAGATTATTGTTTAAAGTTTATTAAGAATGGAATTCGTATTTCCCTTTCAAATTATTTTGTCACTGATGCATGTATAAAGAATGCTCTCTTTTACATTTATCCCACGCAATCTTCACTTACTAAAATAGATAATGATCTAGTTAGAGAGCTAAAGAGGATCAAACTTTCTGATTCCTCCGATCTAATAAAATCAACATATCTTTGGCATTAAGACTTGGTCATATTAGTCTAGACAAGATTAAGAGACTTGTGAGGGACGGTGCACTTCAAGCCTCTGCAATAGGTTCACTAGCTACTTGTGAATCTGTTGGAATCGATCTAGGGTTTAAGAAAAAGTTTAACGCTTCGTTAAGCGGCGGAATTTTAAAAATTTTCTTTTTAAGTAAAACTAGTTTTTACTAACCTAGACAAGAGCATGTACATGTAAATAAAAACTAATATGAGCTATTAAAGTTACTAACCTTTCTTGAAGCTTGAACCTTGTAGAAGCTTTTGGAAAGTTGCAACGCTCGTCTCCCCTCGCAGCACGTCTCTCTTTCTTTCCTCGGCAACTCGAGCAACCACGAAAGTTTCTATCACTAAATCACTCGAAAAGAAGGAATCAGTGAGTGGGCACTTTTAAACACTACGACTTGAGAACGAGTCTCGAAGTCGCAGAGCTAAACACTAGGTCGAGTGAGGACCTAGGTGCCAAGACAAGAAATAATCGAAAATAAACTAGAGAGAGAGAGAGAGGATTTTCGGCCACCACAAGGTCTAGAGAGAGAAGCTCTCAATCTCTAACTTATGTGGAATGAATAAAATGAGGGGAATGAGGGTCCTATTTATAGGAGAAGGGTTGGCCTTGGAAAGAAGTAGTTTCCTCTTATTTTCCAAGCCTTTATGAGCAACCCTTTATTTCCCATTCCTATCCAAGTCACACGGCCACATAAGCCTTCATGACACCTTGGATTTGTTTCCTCTTTTATTTTTCTTCTCCCTTGACTTGTCTTGGTCGAAATTCCCATTGCCTTGAATAGGAAATTTGTTTCCTCTTTTTCTTTTGGCAAGTATCTTCATACATTAATGCACAAAAGGAACTCTCTTTCTCTTTGGGTAGTGGGCGCCTATTATGCTTTAGAAAGGCCTTCTAGAAGCTTTTCCATTTGTTCATAACAACATGAAAAAGGCCCATTAAGAATTTTCAATAAAATTCTTATGAAATGAAATTAATTCACAAGGCCCAATGATCAAGTCATGGCCGAGTGACATTAAGTCATCAAATGAACTTGTCAAAAAATTTATTGACATTCATTTCATCCTTTGTCTCAAAAGACAAAAATACCCTTTTAACTATTTTCGTTCTTGTTTTGACTTAGCTTCCAGTTTAACTATTCCTATCGATGTGATTCGTGACAGTGACCTCATGGACCCAAATGAACAAAGCTTGAGCTAAACACTTGGACTCAAAAGTTCACAAACCTTTTCCAAGTTTAGCTTAATGCCAACTGACTCCACTAAAGAGCTGACACTGAAAATCTCTCGGTTCAAATGAATTTATTTTCTACTCAAGAATTCGATCTAATTATGATGAGCGGATCCACTGAATATTATCTATGCTACCCTTCATGAATGTCATCAGCCAGTCGGGATTTACTAAATTACCATTTTACTCTTCTAGCTGTTATTTCCTCAACTCCTTTGTCGCTTGTGAATAAGTTAGAAACAATGTATTGACGAGGAGCTAACAAGTCACATTGTTTCATCCAAAAGAGTCAGGACTCAATTTGGACACTGGCCAGTTCATTTATTCACACTCCAAGGAACAAAGCATGAGGTGACATACATTGCATTTCAGCAATCTTGTACATGAATTCCATATCTATGAGAACTTCACAAAGTTACTCATGACATACTCACAACTTAGTATTTCACCAATAGGCCCTGTTCGGAATGACATAGTGAGTCCGAACTCTGACTTTCTCAAATGAGAATACTAAGGTGTGAAATGGCATGTCTCATTTCAGGATTAAGGTAAGCATGATGCAATTCATACATAGTGACTTCGAGACATAAGAGGTTAAATGGTTTGTTCTTATATTGTCTCTAGAAGTGCACTGGTCAATTCAGTACCTTCGGAAGATACCTAGAAGAACTATAGAGTCCCCAACTCTCAATGCCTCATAACCAGACATCATAGATTCTTCTAACAATCATACTGAGGTCAATAGTCCTTTGACCCTAAGATTGCGAATATATCGTTTTAAGCAAACTACGAAGAGTTTGTTCATGCAAATCTACATTTGTCTCTTCGTAAGTTGTTAAGTTTGTTTATGGACTAAAAGACTAGGGTTTTATCATAAAGCTTCAAACAAAGAAAGATTGAATGAACGTTTCAACTTTTTATTAATGAATAAGCAATTACAAGCAAGAGTCTTCGTAAGACTATATGACATCAAATGTACATAAATAGACACTACTACTCTTCTTGTGGGCACCATTGACAACAAACTCCCACTTGACTCAAAGAAGATGTTAGTAGTCCTACATGCCTAATCCCCACGATGTTGGTCGAAGACCTTGTTCGCTAGGGCCTTGGTGAATGGATCTTCCAGAGATCTACTTCACCTCCACGTCTCCGCGTTGCGCGATCTCTCGAATCAAATGGTATTTCCTCTCAATATGTTTAGAGCGCTTATGGCCTCTAGGTTCCTTTGAGTTAGCGACAGCCCCACTATTATCACAATAAAGGGTCATGGGCTCGTCGACGTTTGGAACAACTTCCAAATACTTAAGGAACTTTCTAAGCCATACAGCCTCTTTGGATGCTTCACAATCAGCCACATATTCTTCTTCCATTGTGGAGTCAGCAATGCAAGATTGCTTAATACTTCTCCACACAACAGCTCCACCATTAAGGATGAACACAGATCCCGAAGTGGATTTCATGGAATCCTTATCCGCTTGAAAATCGGAGTCGGTATATCCCGTCATAGTCAGGTCAGTACCTGAGTATGTAAGCATCAAGTTCCTAGTTCTTCAAAGATACTTAAGAACATGCTTAACAGCAATCCAGTGCTCGGGTCCAGGGTTGGATTGGAAACGACTAACTACGCCAACGGCGAAACAGATGTCAGGTCTAGTGCAAAGCATGGCATACATGAGGCTTCCTACAGCAGAGGCGTAAGGAATCTTCCTCATGTCTTCAATCTCTTGTGCAGTCTTGGGAGACTGGTCCTTAGAGAGTGAAACTCCATGCCTAAAGGGTGTTTGACCCCTCTTGCAGTCTTGCATCGAGAAGCGATCCATTATCTTATCAATATAAGATGCTTGAGAGAGCGATAGGGTCCGGTTTTTCCTATCACGAAAGATTTGGATCCCCAGAATATACTCGGCTTCTCCTAGATCCTTCATATCGAATTGCTTTGCCAGCCAGACCTTAACCTCAGATAACTTACCCACGTCATTACCAATGAGTAGTATATCATCGACATATAGTACCAGAAACACAACTTTGCCTTCGTGTATTAACTTGTAAACACAAGGCTCATCTATTGACTGTTCAAAGCCGAAGCTCTTTACAGTTTCATCGAATCTAATATTCCATGACCTAGATGCTTGCTTTAGTCCATAAATGGATTTAAGCAACTCACAAACCTTGGTCTCTTGACCTTTATCCACGAAACCGTCTGGTTGAGCCATGTAAATGCGCTCGTCAAGATTGCCATTCAGAAAGGCTGTCTTGACATCCATTTGCCAGATCTCATAGTCGAGAGCTGCAGCTATGGATAGGAGTATGCGGATGGATTTAAGCATCGCGACTGGCGAGAAGGTTTCTTCATAGTCAATCCCTTCTTGTTGGGTATAACCCTTTGCCACAAGTCGTGCTTTGAACGTCTCAACGTTCCCATCAGGACCCCTTTTCTTCTTGTATATCCACTTACACCCTACGGGTTAAATCCCTTCAGGAAGGTCTACAAGTTTCCAGACATTGTTGACATACATCGAGTGCATTTCAACTTTCATGGCGTCAAGCCAAAGGTTTGATTCAGAACAAGCCATCGCTTGGCTATAGGAAACAGGGTCATCCATGTCGGAGATGGCTACAAGAGAGTCTCCATAAGACATGTACCTGTCAGGCTTTTGAGTAGCCCTCCCACTACGTCGAAGTACTACTTGACGAGATTCTGATGAGTTAGGTTGTGTTTCAGTTGGGGTAAGAACAGTTCTTACAGATGAGGTAGAAGCTTCCTCACCCAACTTTTCTTCAAGCACAATTTTGCTTCTAGGTTTCGCATCCTTCATAAAGTCCTCCTCAAGGAAACGAGCATTCGTGCTAACGAAAGTCTTATCGTCCTCGGGACTATAGAAAGTAAAACCTTTGGTTTCCTTCGGATATCCTACAAACAGGCACAATTCTGACCTACTAGCCAACTTGCTAGTCTTTTGCCTCAGCACGTGTGCAGGGCAACCCCAAATTCGGATGCGGCCAAGATTCACTATACGGCCAGTCCATCGTTCATAAGGAGTACCAGGAACCGTCTTGGACGGAACTTGGTTCAGAATGTAGGCGGCTGTTTCGAGGGCATATCCCCAAAAGGAAAGCGGGAGTGATGAGTAACTCATCATTGATCTAACCATCTCCATAAGAGTTCGGTTTCTTCTCTCTGACACTCCGTTTTGTTGAGGTGTGCCAGGTGCGGTTAGCTGAGAAGCGATACCTTCTTCTTTAAGAAAGTCATCGAACTCTCCAGACATATACTCACCACCTCGATCAGATCGAAGGGTTTTGATCACTTTGCCAGTTTGCTTTTCCACTAAAGCCCTAAAGACCTTAAATACGTTAAAGGTCTCGGATTTGTGTTTAAGCAAATAGACAAACCCATATCTTGAGTAATCATCAGTGAAGGTAACGAAGTATTCGTATCCTCCACGTGCCTGTTGGTTGAGCGGACCACATACATCAGAATGTATTAGTTCCAGCAACTCAGTGGCTCTTCGACCCTTATCGGAGAAAGGTCGCTTAGTCATTTTTCCTTCTATGCAGGATTCACAAGTAGGTAGTGAACCTATTGCAGAGTCTTGGAGTGGACCGTCCCTCACAAGTCTCTTAATCCTATCTAGACTGATATGACCAAGTCTCAAGTGCCAGAGGTATGTTGATTTTGTTAGATCGGAGGATTCAGAAAGTTTGATCCTCTTTGGCTCCCTAATTAGATCGTTATCTATTTCGGTGTCTAAAAGAGAAGGTTGAGTGGGATAGATGTAGAAAAGAGAATTCTTCATACATCCATTAGTGACAAAAGAATTATCAGGAAACGAAATACGAATTCCATTCTTTATGAACTTTAAACAATAATCTTGCTCGAGAAGACGAGCAACGGATATTAAGTTCTTCCCAAAGGTAGGAACAAAATAAACATTATTCAAGTTTAAAGTGCGGTCTTCAAAAGACAACGTCACGGATCCCACAGCCTTTGCAGACACCAGGCTCCCATCACCCCATTTGAAACAGAACTCGCCTTCCTCTAAGCTTTTGGTTTTCTTGAAACCATTCAAGGAACAACAAATATGGTTAGTAGCAGCGGAGTCAATAATCCACGATGATACATTATCAGCTACTAAGCATGCTTCGGTAACTAGTACAATACTATGTTCCTTTGCTTTGAGATAGGCGGGACAGTTCTTTTTATCGGCCTTGTAAGGTCTCTTCACAGTTCCAGAGGCGGAGGCTTTTTGCTCAGTAGCATGTGCCTCTCCTTGATTCATCTTTCTCTTAGTGAAACCTACAGCAGTGTGAAGTTCCTCCATAAGCTTGGTAACAGTGTACTCTAGCTTGTTAATGGAGTAGTTCATCTTGAAGGTATCGAGAGATGCGGGGAGAGTTTCTAAGATCACATCTATGACATTCTTCCCATCAATCTCAGATCCTAGGATTTCCATTTTACTCAGATGACTAATGATCAATATCATAAAGTCTCCAATAGGAGTCCTAGCCTTCATATGACAGTTCATAAACTGTCGGACTGCTTGTTGCCTTGCTTGACGCCTTTGCCCTTCAAACATCTAAAGGAGATTGTAGAGCATGTCAGCGGCAGTCTCGATGTCACGATGTTGCTCTTTCAGCACATTGTTCATAGATGCCAAGATATAGCACCTCACAATCTCATCGGATCGAAGCCAGGCCGCTAAGGCGTCATTGTCCTCTTGAGTTGAATCATTATTCGTCAGAGGATGACACGGGGTGGTGAGTACCCATTTGTGCTTGTTAACGGTAGGTATTATGTTGAGGTTACGTTTCGAATCTACGTAGTTTTCGTTTTCGAGTTTGATCGAGGAAAGAAAGATAGAGAGATGGTTGAGAGACATATTGCCTATATAAGTTGAAACAGGTTTATGATTAGTCTTTGGTTTAGGATTTAAGTTTCATTAAGACTTTTGTAAAATCCAAAGGTGTTATAAACCAAACGATAATTTACTCCCTCAAGAGAAGGCCGCAAAAAATCTCCATTTATAAGTAAATGACACATCATTAATGCTAAGCCAAGATGTCAGTACATCATTTTGACTAGCCACCTTGTAAATTGGTTTGATCACTCATATCCTTTCGCAGAGCCTTAAGGAAGGATACTAGGGATTGAGCCTAAGTGTGCAACCAACCACTTAGTCCAAAAGATCAGCTTTGAAAAACAATCCCCCAAGGGGAGGCCTTGCCATCATTGCATCACTCTCGGACGTAGCTCATTGAGCAATGATCGAAGCAATAACGCCTTGGAGTACTCACATTTAAGTGAGGGTCGCAAGAGCGGCTCTTAGTCCCACGTTATTGCATCTTTCATTAGTGTTGGGGATCGCGGGTTACAAACAACGAGTATAACCCTCCCACTTAGTTTTTGGAGTTGGTTCATCGACTCTTATAAGTTCGGAAACAAATTTCCTAGTTAGAGAGCGACAGAGCGGACAACTAGAAGAGAATCCTAGATCGACATGTTCAGAGCAGTATTAGTGCATAAAGGCACAAGGGACATACTCGATCTTTTCCTATTTTCTATTTCGGGAAAGTGCGTGAGGGAAGTGTGAACTTCAACTCACTCGAACACTTGAAAGTTTGAGATTACACATCTTTTTATTTTTCGGCTTTGTCTACAAAGAGACCTCCCACTCAAAATTTCAAGAGCATATAGATTTTGAACATATGTGATATAGATATAGTTTTGAAAACATTTTGAAAACTTATTTGATTTGGATGACAAAATATTTTCAAGTTTGAAAGTGAAAACGGTTTTTCAAAATTCAAACTAGTTTTGTAAAAATTCAATTTCAATTAAACTTTCAAAAATCAAAACATTTTAATCTTACACATCATGTTTATAATCATATGAAAAACATTTTTGCTCAAGAAAGTTTTCTCATTAGAGTTCTTTAACTCATGGTAGTGGGGTTTGAAAATCCGGATTTCTAAAAAACTGGAGTTTCAGACAGCCGCGCACCTTGGAGTAAAATCGCCATAACTGGCGGCTCCGATGTCATTTTGAGCCGAAACTGATGGCATTGGACAGAGGACAGACAGAGCTTTAATTTGATTCAAGAATCATTAAATTTCGATTTCTGAGCAGAGAGTTATGCCGCTTTTAATGCGGGTTTACATTCCAGCTCGAAGAAAAAGAAATAAATTAAAGCTTTGTCCTTTTAGGTGCGAAAAAGAATCGAGTGTAACGGAACGTTTTATGAAGTTGTTTAAAGCTTTTATTTGTGTTTTATTAGCAGGGTAATAACATAGAATAAAAGAAATAACAACATGCATAAAACGATTCAAGTAAATAAACGAAACTAGCAAGAAAATAAAACTAGTCACAAAATTTACTCGAAAATTCTCAAACCTTTAAAACACGTTTTTCAATATAAAAAATTAAAAACTTTTAGAACTGATTCTAATGTGTTTTAACATCATCCCAAACTCATAGAAAATCAACATGGTTTTTAATTTAAAGGCATGAGCAATAAATTAAAAAAAACTAAGATTACAATTCTAACTTGTCACAAAATTAGTAAACTTTCGAAAACGATTTTCAAGCTCATAATTTTAAAACATGCACATGCATTCCTTTGACCATAGCTCTGATACCATTTGTTGGAATCGATCTAGGGTTTAAGAAAAAGTTTAACGCTTCGTTAAGCGGCGGAATTTTAAAAATTTTCTTTTTAAGTAAAACTAGTTTTTACTAACCTAGACAAGAGCATGTACATGTAAATAAAAACTAATATGAGCTATTAAAGTTACTAACCTTTCTTGAAGCTTGAACCTTGTAGAAGCTTTTGGAAAGTTGCAACGCTCGTCTCCCCTCGCAGCACGTCTCTCTTTCTTTCCTCGGCAACTCGAGCAACCACGAAAGTTTCTATCACTAAATCACTCGAAAAGAAGGAATCAGTGAGTGGGCACTTTTAAACACTACGACTTGAGAACGAGTCTCGAAGTCGCAGAGCTAAACACTAGGTCGAGTGAGGACCTAGGTGCCAAGACAAGAAATAATCGAAAATAAACTAGAGAGAGAGAGAGAGGATTTTCGGCCACCACAAGGTCTAGAGAGAGAAGCTCTCAATCTCTAACTTATGTGGAATGAATAAAATGAGGGGAATGAGGGTCCTATTTATAGGAGAAGGGTTGGCCTTGGAAAGAAGTAGTTTCCTCTTATTTTCCAAGCCTTTATGAGCAACCCTTTATTTCCCATTCCTATCCAAGTCACACGGCCACATAAGCCTTCATGACACCTTGGATTTGTTTCCTCTTTTATTTTTCTTCTCCCTTGACTTGTCTTGGTCGAAATTCCCATTGCCTTGAATAGGAAATTTGTTTCCTCTTTTTCTTTTGGCAAGTATCTTCATACATTAATGCACAAAAGGAACTCTCTTTCTCTTTGGGTAGTGGGCGCCTATTATGCTTTAGAAAGGCCTTCTAGAAGCTTTTCCATTTGTTCATAACAACATGAAAAAGGCCCATTAAGAATTTTCAATAAAATTCTTATGAAATGAAATTAATTCACAAGGCCCAATGATCAAGTCATGGCCGAGTGACATTAAGTCATCAAATGAACTTGTCAAAAAATTTATTGACATTCATTTCATCCTTTGTCTCAAAAGACAAAAATACCCTTTTAACTATTTTCGTTCTTGTTTTGACTTAGCTTCCAGTTTAACTATTCCTATCGATGTGATTCGTGACAGTGACCTCATGGACCCAAATGAACAAAGCTTGAGCTAAACACTTGGACTCAAAAGTTCACAAACCTTTTCCAAGTTTAGCTTAATGCCAACTGACTCCACTAAAGAGCTGACACTGAAAATCTCTCGGTTCAAATGAATTTATTTTCTACTCAAGAATTCGATCTAATTATGATGAGCGGATCCACTGAATATTATCTATGCTACCCTTCATGAATGTCATCAGCCAGTCGGGATTTACTAAATTACCATTTTACTCTTCTAGCTGTTATTTCCTCAACTCCTTTGTCGCTTGTGAATAAGTTAGAAACAATGTATTGACGAGGAGCTAACAAGTCACATTGTTTCATCCAAAAGAGTCAGGACTCAATTTGGACACTGGCCAGTTCATTTATTCACACTCCAAGGAACAAAGCATGAGGTGACATACATTGCATTTCAGCAATCTTGTACATGAATTCCATATCTATGAGAACTTCACAAAGTTACTCATGACATACTCACAACTTAGTATTTCACCAATAGGCCCTGTTCGGAATGACATAGTGAGTCCGAACTCTGACTTTCTCAAATGAGAATACTAAGGTGTGAAATGGCATGTCTCATTTCAGGATTAAGGTAAGCATGATGCAATTCATACATAGTGACTTCGAGACATAAGAGGTTAAATGGTTTGTTCTTATATTGTCTCTAGAAGTGCACTGGTCAATTCAGTACCTTCGGAAGATACCTAGAAGAACTATAGAGTCCCCAACTCTCAATGCCTCATAACCAGACATCATAGATTCTTCTAACAATCATACTGAGGTCAATAGTCCTTTGACCCTAAGATTGCGAATATATCGTTTTAAGCAAACTACGAAGAGTTTGTTCATGCAAATCTACATTTGTCTCTTCGTAAGTTGTTAAGTTTGTTTATGGACTAAAAGACTAGGGTTTTATCATAAAGCTTCAAACAAAGAAAGATTGAATGAACGTTTCAACTTTTTATTAATGAATAAGCAATTACAAGCAAGAGTCTTCGTAAGACTATATGACATCAAATGTACATAAATAGACACTACTACTCTTCTTGTGGGCACCATTGACAACAAACTCCCACTTGACTCAAAGAAGATGTTAGTAGTCCTACATGCCTAATCCCCACGATGTTGGTCGAAGACCTTGTTCGCTAGGGCCTTGGTGAATGGATCTTCCAGAGATCTACTTCACCTCCACGTCTCCGCGTTGCGCGATCTCTCGAATCAAATGGTATTTCCTCTCAATATGTTTAGAGCGCTTATGGCCTCTAGGTTCCTTTGAGTTAGCGACAGCCCCACTATTATCACAATAAAGGGTCATGGGCTCGTCGACGTTTGGAACAACTTCCAAATACTTAAGGAACTTTCTAAGCCATACAGCCTCTTTGGATGCTTCACAATCAGCCACATATTCTTCTTCCATTGTGGAGTCAGCAATGCAAGATTGCTTAATACTTCTCCACACAACAGCTCCACCATTAAGGATGAACACAGATCCCGAAGTGGATTTCATGGAATCCTTATCCGCTTGAAAATCGGAGTCGGTATATCCCGTCATAGTCAGGTCAGTACCTGAGTATGTAAGCATCAAGTTCCTAGTTCTTCAAAGATACTTAAGAACATGCTTAACAGCAATCCAGTGCTCGGGTCCAGGGTTGGATTGGAAACGACTAACTACGCCAACGGCGAAACAGATGTCAGGTCTAGTGCAAAGCATGGCATACATGAGGCTTCCTACAGCAGAGGCGTAAGGAATCTTCCTCATGTCTTCAATCTCTTGTGCAGTCTTGGGAGACTGGTCCTTAGAGAGTGAAACTCCATGCCTAAAGGGTGTTTGACCCCTCTTGCAGTCTTGCATCGAGAAGCGATCCATTATCTTATCAATATAAGATGCTTGAGAGAGCGATAGGGTCCGGTTTTTCCTATCACGAAAGATTTGGATCCCCAGAATATACTCGGCTTCTCCTAGATCCTTCATATCGAATTGCTTTGCCAGCCAGACCTTAACCTCAGATAACTTACCCACGTCATTACCAATGAGTAGTATATCATCGACATATAGTACCAGAAACACAACTTTGCCTTCGTGTATTAACTTGTAAACACAAGGCTCATCTATTGACTGTTCAAAGCCGAAGCTCTTTACAGTTTCATCGAATCTAATATTCCATGACCTAGATGCTTGCTTTAGTCCATAAATGGATTTAAGCAACTCACAAACCTTGGTCTCTTGACCTTTATCCACGAAACCGTCTGGTTGAGCCATGTAAATGCGCTCGTCAAGATTGCCATTCAGAAAGGCTGTCTTGACATCCATTTGCCAGATCTCATAGTCGAGAGCTGCAGCTATGGATAGGAGTATGCGGATGGATTTAAGCATCGCGACTGGCGAGAAGGTTTCTTCATAGTCAATCCCTTCTTGTTGGGTATAACCCTTTGCCACAAGTCGTGCTTTGAACGTCTCAACGTTCCCATCAGGACCCCTTTTCTTCTTGTATATCCACTTACACCCTACGGGTTAAATCCCTTCAGGAAGGTCTACAAGTTTCCAGACATTGTTGACATACATCGAGTGCATTTCAACTTTCATGGCGTCAAGCCAAAGGTTTGATTCAGAACAAGCCATCGCTTGGCTATAGGAAACAGGGTCATCCATGTCGGAGATGGCTACAAGAGAGTCTCCATAAGACATGTACCTGTCAGGCTTTTGAGTAGCCCTCCCACTACGTCGAAGTACTACTTGACGAGATTCTGATGAGTTAGGTTGTGTTTCAGTTGGGGTAAGAACAGTTCTTACAGATGAGGTAGAAGCTTCCTCACCCAACTTTTCTTCAAGCACAATTTTGCTTCTAGGTTTCGCATCCTTCATAAAGTCCTCCTCAAGGAAACGAGCATTCGTGCTAACGAAAGTCTTATCGTCCTCGGGACTATAGAAAGTAAAACCTTTGGTTTCCTTCGGATATCCTACAAACAGGCACAATTCTGACCTACTAGCCAACTTGCTAGTCTTTTGCCTCAGCACGTGTGCAGGGCAACCCCAAATTCGGATGCGGCCAAGATTCACTATACGGCCAGTCCATCGTTCATAAGGAGTACCAGGAACCGTCTTGGACGGAACTTGGTTCAGAATGTAGGCGGCTGTTTCGAGGGCATATCCCCAAAAGGAAAGCGGGAGTGATGAGTAACTCATCATTGATCTAACCATCTCCATAAGAGTTCGGTTTCTTCTCTCTGACACTCCGTTTTGTTGAGGTGTGCCAGGTGCGGTTAGCTGAGAAGCGATACCTTCTTCTTTAAGAAAGTCATCGAACTCTCCAGACATATACTCACCACCTCGATCAGATCGAAGGGTTTTGATCACTTTGCCAGTTTGCTTTTCCACTAAAGCCCTAAAGACCTTAAATACGTTAAAGGTCTCGGATTTGTGTTTAAGCAAATAGACAAACCCATATCTTGAGTAATCATCAGTGAAGGTAACGAAGTATTCGTATCCTCCACGTGCCTGTTGGTTGAGCGGACCACATACATCAGAATGTATTAGTTCCAGCAACTCAGTGGCTCTTCGACCCTTATCGGAGAAAGGTCGCTTAGTCATTTTTCCTTCTATGCAGGATTCACAAGTAGGTAGTGAACCTATTGCAGAGTCTTGGAGTGGACCGTCCCTCACAAGTCTCTTAATCCTATCTAGACTGATATGACCAAGTCTCAAGTGCCAGAGGTATGTTGATTTTGTTAGATCGGAGGATTCAGAAAGTTTGATCCTCTTTGGCTCCCTAATTAGATCGTTATCTATTTCGGTGTCTAAAAGAGAAGGTTGAGTGGGATAGATGTAGAAAAGAGAATTCTTCATACATCCATTAGTGACAAAAGAATTATCAGGAAACGAAATACGAATTCCATTCTTTATGAACTTTAAACAATAATCTTGCTCGAGAAGACGAGCAACGGATATTAAGTTCTTCCCAAAGGTAGGAACAAAATAAACATTATTCAAGTTTAAAGTGCGGTCTTCAAAAGACAGCGTCACGGATCCCACAGCCTTTGCAGACACCAGGCTCCCATCACCCCATTTGAAACAGAACTCGCCTTCCTCTAAGCTTTTGGTTTTCTTGAAACCATTCAAGGAACAACAAATATGGTTAGTAGCAGCGGAGTCAATAATCCACGATGATACATTATCAGCTACTAAGCATGCTTCGGTAACTAGTACAATACTATGTTCCTTTGCTTTGAGATAGGCGGGACAGTTCTTTTTATCGGCCTTGTAAGGTCTCTTCACAGTTCCAGAGGCGGAGGCTTTTTGCTCAGTAGCATGTGCCTCTCCTTGATTCATCTTTCTCTTAGTGAAACCTACAGCAGTGTGAAGTTCCTCCATAAGCTTGGTAACAGTGTACTCTAGCTTGTTAATGGAGTAGTTCATCTTGAAGGTATCGAGAGATGCGGGGAGAGTTTCTAAGATCACATCTATGACATTCTTCCCATCAATCTCAGATCCTAGGATTTCCATTTTACTCAGATGACTAATGATCAATATCATAAAGTCTCCAATAGGAGTCCTAGCCTTCATATGACAGTTCATAAACTGTCGGACTGCTTGTTGCCTTGCTTGACGCCTTTGCCCTTCAAACATCTAAAGGAGATTGTAGAGCATGTCAGCGGCAGTCTCGATGTCACGATGTTGCTCTTTCAGCACATTGTTCATAGATGCCAAGATATAGCACCTCACAATCTCATCGGATCGAAGCCAGGCCGCTAAGGCGTCATTGTCCTCTTGAGTTGAATCATTATTCGTCAGAGGATGACACGGGGTGGTGAGTACCCATTTGTGCTTGTTAACGGTAGGTATTATGTTGAGGTTACGTTTCGAATCTACGTAGTTTTCGTTTTCGAGTTTGATCGAGGAAAGAAAGATAGAGAGATGGTTGAGAGACATATTGCCTATATAAGTTGAAACAGGTTTATGATTAGTCTTTGGTTTAGGATTTAAGTTTCATTAAGACTTTTGTAAAATCCAAAGGTGTTATAAACCAAACGATAATTTACTCCCTCAAGAGAAGGCCGCAAAAAATCTCCATTTATAAGTAAATGACACATCATTAATGCTAAGCCAAGATGTCAGTACATCATTTTGACTAGCCACCTTGTAAATTGGTTTGATCACTCATATCCTTTCGCAGAGCCTTAAGGAAGGATACTAGGGATTGAGCCTAAGTGTGCAACCAACCACTTAGTCCAAAAGATCAGCTTTGAAAAACAATCCCCCAAGGGGAGGCCTTGCCATCATTGCATCACTCTCGGACGTAGCTCATTGAGCAATGATCGAAGCAATAACGCCTTGGAGTACTCACATTTAAGTGAGGGTCGCAAGAGCGGCTCTTAGTCCCACGTTATTGCATCTTTCATTAGTGTTGGGGATCGCGGGTTACAAACAACGAGTATAACCCTCCCACTTAGTTTTTGGAGTTGGTTCATCGACTCTTATAAGTTCGGAAACAAATTTCCTAGTTAGAGAGCGACAGAGCGGACAACTAGAAGAGAATCCTAGATCGACATGTTCAGAGCAGTATTAGTGCATAAAGGCACAAGGGACATACTCGATCTTTTCCTATTTTCTATTTCGGGAAAGTGCGTGAGGGAAGTGTGAACTTCAACTCACTCGAACACTTGAAAGTTTGAGATTACACATCTTTTTATTTTTCGGCTTTGTCTACAAAGAGACCTCCCACTCAAAATTTCAAGAGCATATAGATTTTGAACATATGTGATATAGATATAGTTTTGAAAACATTTTGAAAACTTATTTGATTTGGATGACAAAATATTTTCAAGTTTGAAAGTGAAAACGGTTTTTCAAAATTCAAACTAGTTTTGTAAAAATTCAATTTCAATTAAACTTTCAAAAATCAAAACATTTTAATCTTACACATCATGTTTATAATCATATGAAAAACATTTTTGCTCAAGAAAGTTTTCTCATTAGAGTTCTTTAACTCATGGTAGTGGGGTTTGAAAATCCGGATTTCTAAAAAACTGGAGTTTCAGACAGCCGCGCACCTTGGAGTAAAATCGCCATAACTGGCGGCTCCGATGTCATTTTGAGCCGAAACTGATGGCATTGGACAGAGGACAGACAGAGCTTTAATTTGATTCAAGAATCATTAAATTTCGATTTCTGAGCAGAGAGTTATGCCGCTTTTAATGCGGGTTTACATTCCAGCTCGAAGAAAAAGAAATAAATTAAAGCTTTGTCCTTTTAGGTGCGAAAAAGAATCGAGTGTAACGGAACGTTTTATGAAGTTGTTTAAAGCTTTTATTTGTGTTTTATTAGCAGGGTAATAACATAGAATAAAAGAAATAACAACATGCATAAAACGATTCAAGTAAATAAACGAAACTAGCAAGAAAATAAAACTAGTCACAAAATTTACTCGAAAATTCTCAAACCTTTAAAACACGTTTTTCAATATAAAAAATTAAAAACTTTTAGAACTGATTCTAATGTGTTTTAACATCATCCCAAACTCATAGAAAATCAACATGGTTTTTAATTTAAAGGCATGAGCAATAAATTAAAAAAAACTAAGATTACAATTCTAACTTGTCACAAAATTAGTAAACTTTCGAAAACGATTTTCAAGCTCATAATTTTAAAACATGCACATGCATTCCTTTGACCATAGCTCTGATACCATTTGTTGGAATCGATCTAGGGTTTAAGAAAAAGTTTAACGCTTCGTTAAGCGGCGGAATTTTAAAAATTTTCTTTTTAAGTAAAACTAGTTTTTACTAACCTAGACAAGAGCATGTACATGTAAATAAAAACTAATATGAGCTATTAAAGTTACTAACCTTTCTTGAAGCTTGAACCTTGTAGAAGCTTTTGGAAAGTTGCAACGCTCGTCTCCCCTCGCAGCACGTCTCTCTTTCTTTCCTCGGCAACTCGAGCAACCACGAAAGTTTCTATCACTAAATCACTCGAAAAGAAGGAATCAGTGAGTGGGCACTTTTAAACACTACGACTTGAGAACGAGTCTCGAAGTCGCAGAGCTAAACACTAGGTCGAGTGAGGACCTAGGTGCCAAGACAAGAAATAATCGAAAATAAACTAGAGAGAGAGAGAGAGGATTTTCGGCCACCACAAGGTCTAGAGAGAGAAGCTCTCAATCTCTAACTTATGTGGAATGAATAAAATGAGGGGAATGAGGGTCCTATTTATAGGAGAAGGGTTGGCCTTGGAAAGAAGTAGTTTCCTCTTATTTTCCAAGCCTTTATGAGCAACCCTTTATTTCCCATTCCTATCCAAGTCACACGGCCACATAAGCCTTCATGACACCTTGGATTTGTTTCCTCTTTTATTTTTCTTCTCCCTTGACTTGTCTTGGTCGAAATTCCCATTGCCTTGAATAGGAAATTTGTTTCCTCTTTTTCTTTTGGCAAGTATCTTCATACATTAATGCACAAAAGGAACTCTCTTTCTCTTTGGGTAGTGGGCGCCTATTATGCTTTAGAAAGGCCTTCTAGAAGCTTTTCCATTTGTTCATAACAACATGAAAAAGGCCCATTAAGAATTTTCAATAAAATTCTTATGAAATGAAATTAATTCACAAGGCCCAATGATCAAGTCATGGCCGAGTGACATTAAGTCATCAAATGAACTTGTCAAAAAATTTATTGACATTCATTTCATCCTTTGTCTCAAAAGACAAAAATACCCTTTTAACTATTTTCGTTCTTGTTTTGACTTAGCTTCCAGTTTAACTATTCCTATCGATGTGATTCGTGACAGTGACCTCATGGACCCAAATGAACAAAGCTTGAGCTAAACACTTGGACTCAAAAGTTCACAAACCTTTTCCAAGTTTAGCTTAATGCCAACTGACTCCACTAAAGAGCTGACACTGAAAATCTCTCGGTTCAAATGAATTTATTTTCTACTCAAGAATTCGATCTAATTATGATGAGCGGATCCACTGAATATTATCTATGCTACCCTTCATGAATGTCATCAGCCAGTCGGGATTTACTAAATTACCATTTTACTCTTCTAGCTGTTATTTCCTCAACTCCTTTGTCGCTTGTGAATAAGTTAGAAACAATGTATTGACGAGGAGCTAACAAGTCACATTGTTTCATCCAAAAGAGTCAGGACTCAATTTGGACACTGGCCAGTTCATTTATTCACACTCCAAGGAACAAAGCATGAGGTGACATACATTGCATTTCAGCAATCTTGTACATGAATTCCATATCTATGAGAACTTCACAAAGTTACTCATGACATACTCACAACTTAGTATTTCACCAATAGGCCCTGTTCGGAATGACATAGTGAGTCCGAACTCTGACTTTCTCAAATGAGAATACTAAGGTGTGAAATGGCATGTCTCATTTCAGGATTAAGGTAAGCATGATGCAATTCATACATAGTGACTTCGAGACATAAGAGGTTAAATGGTTTGTTCTTATATTGTCTCTAGAAGTGCACTGGTCAATTCAGTACCTTCGGAAGATACCTAGAAGAACTATAGAGTCCCCAACTCTCAATGCCTCATAACCAGACATCATAGATTCTTCTAACAATCATACTGAGGTCAATAGTCCTTTGACCCTAAGATTGCGAATATATCGTTTTAAGCAAACTACGAAGAGTTTGTTCATGCAAATCTACATTTGTCTCTTCGTAAGTTGTTAAGTTTGTTTATGGACTAAAAGACTAGGGTTTTATCATAAAGCTTCAAACAAAGAAAGATTGAATGAACGTTTCAACTTTTTATTAATGAATAAGCAATTACAAGCAAGAGTCTTCGTAAGACTATATGACATCAAATGTACATAAATAGACACTACTACTCTTCTTGTGGGCACCATTGACAACAGAATCTTGCATAGAAGGAAAAATGACTAAGCGACCTTTCTCCGATAAGGGTCGAAGAGCCACTGAGTTGCTGGATCTAGTACATTCTGATGTATGTGGTCCGCTCAGTCAACAGGCACATGGAGGATATGAATACTTCGTTACCTTCACTGATGATTACTTAAGATACGATTTTGTCTATTTGCTCAAACACAAATCCGAGACCTTTAACGTATTTAAGGTCTTTACGGCTTTAGTGGAAAAGCAAACTAGCAAAGTGATCAAAACCATTCGATCCGATCGAGGTGGTGAGTATATGTCTAGAGAGTTTGATGACTTTCTTAAAGAAGAAGGTATCGCTTCTCAGCTTACAGCACCTGGCACACCTCAACAAAACGGAGTGTCAGAGAGAAGGAACCGAACTCTAATCGAGATGGTTAGATCAATGATGAGTTACTCATCACTCCCTCTTTCCTTTTGGAGATATGCCCTCGAAATAGCAGCTTACATTCTGAACCAAATTCCATCTAAAACGGTTCCTAATAGTCCTTATGAACGATGGAATGGCCGTAAAGTAAATCTAGGCGACATCATAATTTGGGGTTGCCCTGCACATGTGCTAAGGCAAAAGACTAGCAAGTTGGATAGCAGGTCAGAATTATGTATGTTTGTTGGATATCCAAAGGAAACCAAAGGTTTCACATTCTTTAGTCCCGAGGACGACAAAACATTCGTTAGTACGAACACTCGTTTCCTTGAGGAGGACTTTATGAAAGATGTAAAACCTAGAAATAAAATTGTGCTTGAAGAAAAGTTGGGTGAGGATGCTTCTACCTCATCTGTAAGAACTGTTCTTACCCCAACTAAAAAATAACCGACTCATCATAATCTCGTCAAGTAGTACTTCGACGTAGTGTGAGGGTTTCTCAAAAGCCTAACAGGTTATCGACAAAAAAGATTTGTCTAAGTCACTCACTTTCTTTTTGTCCAAGTTTCTTCCTTTTTGTCTAAATTATCTGAGGTTAAGATCTGGCTAGCAAAGCAATTCAATATGAAGGATCTAGGAGAAGCCGCGTACATTCTGGGGATCCAAATCTTTTGAGATCGGAAGAACTGGACTTTGTCGCTCTCTCAAGCATCTTATATTGATAAGGTGATTGATCGCTTCTCGATGCAAGACTCCAAGAAGGGCCAAACACCATTTAGGCATGGAGTCCCACTCTCTAAAGATCAGTCTCCCAAGAATTCACAAGAGATTGAGGACATGAGAAAAATTCCTTACGCTTCAGCTGTAGGAAGTCTCATGTATGCTATGCTTTGTACTAGACTAGATATTTGCTTTACAGTTGGCATAGTAAGCCGTTTTCAGTCCAACCCTGGAATCGAGCACTGGATTGCTATTAAGCATGTTCATAAGTATCTTCGGAGAATAAGAAGTTGATGCTTACATATTCATGTACTGACCTGACTATGACGAGATATGCCGACTCCGATTTTCAAGCGGATAAGGATTCTAGGAAATCCACTTCAGGATCTGTGTTCATCCTTAATGGTGGATCTGTGGTTTGGAGGAGTATCAAGTAATCATGCATTTGCTGACGATGGAAGCAGAATATGTGGCTGCTTGTGAAGCATCCAAAGAGGCTGTATGGCTTAGAAAATTCCTTAAGTATTTAGAAGTCGTTCCAAATGTCGACGAGCCCATGACACTTTATTGTGATAACAGTGGGGCTGTCGCTAACTAAAAGGAACCTCGAAGCCATAAGCGCTCTAAGCATATTGAGAGGAAATACCATTTGATTCGAGAGATCGTGCAGTGCGGAGACGTGGTGGTGAAGAAGATCTTGACGGTGGACAACCTGGAAGATCCATTCACCAACGCTTTGCCCAACAAGGTCTTCGACTAGCATCGGGAGGGATTAGGCATGAAGGACTACTCTCATCTTCTTTGAGTCAAATGAGAGTTTGTTGTCAATGGTGCCCACAAGAAGAGTAGTGGTCATTACTCATGTACATTTGATGTAATAAAGTCTCACGAAGACTCTTGCTTGTAACTGCTGAATAATTAATAAAAGTTGAAACGTTCATTCATTCTTCCTTTTCTGTTTGAAGCTTTATGATAAACTATAGTCTTTAGTCCTTAAACAAACCTAACAACAAATGAAGAGTCAAATATAGATTTGCATGAACAAACTCTTCATGGTTTGCTTAAAACAGTATATTAATAATCTAAGGATCAAAGAGCTATTGGTCTCAGTATGATTGTTAGGGGAATCTATGATGTCTGGTTATGAGGCATAGAGAGTTTGAGACTCTATAGTTCATCCCAGGTATCTTCTGAAGGTACTGGATTGAGCAGTGCACTTCTAGAGACATTGTAAGAACAAACCATTTAATCTCTTCTGTCTCGGAGTCACTATGTATGAATTGCATCATGCTTACCTGAATCCTGAAATGAGACATGTCATTTCATAGCTTACGTATTCTCATTTGAGAAATTCAGAGTTCTAGATTCACTATGTGATATAGACAAGACTTATTGGTGAAGTACTAAGTTATGAAGATGTCATGAACAACTTTGTGAAGGTCCCATAGATATGGAATTCATGTACAAGATTGTTGAAATGCAATGTATATCTCCTCATGCTTTGTTCCTTGGAATGTGAATAAATCAACTGGTCAGTTTCCAAATTGAGTCATGACTCTTTTGGATGAATCAATGTGACTTCTTAACTCCTCGTCAATACATTGTTTCTAACTTATTCACAAGCGACAAAGGAGTTGAGGAAATAACAATTAGAAGGGTAAAATGGTAATTTTGTAAATCCAATGAAGGGTAAACATAGATAATATTCAATGGATCCACTCATTACAATTAAGTAGAATTCTTGAGTAGAAAGTATATTCATTTGAACCGAGAGATTTTAGTGTCAACACTTTAGTGGAGTCTGTTGACATTAAGCTAGAACTTGGAAAATGTTTGTGAACTTTTGAGTCCAAGTATGCTAGCTCAAGCTTTGTTCATTTGGATCCATGATGTCACTACCACAAGTCATTAGAGTAGGATTAGTTAAACATGAAGCTAAGTCAAAACAAGTTCAAATGTTGAACTAGACAAGTTTTACGAAAATTGTCTAAAGGGTAATTTTGTCCTTTTTGACATACGATGGTATGAATGTCAATAAATAAGTTTTTTGAAATTTTCATATGATGACATGAATTCGTGTCACATGGCCACATTAAATAATTGGGCCTTGAGGATTGAATTTCATTTCATGGAATTTTATGTGAAAATTATAAATGGGCTTTTCTTATATTGTCATGAACAAATAAAGAAACATCTAGAAGCATGATCTAGAAGGCTTAAAACCGTCCAACCCAAGAGAGAAAAAGAGATTATTTTGTGCATTGATGTATGAAGATACTTGCCAAAAGAAAAAGAAACTAGATGGGCGTGGAAAGAGAGAGGCAAAGCAAATGAGGAAACAATGATTTGCTCATGAATATGTGATATTCAATGGAAAAGAGGAAACTACCTTTTCAAGTCAAAACCTCCTCCTATAAATACCCCACCTCATTCACAATTCGTAATACAAAATTTTAGAGATTGAGAGCCTCTCTCCCTAGATCTCTTCTTGTTCTTTTGTTTTGGCACATAGGTCCTCATTAGACCTAGCGTTTTGTTTTAGCTCTTTGGGTCATAGACTAGTTCTTGAGTCATAGTATTTAAAAGTGCCCACACACTAAATCCTAACCATACTCGAAAGACTCAGTGGTAGAAACGTTCGTGGTTACTCACAGGTTCAAGACGACTAGTGGGAGGCGAGCTAAGTAGGGAGACGAGCGATTCAACCTTCCTAAGGCTTCTCAACGCTCAAGCTCCATTCAAGGTTGGTACCCAGTGAAAAGTCAAAGTAGTTTTAAAATTTTATATTATACGCTCATGCACTTTGTCTAGGTAGTAAAAACGTTTTACGAGTTTTTAAAGAAATTTTTATATTCCACCGCTTGCTAGAAGCGATAATCTTTTCTTAAACCCGAGATCTATTTCAACATATAAAACACACGTCGCTGCGGTGAAGATTGTACAACGGATAGTCTAAGCGTTGTGAGATATCTGAAATATGTGAAATTTTACAACATTTATAGTAAGCATTCTAGAAACACTCAGTTTCTACAACGCTTAGCCATAAGCATTGTAGAAACACCCAGTTTCTACAACACTTAGTCGTAATCGTTGTAGAAAGTGGGTTGTAAAATCCAACATTTGTAGTAGTGAGTAGTGTAATTATTTATATTTCTTACGGTTATATGGATAATAATTCCTAACAGCTCTTGCATTTGTGATGTTTCACTGAATTTAGCTCGAAAATCATGTTGTTCGTCGCCAGTTTATTTCTTTTTGTTCATGTGCACGAGCCTATAGTGCCACAACTCAGCCTTCTTGGTGTTGTCGACCACAAGACCATGTCTTAGCTGCTTGACGTCATGTATAGCGAGCCCAACTTCTGAACCTGAGCTACTATCATAGCTCCCTTCGTCACCTTCCACGAATGACTGTTGAATATCTTGGTGTGACAGTCACTTTCGAGCTGACCGATCGAGATCAGGTTCCTTATCAACTTTGCACATGTCTGACCTTCGTGATCTTCCATACTTACCCATTTGACATCTTCAACCTCACATTACTGATGCCAATAATGTCTAAAGGCTCGTCATAACCAGGTAGACCTTGACATGATCTTCAACGATGTAGTTCTCCATAAAGTCGTGATGTGTTGTGGTGTGAAAGGATGTTCCCGAGTCGAGCACCTATGATCGATTGAGTTGTCGATCGATAACAACAATGCATCGGTTAGGTCCTCCATTTTGGAATTAACACCAGCCTTGTTCTCCTTGGTCGGTGCCTTGCAGCACTTCTTGATGTGGCTGGTCTAGCCACAATTCCATCACTCAAACAGTTGTCCAGTCTTGGACTGACTTTGGCCATTGCGTGACTTCGATCTACCCTTCCGTTGTTGTGATTTTAGTCGTGGTTTCTTCCCATGTTCTCCACATGCAAGACCGAGCTCGATGCAACCTCACCATAATCTATTACTCACACATCTTCTGAAATAATGCGATCTCACAGGTCGTTAAAGTTCAACTTTACACTTCCAACCGACTTGATAATGGCTGCCCTCATCGGCTTCAGGTTGTACGGTAGTGACGCCAGCATGATCAGTGCATGCACATTGTCTTCGAATTCTATCTCAACTGATGAAAATTGGTTGATGATCGTGTTGAACTCAATGTGCGTGGCCACCCGAGCAACTTCTTCCATCTTCAGGTGAAAGAGATTCTTCATGAAAAAAACTTAGTTGTTCGCTGAAGGTTTCTCATACATATCAGACAAAACCTTCATAATGCACGTGGTGGTCTTCTCCTTCGTCACGTTGTGTGCGTCGTTCTTCGACAGTGTCAACCGAATGACTCCGATCACAGCTCTATCAAGGAGATTTCACTTTGCGTCATCCATCTTCTCTGGCTTCGTGCTCAGAATGCGTAGTTCCTTCTTCGCCTCTCATTGTCTTCTTTGCCGCGACTCAGCCTGAGAAGCTCTGATACCAGTGGTTCGAATGTTCAAATTGAATCCCTCTCACAAATCAGAAAACGAAATAAATAACCCCGAAGAACAAGACACAAAATTTATAGTGGTTCAATCTCAACGTGAGATCTAAGTCCACTTTGTCATTGCAAAAATCACTATAAACCAATAGACAATTTTCACTCTTTGCACAACCTCAATAATGACAGCTACATGAGTTATTAATATAGAACAATTA
The DNA here is from genome assembly GCF_054948205.1 of Urtica dioica subsp. dioica. NCBI lineage: Eukaryota > Viridiplantae > Streptophyta > Magnoliopsida > Rosales > Urticaceae > Urtica > Urtica dioica. Next base: position 23,420,110 of record NC_142756.1, on the reverse strand, counting down.
GGGTAACAAATATGCCTGAAAACTCCTAAATACCCTTGACCTAATTCTGACCTAAACGACGTACACAAAATATCGTCTGGTTTGCGACCCGACCTAGCCAACTTGGTGGTCTCCTGCTCGGCATGCCAACTTCCGTCTTCGGCCAGTTCTACTCGGTACCCTTTTCCAACTCGCAAACTTGGTGATCGATTCGGCTCCACGGTTCGACAATTTGTAATTTCTTATAAATATTGTTCAATTAATTCATAGTATTTAGTGGTGCAAAATATTATTTTATTTTAAAATTTAAAATTTTAGCTATTTGCAAATTAATAAATTTTGAGTAGATATTCCGTGTACAATTTTTTTTTCCTTAATGCTGTCCTATATTTTGCTAGTTTTTCTTCCAAACTATTTTTCTAGTTAGTAGCCCCTTGAAAGCCTTCCTTTGTTAAGGTGTATAACATAATAAACCAACAAAACAAGCTATGAACAACAAAACCGATTACTATTAAAGAAAAAACTAGTTACTTAAATTACTACTTATACTAAAGTATACACGAGGCACTACATGAGAACATATAACGCTGACAGACAAAGAAGTCAACCAATTAAAAACCCTTAGTTGACATTTCGTTTAACATTAGCTCGATTTGAGTTTTAAACAAATCATAGCGATTTCGATTAGTATTTAATTTTAATAAAAAAAATGTCAACGGAAGTAATTAAAATCATCATTTACTAATCAATATCTATGTAACATATAGGAATTAAAAAGAAACACGCCAAGACCTCTGAAGATTTCTTTATTTTAATTTTTAAACTTAATTGGAACTTGTTTACAACAGCAAGTTACCGTTTTTTATAACGTATATGAGTAAACTTAGCCGACGAGATCACGTAAATATAAGTGTAATACACAAACGCTGTTTGTGTGTGTGTGTGTGTGTGTGTAAAGAAAATCACCACTATCTATTAGTTTCTGTTTTCTAATAGGTAATCTTAGTACTAATACTGAATGAATTTGTTAGAGTAAACTTGAAATATGCGTTAATGTATTTCACTTGATCAACAAGAGAATTATATCGGCTCATTTAATCTTGCAAGATATGTCCAATAAGTACTTAGAGTTCAACAATATTATTATTATTATTTTATCAAACTTAGCTCAACATTGTGAAGTATCTATAAGCTTATATATACTATAATTCATTCGATATTAAGCAAAACTTGATCTTAACTAATTAATAAACTAATGATTTATGTGCACATCTGAAAAAGATGAGGACAGCATCCATATATTAAATTATATATTTAAAATAAATATAATAGATATATTATTCTTAATTGGTTTAGAGATATTTCATTACATATTTTAATTATCTTTATATTATTCTAAGAAAAATTATACACCCTTCAAAAGTTTTTAAATTTCAGGAAAATAGTCAAAATTGTAAGCTTTTAATAAAAAAAATATTGACACCAATATATAAGATTTTACCGTATATTATTTATTATACATGAGAAAAAAAAATTATCGACATTTTGTTTTGTGAATTTTTTTTTTTTTCAACCATGCGGCTAGAGAAATGAGCATGAATACTACTATATTAATATTTTTTTTTTGGTTATTCAAAGTTCTAACTCCCAACTCAATTGAAAATAATAATAAATAGCCAGCATTTGTCTAAAATTAGTGAAATAGTTTAAAATTTTTACCTTTGCAAAGTTTATTGACAATCATAAATTGGTTATATACATGTGTCAATTTTTTTTATTAACAATATAAAAAATAAAGAAGTTGGACAACATAATTTTAGATATTTTGTTCAAATCTTAAAATTTTGACTATTTTTCTAGTTAATTAGTTTATTTAAATGGCTATTTTTATAGGCGCCAAATTTGTATTATATTTTATTTTCAATATTTTGATAAAAAAAAAGACATTAAAGAAAGTATTATTCAGTTTTGAAATGTAGTTTTTGTTCAAATCTATCATGGAGTCTCATCTATTATTCCAATTGCTTAGTGAGATAAGCATGAGCATCGATAAAATAAATGAGCAAACTTTTTTTTTTTTTTTTGATAAAAATAGCTCGATGCTTTTTTTTTTTTTTTTTTTTTTTTTTAGAAAAAGAGTATAAGCTTTGAATGATGCCTAGCTGATTAATGAATTTCTTAATTTCAGATATAAAAAAATGGCATGAAATTAAATGTATACTACGAAGAAGTCTAAATTTATTTTTATTGCAAAACTAAGTTTAATTCGTAGATTTATTTCTTCAATGTGAATTTAATAACTGCAAATATAATACGAGTTTTTTTTATAAGGAAATATAATATTGAATAAATAATATAAATATATACGATTAGGAAATAAATGAACAAATAATGAAAATACATACGAGAAGAAAGTAGCTCGGCATTAGATGTGAAAGATACGAAATGGAATTTTGTGACATGTTTGGTGGTGGACAACTCCTTTTGTCTGAATCTCATGAATAAACATTTGGTAGTATAATCTATTTATTAAGTGCCGATCTTATTGGGTAATAAAGTCAACCAATTCTCACCATCTATTTATTTTCCAATAATAACAACAACATTACTTTATATTCAAGTCGATTTTTGTACATATTTGTAACCATTGTTTACAACATGCTATGATAAAATAGAAAGTTCAAGAAATCTGGATGCAAGTAATTATCAATATCTAGCTAAGTTTATTTCCATAATTTCTCGTAATTTAAATAAATATGTTTATTCACTATATTTAAGAAAATCCATAACTTAATAAATTAGATGATAAGTTTAATTTATATCATAAATTACAATATATTTGGGTATAGTAAAATTATTGACATCCATAAAATTTATATTTTTATGTATTATATATTTTTAATTAATCATAATTAATAATATAATAAATTTATAAAAAGAAAAGTATGAATTTTCACATGATTTCTAAAATTTGTGTCTACATCTTCTGTTATAATGTTAGCCACTTAGCCTACATATTTTTCACCATTATTTAAAATGATAATTCTTTATATTTTATATAATAAAATAGCGAAGCACAGATATTCTTGTTCATTTTGGGCACAAAAGCTTAAGACCAAAGCTCAAGCCGCCGCCAATTACCGACAACTCCCCACAATAATAAAAAAAAAAAAAACAAAAACAAAAAACAAATGAAGAGAAACTCAACTCAAGTGGATAAATAAAAAAAGAAAACAATTAATTAAAAAAGGAGAAACAAAAATGTCATTTTCAACATAATTACTTGGTGGACTTTCCACTTGAATTCCAGGATAGCAAGAAATCGCCAAAAAGCTCAACCTTTTTTTTTCCCTCTCCTCTCTCTCTTTCTCTTTCTCTTTCTATACGAAATTACGAAGAGACAATTCTATTTGTATATTTATTCTTCGTTTTCTTCTTCTTTTAAAAGAGAACTAAATCAAGGGTTTTCGGATAAACTCAATAATCCACACCTTTGATTTGATATTCCATTAATGGCGAAGAACGAAGACCCAGAGAGGTTTTCCTTCACCGGAGGTCCAGGTCACGCCTCCGCGGCGACGGCGGGAAGACCGACGATCACGCTTCCTCCGAGACCTTCGATGGACGCGTTCTTCTCCGGCGCGGGAGCGAGCCCTGGACCGTTGACCTTGGTCTCGCGATTCTTCGCCGATGGAACTCCGGATTCGGACCAGAGATCTTTCACTCAGCTTCTCGCCGGAGCAATTGCGTCGCCGCTGGCCAGGCCGACCCTTGCGTTTGACGGCGCTTGGGATAAGGAGAGAGAGAAGGATTCCTCCTCGGCTTCTCCGGCGTCGTTTGGGTTCAAGCAGAGCAGACCGTTTAATTTGGTGGTGGCGAATCCGCAGTCGCTTTTCATGATGTCGCCGGGGTTAAGTCCTTCCGGGCTGTTGAACTCGCCGGGTTTCTTCTCGCCGCCGGTAAGTTACGATCCTGTGGTGTCTATTGTTTTGGACTTTAGAAATGTTAGGGTTTTGAATATGTTTACTCTTGTTATGATAATGTTCATAATCAATTCTGATAAACTAAAGTCAACTTATAGAACAATTTATGTTTAACAGAGTCCATTTCAGCTTCTAATTTGCGTAAACGTAAGTGTGTGTGTGGGTGTAGAGTGATTCTTCTATTTTGGCATCTGTTCTTTCGTGGCTTTGAAAAATGTTAGGGTTTAAATATTTTTTTTCTTTGTGCGATGATAAAGTTGAGAAGTACGAGTTCTGATAAACCAAACTCAATTTATAGAACCATTTCATGCTAAATTAAGTCCCTTTTAGTTACAAATTTTGAGAAAAAGCAGAAAGAAGGAATAAAAATGAAAATTTCAGTGTGGTTCTATGAATTTGGTATATGTTCTATTCTACTTTGAAAATGTTAGGTTTTTTTTGTATGTATCTTTTTTGTTTTCCGGCAAGATAATCACGAATTCTGGTCAACCAAACTAATGTCACAGAACTAATTCACGTTGAAAACCATTACAAACAAAATTAGTAAAATAAAAATGAAGACTTTAATGTGTTTGTGTGTGTGAGTGTTGGTTCATTCCTCAGTTTGTTTGCCTGAAAACCTACACAGAGCCCGTTTGGAATGTCGCACCAGCAAGCTTTGGCACAAGTCACAGCTCAAGCGGCTTTTGCGCAGTCCCAAATGCCGGCTATGCAAATTGAATACCCGGCTTCTTCCTCGGCGGCGCAGATGACGAGACCCACAGACCCGTCTTTCGTAAAGACCGAGCCTTTACAGAGTCAACATGCAGGGCCGTCGACGTCGGGCCTGAGAATGGAGTCGTCCGATCGCAAGCACCAGCAAGGCCCGTCCAACGCCGCCACCGACAAGCCCGCCGACGACGGGTACAACTGGCGAAAGTACGGTCAAAAGCAGGTCAAAGGGAGCGAATTCCCGCGGAGCTATTACAAGTGCACGCACCTGAACTGTCCCGTGAAGAAGAAGGTGGAGCGGTCTCCGGACGGACAGATCACCGAGATCATCTACAAAGGGCAGCATAACCACGACGTGCCTCAGCCCGGGAAGCGCTCCAGAGATAGTGGCGACCCCAACAATGTCAAGTCTGAAAATAGGGCGGCGGCGAATATACACGTCTCTAACGGAGCTTCGTTGACCCGGTCGGTCTCCGAAAGGGATCAAGAAGCCGGGCAAGCGCCGAGTGACAGCGAAGATTTGGGTGATGGAGAGGTAAGAGAAGATGACGCTGATGCTGATGGACCAAATGCCAAGAGAAGGTGATATTCAACTTGAATAGTTTTTTTTTTTTCATCTCAGAATGCATTGGTCGTGAGATTAACTTGTGACCTTTTAAATCTTGTTATTTATTGAGGGCTAAAATGTTTAACTTGCCGAAATTTAGAAATGTCGAGGTTGGGCCGTCAGAGGCATCTTTATCGCACAAGACCGTCACGGAGCCCAAAATCATAGTTCAAACAAGAAGTGAAGTTGATCTTTTGGATGACGGCTACAGATGGCGCAAGTATGGACAGAAAGTGGTCAAAGGAAATCCTCATCCAAGGTTTGCTCTTTCTCCGTTCATTCATTCATACATCTCTCTGTGATTTTTTTATGCATATTCTGTTTCACTGTATCCAGCTAGCGTACAGAAAACAGAATTACCCAAGCATTAATTTATTTGAATTTTCATTATTTGAACTTCGTTGTTGACCAGATCAGTTGAATGGCTATGAAGTTTTCTTTTAGCTCCTTGCCTATTTTCTTAACAAGAGTCTATTAAATGGTAGAGGAACTAGGACCTTCGTGTTTTTTCACATATAGTGTGTGGTTACTTATGGTTAGTTGCCGGGTTCAAATTGAATAAGTGAGATAGAGATGGTTTGTTAAAAGAGCAAAAGGTAAGTAAGCTGAGATAAGAATCATGTATCGCCTTTTTTTGTTTAAATGTGCATGGGTTTGTATGATTTCCAGGCTTCTATCAACATAAATAACAGCTCGTGATATGATTTGGTTTCGGTCACCGTTACGAACTCTTCAGTGCCACGCTTATGATCAGTGCCACATTCTCATTGAAAAATGAACATAATTCCCTAACTTTTTTTTATCTTCTTAAAGTGTCATTGGTTTTGCTAAAAATAGCGCAATGCTAACAGATTTAGCATCATCAACCCAAAGATCTTATAGAAGTAAGAAGCTAATTATAGATTTCCAAAATATGCTGCATATATTGACTACTTATTTTAGCATAGGGTGACTAGGTTCTTAAAAAGATTTAATTCATTTTTAATTAATATAATTTACTTCAAGTTATGTGGTTCTAATCTACTGGCAATGAACTGACGGAAGTTTGTTTTAAAAGGTATCTTGGATTTATTAATTTACTATCCGTTAGGGAAGAAATTACAAATCTGTCTTTTCAATCTGAATTCTCTTCTGTCTCTCTCTGGTTGGTTGCTAAATACAGTGATGGAATGTAAACATTGCCCTTCTCTAACTTACATTGGGTAGAGAAAATTATCTATGTTCTGTTTAAGCTAACCATTTATCTTTATCCATGTGGTTCATCATCAATGATGACCTCTCCTTCATACGGTGTTGTTGCTTGTGATCATATCAGAACTTGACATCATATTCTCCTTGATAATTTCGGTTGTGAATATCCCGTTAATTTATCTATATCTCTTTTTGGGATAATTTTTGTATGAAATGTCGCTCTCTTTTCGACAGGAGCTATTACAAATGCACAAGCCCGGGTTGCAATGTCCGAAAACATGTCGAAAGAGCTTCGACCGATGCCAAAGCTGTGATCACAACATATGAGGGAAAGCATAATCACGATGTCCCCGCCGCAAGAAACAGCAGTCACAGCACGGCAAATAATAACGCTCGTGTTTGAAACCGGTTGGTCAATTATTTAAAAAAAAAAATCAAAACAAGGTCGTTAGTGCAAATACTTTTTTTCTGGCTAAAAGAAGAAGTAAAAAAGAGCAAATCACGGTGGTAAATCTGCCCCCCCCCCCCCCCCCCCGGGTAAGGTTACCAGTCGATTTCGATCACTGACTAACATGGTCCAAAAAAAAAATTATAGGAAAAAAGAATGAGATCATTTTGACAGGGTTTTTTTTTTTTTTTTTCTTTCAAAAGGGGGTTTAGTATTTGATGTTTTGTATTTTTTTTTTTTTTTTTTTGTGATGGGCCTGTTTTGTTGTCTTGTATTTACTAATGCACAGGAATGGTATACCCTTTTATGAGATCTTCTCTGTACATTTGCATTCAGAAATGTTTATGTTAATATTATAATAATAATGATTATTATAATGAATATTGCTACCCATCTTGATTGGGAAACAGTTGTAACAAAATTCCTTGAAATCTATTGGTTATATTTTCCACTATGTAAAATATCTATGGTTTGGTTGTACTTGTATCTTGTAACCAAACCAACTTTGCAACATATTTGATATGTTATGTCTGCTCTATTATAATCTGCTTCACATCTCAAGTCACAGCACAGCTCTATTTCTGTTTCTACTTTTTCTTTAATATCTCTAGTTGCAAACTTGCAATGTTTCTCATACGACCAAATATGAAACTTTTTTTCTTCTTTCCTTTCTTTATATTATTTTGAGGGAGAATCAAGATCTAAATAGCAAGCAAACATAGGGTGGTTATACCAAGAAAGAAAGGACTAAAAAGAGGAAAAAGGAAAAAGAGAGAAACGTTGAAGACCAACTTTTGAAATTATTCAACGACAAAAGTGACTGGCGGATCACGAACTTCATAACTGATCATTAATCGCATATAATTTAGCCTAATTATTTTGTTTGTATAAACATACGGGACATTGAAGTGTGCATTGCTTTCCATGATTGATTATGGCAATAAAAAACAGGCGTGTGCTAATATGTTGCGCTCAAATTTGTCAATATTTCTTTTTCTTTCATGTATAAATTAGAATCAAGGATTTATAAGAAAAGAAATTTAAGTTGCTTATTCTTTAGAAGATAAATCTAATCCCTAAATTTACTAAAGCAGATTGTTTTATTTTATTGGAATGTGTGCGTATCAGGAAAATTTCGTTTGCAACTCCGTCGTTCAAGATCCTAAAATCAAAACTTAATCAAAGTTTAATGTCTTAATAACAAATAGTTAATGAAAAAAAATGTATACGAGTAGTTAGAGTCAAACTTTCCATTAAATCGAAGTACATCAGTTCTTCAATTCTATTCCATGGTGGCATGGTCCAATATATCATTTATGTTTCTGTGGAGCTGTTAAGTGTTAATTAATATTCTCTTTCTCTCTCCTCAGCTCATAATTACATCTCTGTAGAGAGAGATAACAAGTAAACCGTTACATTTCACCTTTTCCCTCCATTTTATAATTCTTCTCTCTAGTTGAAAAAATAAATTAAAGCGCGAAAACCCCACAAATGGAGTGATCACCCAAATATGGTCCCACGGAAAAAAAATTAAAACAAAATAATAGAAAAAAAAGAAGAAGAAAAAAAAAAGACAATAGCGTTGTTCTTGTCGTTTCTTTTTTATTCTTTTTTTCCATTCCTTTCGGACAGTTTCTTTTTTCCGCTCGATCTCTTCTCTCCGTTCGTCTCGCCAAATCCCAATCACATTAAACACTTCATATTGCAAATTTAGCCTTTTTTTTTTCTTTTATCATTTTTATTTATTTTTTAATTACCTCTAATAAAACAACTAATTATGACTTTTATTTTGTTGTTATTTTTGGCTCTATCTTCTTCTTCTTCGTTGTGGTCTCGTTGTTCTTCAGGGTTTTTCTTTTTTTAGGGCAATCAAATCCTGGTAATGTAGGCGGAGATGGATTCTGATTCGTAATCCGATTCTCTCTTTGCCTCATTTCTGTTTTCATTCTTCCAAATGTCGCTCTCTCTTTCATGATCCTACATTGTCGAGCTTTTTCTTTTTCCTTCTTCCTCTGTTGATCGGTTCTTCGGGTCAGGGAATAATTTTGTGGCGCCAAAATATTGGATGTATGGGTTGCATAAGCTCGAAGGAAGATAATCCTCCGGCGGCGGTGAGTTCGCCGTCGCTCAAGGGAGGCTTCGATCGACCGGCGGAGGCGAGGAAGTCGAGGAAGGAGACCGGATCTCAGGCTAGGGTTTCGTCGTCGTCGACGGCTTCGGCCTCGGCGCCGTTCGGGGTGAAGGTAGGGCTGTCTTATCGCCACGTGAACGCCGAGCAGGTCTCCGCCGGATGGCCGCCGTGGCTCAGCGCCGCCGCCGGGGAGGCCATCCACGGCTGGATTCCTCTCCGAGCCGATTCCTTCGCCAAATTGGAAAAGGTAACACGGGCAAAAAAAGAGCCGAAATTGGTTATCGTTTTCGGTTTGTGGTGATCAAAATCGCTGTGTTATATTCTGTTCGTATTCATAGCTTTTTTCTAATATTCAAAAATTAGAATCTGGTATACGTAACGAATGTTGTTAAAATAAAAAATGTTGCATCGATAGAGCTGGCTGGCTATCAGAAAATTTAATGCTTATATTCAGGACTGCTTATATTCACTTGCATAAATAAATAAATAAAAAAAGGATAAAGACATTTAAACTGCTTATATCAACAGTTTTAGTGTGTTTGTATTTTAACTCCAAATAATGAATAGAAATCTTACTTGCATATCTTGATATAATTTTTTTTTTTTTTTAAATATCGTCTTTGTCTACTTCCTCACATATTTTTCGGCCACACAAAACCTCTAAATATACATTTTTTTTTTCTTCTTCTTGATTTAGCGTAAACAAAAGTTTCACATCATATAGTTATAATATAACACGTAAACATTTCAAAACAATCACCTAAGACTATTGCCTATTGGTATCAAATATTATAATCATTGTCACTTAGACACGGTACTTACATAACATTTTTTCATGTTTGTAGTCAAGTGTTGTTCTTTTTTTTTTTTTTTTACTGAACAAAAAATAAACACATTTCAAGTTCGGTGGTCGACACGGCACTACACAGCCAATAGAGAGGGTTCCTTGGCCCCCCTAACTGTTTAAATTTTGTATTGTAAATTAATCATTGCCTTCTTACTAAGTACCAACTATTTTGTTTTGGTAACAAAACTTTTTATTATTCTTATTTCTTAAATAGTTACAATATAATATTTATACATGCTCTTTTTTTTTCTAAATTCTTATTTGCACCTTCTTTTTAGCAATTGACCCACTTAAGTTTAGTTGGCGACTCCAAATTTATTGTCAACCCCGTTTTTCGTTTCTTCTAAAGGAAGTAACTTTCTTCTTTTTGGCCACTTGTGAAGATCGGGCAAGGGACGTATAGCAGTGTGTTCCGAGCGAGGGAGGTTGAAACCGGGAGAATGGTTGCCCTGAAGAAGGTGCGGTTCGACAATTTTCAGCCGGAGAGCGTTCGGTTCATGGCTCGCGAGATCACAATTCTTCGGCGGCTCGACCACCCCAACATCATGCGACTCGAAGGAGTCATCACATCCGGATCCTCGAACAGCATTTACCTTGTCTTCGAGTACATGGAACACGACCTCGCTGGTCTTGTTTCTTCTCCGGATGTCAAATTCACCGAATCTCAGGTTTTTTTTCTTTCTTTCTTTTTTTTCAATTCATTCTTCTCTTAAAAACATAGATGCAATACTATTTGTTGCAATTTAGTTTCATAGGAACCATAAATAGAAGTGCGTGAAATAATATATATAGATTGTAGTTGCAATGTTCTTAGAGCAAATAATTTCAGAACTATTTGATCTGTAGATTAAATTTTTGAACAAACAGTCCTCGAACTATTTTTTATCGTAATATTGTAGAAATTTCCTCGACGACTTTTCTTTTAATGAAATTGAACAGCTGCCGAACCTAAAACATATTTAGAAACTTAAATAACTTTTATAAGTATACAATAATTTTGAATACAACTTCAATTTTTAAAGGTGCACAAAATTAATAATGAAAATTGTTACAAATTAAACATATGTTCATTCTCTTTTCTCAGAGGAGAGTAAAAAATGCATAATTGGTAATCTGGACGACTAATTTTATAAGCTTTGTATCAACACAAAGACGATCTGAGACTTATTTTGACACTAATGAAGACCTACTTCTTGTGATATATTTTCAACTACAAATAATTAGATAACTTACCCATTTAGCCAATCTTATCTAAGAATTTATCAATTGATAATTTTAGAGGATTTACATTAATTTGATCTTGTAAATAAATTTTCGTGGCCGTTTATTAAAAACTTACAAAAAGTTGACTAAATAGTAAAATCCATTGTTTTATGTGACTATATATCTACTGGACCATTTTTTTTTAAGAATTAATGACATTTTTGGTCTCTCATCTTTGACCACTTTAAAAGTTACACCTCGAACGAAAAAAACTGCTTTATCAATCCTTTATGATAGTCATTTTTTCACTTTCAGTCATTCTGTTAAAAAAACCGTCAAAACAGATGAAAAATGGATCATGTGCTTATCATGTGCTTTTTAAATGAGGACAAAATCGTAATTTAATAATAAATTAAAAAACAAATCATATTACAATTAAAATTAATAAAATAAAAAATAAACCATCACAGTATCCTCTTCGACAGCGAGCGGTGGTTCGAAATCCTCATCCTCGGCTCTGTCGCCGCCGACAGCGAGCGGTGGTTCGAAATCCTCGCTCTTGCTCTCCATGTAAACGTCGGGTTCTTCGCTCATGGACTTTCGCTTGGCCTTCTTCAAACTAGCCCTCATCGTAGAACCGCCATTATCGACCAGGATCTCCAAATCCTTCGTCCTGTTCGTCTCTCTGTGCTCTCTCAAAGTGAAATCCCAAGACAAATCGCGAAATATCTGTCCTCCTCCTCCGTTGCTATCCCCACCACAGTTCAACAGTTCTAAAAATTCCTTGTCTGTTTCCACAAACCCAGTATCCAATTTCTCACCCTCGCACATGTTTCTGAAGTAATTCAAAAAAGACAAAAAAAAAATTGAGGGATTCTAGAAGATGCTTCAAACTTCGATCAAGCTCCAGGTACAACGATAATACGAGGGAATCAGTAATTTCCAGACCAAAACTCACAAACCTCTCATCAGCAAAGAAGAAACTTCATTGCCAAGGTCGGTCTCAAAATGTCGGCTTACAGCTGGAAGAATTTCAACGAGGACGAGGACCGACCTGAGACGCCCCGCAGCTATGGAGTCACCGAGATGCGAGGTCCAAATTACAATCTCCTCAACCAAAACCTTCTACAGGTAATTCGTTTTTCTTTGCATTGTAGTCTTTTTACTCTGTTTTTTCTTCGAATTCAATCATCCCTCAAATGTCTCGTCATTTTTGTTCGTTGCTTCATTTTCGCGTTCTCAATCTTCCCGACCACCGTCGATCTCTTCTTCTACACCGCTATCCCTCCATCTGTCGACTCTCCGATCGCGCGAATCGCCGATTCGACAGTCTCGCTCTCGTAAAACTCCACCATCTCCGGCTTCCCCACCGTCAAATCGCCCACCACGTGGTATAGAAACACAGACGCCATAGTTGAACCTTGCGAAATCAAAATCCACGCAATTAAAATTAAAATTTCTCTGATCGTGCATCGGAACTAAAGAAAACGAAACTGAAATACCTCGATCAGCCTCAGATCAGCTCAGCTCCGCGAATTTCCCTTCCCTTCGGAAAGTAAGCGTCTCGATTTTCCTTCGCCAAGCTTCTTTTTTTCTTCTTCTTGCCCAGTCAGAGAAAGAAGATGTATTTATTTATTTATCTATTAACAATATTAGGAAGTATAATAGTTAAGGGTATTTTGATAATTTCCTTTTTTTTGTTCTACACGTGAGAATTTTCAGTCAATTTTAACAACAATGCTAACAAAAGGACTGAAAGTGAAAAAATGACTATCATAAAGGATTGATAAATCAGTTTTTTTCGTTCGGGATGCAACTTGTTAAAGTGGTCAAAGATGAGGGACCAAAAATGTCATTTATCATTTTTTTAATAACCACGGTTAGTTTAAAGGGTCCAATGTATATATATATATATATATATATATATATATATATATATATATATGGATTTTGCCATTTAATAAGAATTGGCAAGAAATAAAGTTGTGTGTGTTCATATTTCTTGTTGCATAGGTTAAGTGTTACATGAGGCAGCTACTATCTGCAGTGGAGCACTGCCATTTGAGAGGCATAATCCACAGAGACATCAAAGTGTCCAACATCCTGTTGAACAACCAAGGAGTCCTCAAGCTCGGAGATTTCGGGTTGGCCAACATCGTGACCACCAAGAACAGGCAGTCTCTGACAAGCCGAGTGGTTACTCTGTGGTACCGCCCACCCGAGCTTCTCATGGGCTCCACCACCTACGGTGTCTCCGTTGACCTCTGGAGCATCGGCTGCGTCTTCGCTGAGCTCTTCGCAAGGAGACCCGTACTCAAAGGAAGAACTGAGGTATAACACAAAACTAGATATTATCATGTTAGAGACTAAGAGAGTTTGCTTGCTTATTTATCTCTTGGTGATTGGTGTCAAAAGGTTGAACAACTGCACAAGATCTTCAAGCTGTGCGGGTCTCCCTCGGAGGATTACTGGTCCAAATCGAGGCTCCCTCACACGACCATGTTCAGACCCCAACACCCTTACGAGAGCTCTCTCAAGGAGCGTTTCAGAGACGTCCCATCCACGGCTCTCGAATTGATCGAGATCTTCCTTTCCGTGGAGCCCTGCAAGCGCGGGACCGCCTCCTCAGCCCTAATTTCTCAGGTAGACCTGAGAAGCTCTCTCTGATTCCTCTGCACATTTATGATTGTCCTTCGGTTGATATATAATATATATATATATATATATATATGTGCAAAGTACAGTACTTCAGAACTCAGCCTTACGCTTGCGACCCCTCAAGCCTCCCAAAGTATCCGCCAACCAAGGAAATGGATGCCAAGAACCGCGATGATGCACATAAGTAATTTTTTACTTTTAGATGAATTCAAGATTTATTTCACTCCCACTTCATACCACCCTAACCAGATGAATCGTGTTACTTGCAACAGAAGAAAGCACGGTAACATCAGACACCCTGTTGCAACAAGGAAACCACGGAGATCCCGTCAAACCCTGCAACAACAAACCTTGATGACCAAGTTCGCACCAAAAGAGGTTCATTCTTCCAACCAATTTTCTTTTAGGTTACAACTTGATTAACCAAGTTATATCACAAAGATTTTTCTTCTTATAAAGAAAACTGGTAATTCACTGCAATCGTTGTAAGAGTCTCTAGCTTCTGAACCGTTCATTTGGATAGTTAACACCAAGTAGATGATGATCATCATACTAGCAAAAAAATTAAACTCTTGATAGATGGAGGAAATTCTTTTCTTGTTTAATAAGATTGCAAAGTGGACGATTAAGTAATTAGTTCAATTGGTTTTCCTTCTTAACTTGAACTCAATACACCGGATTATCAATTGGCTCAACGGTTTTAATCTTGTCCTCATCCGCAGGAAGTACGAGAGAACAACGCATCGGTCGAAGGCCAAACTCAGGCGGAGAAACCACCGGCCCACCACCGGCGCAACGACACTTTCAAGCCAACATTCGACACAGTGTCCGAGAGCTACCGGATGGGCACCGGCGAAGGTGGCGGCACCACTGGAGGCAACGGGGCATTCTCAGGGCCAGTGCCGGTTTCAGCATCGAGTGGCTTCGCGTGGGCAGCAGCATCCACAGCAGCGACCGGGCGGAGAAAAGACGATACCACCTCTGTGGTCTCAAACGGGTCACGGTTTGACCCGTCTTTTGCCAACCCGACTTACGGCACAAAAAATGGGACCCATGTTCAAGATCATGATCACCATCACACGATGATGGTCAGAGCCGGTTCGAGGCGCGAGATGAGAAAGCCTGCGAGGGGTTTGAGTCTCCACCATCACCATGAGTCGGCTGATTTCGAGTACAGGTCGCCGGAGATATCCCACATGGCGTCTCTGCCCAAGAGCATGGTAAGAAAAAACAACGACACCCATTTCCAATTATCAATCTCTTTCTCATCGTCCTAAACCAATCTGTTTTTTTTCATAGGATTTCGACAACGAGGAAAACCACATTGAGTTCTCGGGACCATTGTTGCTACGACCACAGAGGATCGACGAACTGTTGCACAGCAACGAGAATCATATACGACAAGCCGCTCGGAAATCGAGATTCGAGAGAGGTACTACCATGAATTTAGTCATGTCAAATTCCAAAAAGTGGTGATGCTAAATGAATCATTTATCTTTTATATTTTTTTTTTTGGTAGAGAAATGAAGGAGAGGGAGATTAACGAACTAAAAGTAAAGTCATCAAATCCTCTTCATATGACTCCAAACTCGATGATACATGTAAATACGGTTCGAGGGTCAGAGCTCAGAGAAATTGAGGTTAAATTTTGGACCCCAAATTATTTAGGGTTTGGTGCCACTGTATTACACTATACACACAGAGAAAGAAACCCGCAAAAAAAGAAAAGCAAAAAATCATACAGAGATAAATGTAAACTAATCTAAATGAATGAGAGTTCTAAGCAAAGAGGCTATTTTTTTTCTTTTTAAATAAATTGTGTTAGCAATGGGTGAAGCGAGAATATAGGAAGAGAGAGAGGTGTGTGTGTGTATGTAGGGCAAGAATGGTCACTCAGAGCTGCAATGGAGAAAAAGCAGGAGAGTGGCCATGGAAGGCCCAGTGTGAATGTGCGCCCACACACGAGTTACCGTGCGCCACATAGTTGGATGATACCTTATCTCCAGTGGAAATACCACGCCGCCTCTACCTCAAGAGGTCAGCGCTCGGCCTTGGGCGCTTTCTTCTTCTTCCTCGCTTCCTTGCCTCCTTATATACATGCCTTTCCCAACACAAACCCTAATCCTTCCTTTCCCATTTCGCCCCTTCTTTCTCCCAAATATTACGATAAATTCATACGGAATATCTTCTTAATAATAGCATTCTATTGGCGTAGAATACGACATATCTTACAATTTTATTTAGAGTAAATGGCGGTAAAAGTCTCTAAAGTTTCTAGAAACAACTAAGTTAGTCCCTATTTTTTGTTTTTAATGGTGAAAGTCATTAATGTTTAGTTTTCCTAATTCCGTAGGTCCTTAACCCCATTTTGACGTTAATAAGTAACGATTTTAGGTCAAAAACGTTAGTTTTGACTGAAAACATATTGTAAGTTAGAAATTAAACAAATAAAGGAAATAACTTACCTGACTCAGACTGAAGCAGTGGACCCTCCACGAGCCCGAAACCCTAACCACCGTCGTGTCGGCGAAGCATTCAGTGGCGAGCTCGGCCGGGACGGGGGCGCGAGCTTCCTTCGTCCTGGGCTCGGCCGGGACGAGGGCTTCGGCCGGGACGGGAGTGCCAGCAGGGACGGGGGCGCGAGCTTCCTTCGCGTTGGACTCGGCCGAGACAAGAGCGCCAGCGGGGACAAGCTCGTAGATCCCGACCGCTCGGAGGTCGCGCCCGGCTTGGTGGAAAGCGCCATCCCGGGTCCACCGGATCTTCTCCCTCGCCCGGGTTCTTCGTGGCCGCGCGCTGGAAGTCGCCCCCGCTTGGGTTCGACATCTTCTCGCCTGATCTCCCCGTGGTTGTCTGGTAAAGATCAGCCCTGCCCGGACCTGCGACGAAGGTCGTCGTCAACCTCGAGCGAGGACCTTGCGGACGCCATCGGCGCTGTCGGAAGGAGCATGTGGAAAGTCTCCTTCTCTCCGGCGGCCGAGGAGTGGTCCATCGCCGCCGGCTGCTTCGGCGGAGCCATCGTCGGATCTTTGCCTGCTGTTTTATTTGTTTTTATTTCCTTTATTTGTTTAATTTCTAACTTAAAATATGTTTTCAGTCAAAACTAACGTTTTTTACCTAACATCGTTACTTATTAACGTCAAAATGGGGTTAAGGACCTACGGAATTAGGAAAACTAAACATCAAGGACTTTCGCCGTTAAAAAAAAAAGAATAGGGACTAACTTAACTGTTTCTGGAAACTTCAGAGATTTTTGCCGCCATTTACTCTTTTATTTAATAAAACAATTCCGGTTAACATAAAGTACTTTATCGCGTTAGAAAATGGTTAAAAGATAAAATAAAAATTCACTACACTTTTATCATTATTTCGTGTTCTCTTTAATTAATTGTTACTAGCGGGCTTCGTAAACTATTTTATTAATAAAACAAACTTTTTATTATTTAAAAAACAAAAGTGAAATATTGACCAATTGATCTAATTGCCTTATTTTTGTTCGAGTAATCATTAAATATCAATAGCATAATAGTAGCAGTGAGTTTTTTTTTTTTTTAAAGAAATTTGTAACTTACTAGGTCATTCTAAAGATCACGATGTTGGATTAAAGATCCAACAATCACGATATATCCAACATTTGGAAACTTATTAAAAAAAATAATCAAACAGATGAGGTGACATTTGAATAAGCCATTAAAAAAATTTCATTTTGTTCTTCCAACCGTTGTTTTTTGCTACAGTAATTTTTTTTTCTCTCATACGGTTTTTTTCCTCATCAAAACTTCAAAAATCCATATTTTCCTCATATGAACTCGAAATTGAGTGATTCCGCCGGAGTTCACTAATTAAGACATTAATTGTCATATTATTTACATTTTTTTTGTTAAATATAACATGTTTAATATAAAAATATTTACGTCAAATATAATTGTCATTGAATATTTTCCTAAACGTTTGGAGACGTTGGCTACATCACAATTTCATAGTTTAGTTTTGAGTTTGACTGCAAATTTACAACACCTTTTTTTTTCACTTAGTTTAAAGTTGACAAATTAAAACTTGGATTTTAAAATATCGTCTCCTTAAAAAAAGTTGAGCTATATGGCTATGGTAAATGGATGGGAAACATGAGAAATTAAGTTTAATGGTACTTCATATTTGAAAATTAATCTCAATCTTGAACACTTTATGAAAACAAAAAAAAAAAACAAAAAATTAGTAAGTAAAACGTCAAAATATTTTTGTTAAATTTTTTTGAAATGGCTAGAAAGATAGAGACAAAAACTTCAAATCACTAGATAAATAAAAGCAAAATCTTCAAAGATAATCTATATCTATATAATAGAATAACTTAGAATGCAAAGTTACTTTCATAACTATTTTTACCCAATAATGTTGAGATACTTCAGTTTTTTTTTTGGGTGGCTTTGGTTGTCATTCCTTCGTTGATACATACTTACATATATTGTGCTGATTCTCTTGTTTTGGACGGTTTTTTCTTCATTCACGAGGTTTTTTTCTTCGTTCACAAGGTTTTTGAAAACACAGAGAACAGAGAAGAAGAGAGAGACGGTGAGATAGAGATCGAAAGAAAGAGCACTACTACAAATACAGTTTTTCGGTGCGGATGACTTTTGGGTGCGACTTTTCGCACCTAAAAGTCGCACCAAAAAAGACTTTCGGGTGCGAAAAGTCGCATCCAAAAGACATTGAACCAACTAAAAATTTTCGCTGATTTTTTTAAATTTTGGTGCGAAAAGTCGCACTCAAAAGTTCATTAATACCTTTGGGTGCGACAAAGTCGCACCTAAAAATTAAGGTTAACTTTTGGGTGCGACTTTGTCGCACCCAAAAGTCCAAATGTTTTAAGCGGTCTTTTCCCCCCCTTTTGTATAAATTTTGACCGGTTAAAACAATGGGTGCGACTTTTCGCACCCAAAGGTCCATTGGGTGCGACTTTTCGCACCAAAAAGGTCCATCGGGTGCGATTAAGTCGCACCCAAAAGTCAAAAATTTGAGCGGCATGATTTTCCCCCACTTTTTTTCTACTTTGCATTCCCTCTTTTTTAATTTATGTTCATTATATTTGGTCGCACCCAAAAGTCCAATTCAGATATTTGGGTGCGATTAAGTCGCACCCAAAAGTCAAAAATTTGAGCGGCACGATTTTCCCCCACTTTTTTCTACGTTGCATTCCCTCTTTTTAATTTATGTTCATTATATTTGGTCGCACCCAAAAGTCCAATTCAGATCTTTGGGTGCGACAAAGTCGCACCTAAATTCTAGGTATTTCTATAAAATCAATTTTTTCACTTCGCCTTCTTCATTTCTCTCCGCCTCTCTCACTTTTTCCCTCAGCAAAATATTCAATCTCCGACCTCCACAACCCAAATTTCTTCACGAACTCCATAGCCACATTGAAGCTTGCACAACGCCTTCACCGGAGTCGCAGAAATTTCTTGCCTTCACCGGAGTCATGCACAGCGCCTTCACTAGTGTTCAGGCGTGCTTCACCGACCAACCAATCCGGTAAGTGTTCTCTTTCTCTTTCTCCCCGATAGTGACTGACCTCCAGCCTCTCGCCGCCACAGAGACACGGGCGTGCTTCACCAGCGACGAGCCGAGTCAGAGTCTTCACCCTTCGCGCGTCCCGGCTGAAGATCGAGATCGAGTCACAATCTCCACGACCCAGTTCCGACCGGTAATCTCTCTCTCTCTCTCTCTCTCTCTCTCTCTCTCTCTCTCTCTCTCTCTCTCTCTCTCTTCCTCTCAATCTAACTCTCTGTCCCGTCTCTTGTTGTCTCAACCTAGTCCCTCGTTGTCTCAACCTCGAGACTGTCCAAAAACACCCTGAAAATAGTTTTCCGGGACAACCCCGAGGAAGACGGTCTCCGCTACCAAAAAAGGCTCCCGGTGCCGCTGCCCAAAACAGGCTCTCCCTGTGAGACAGTCCCACTCCGACAGCCTCTCTCCCTTCGTCCGAGCACGTCTCACCGCAACCCCGAGCTTTTGTCCGTCGCTCACAGCCTCAAGCCACTGTCCTTGCTCGTCGGCTCTTCAAGAGGTAATTAGTTCATTTATTTATATTCTTATATGTACTCTAATTAATTAGAAAGTTAATTAGATATCTAGTTTAGTTTAGTTAGGTTAGTTTTATATGTAAATTGTAATTTGAAATTATTACTTGATGACATTAGTAAATTGTAAATAATATCATTAGTTACTTAATTTGAAATGTTAATTAGACATTTTAGTTTGTTAGTAATGTTATATTGTAAATGTTATGTTAATTTTAGTAATGTTAGTTTGAATTAATTTAATAACATGTTTAGATTGTATACTAAAATGCTTAGGTTTGTGATTTAGTAAGTGATATGTTTGGATTGAATTAACAAATGTTATGTTAATTTTAGTAATGTTAATTTAAATTAATTTAATAACATGTTTAGATTGTATAATAAAATGCTTAGGTTTGTGATTTAGTAAATGATATGTTTGGATTGAATTAACAAATGTTATGTTAATTTTAGTAATGTTAATTTGAATTAATTTAATAACACGTTTAGATTGTATAGTAACATGTTTACGTTTGTAATTTAGTAAATGATATGTTTGGATTGAATTAACATATGTTATGTTTGAACTAATTTAAGTTGATATAATTAGTTAGTTTGTTAATTTTTCAAGTAAATTGTAAATAATATTATTAGTTACTTAGTTTGAAATTGTTTAGTAAATAACATGGTTAGATTTATGGTTAGTAAAATGCTTAAGTTACATGATTTGTTGGATATTAAGATTAAAACATTGTAACCAAGCCACGGAGGCTCGGTTTAAGGTTTAGTTAATTATAAGGATAGTGTTTGGATGATTTGTATATGCTTTTAAATGAGTTTGCAGGTTTTTGGTTTGTTCGTATTATAGGGGAAACTCTGCCGAAATTTCGGTAGAGTTTCCAACCAATTAATCTCAAAACCCTAATTTTTTCATTCCGACTTCAAAATAACGTAAAATTCATAATCTCTCCTTCATTCGTTCAGATGATGCCGATGCCGATGCCTCAGACGACGCCACCATCAGTTTTAATGGCAGATGCTTAGACGACGCCGCCAACTTCAGCAGAGTTCCACCGAGAGCGAACGATGAGCGGGAACAGCGCACGAGGAAGATTTAGCGGAAGAGGAGGTAGTGCAATCAAGCAGTGGCGTAGAACCCCAAGAAGGGGAAAATGGAAAGAAAAAGAATAGGATTAAACGTTTATTTAATTATTTATCAAACATCGGAATTTTTATTATAATTATGTAATTAATATTATTTAATGAATATTTTAACTAAAATTAACTAATGAATTTTCAAATGAATGTAGTAGTCAATTTTATTTAATGAATATCTTAATTACTGCTATTTATAATATGAGCACAAAGATTTTAAAAAAAAATTACTTTTACCTTGTCGCACCTAAAAGTCAAGGGGGAATAACTTTTGGGTGCGAAAAGTCGCACCCAAAAGCTTACCCGCCAAATTTGGGTGCGACATTTTCGCACTCAAAGGTAAATGCAAATGACTTTTTGGTGCGAAAAGTCGCGCCCAAAAGCTTACCCGCCAAATTTGGGTGCGACTTTTTCGCACCCAAAATACTTTCCCACTATTTTCAGCATACTTTCAATCTTAATTGGGTGCGAATATGGGTGCGAAAAGTCGCCCCTAAAATTCGCACCCGAAAGTTATGACTTTTAGGTGCGACTTTTTGCACCCAAGACCTTTAGGTGCGGACTTTCGGGTGCGGAAAAGTCGCACCTAAAGTCGCACCTAAAGGTGTTTTTGGGTGCGAAAAAATTCGCACCCAAAAGTCTTTTTTGTACTAGTGGAGATAAATGCAGAGAAATTTAGGGACTGAGATACGCTGAACAAATTTCTTAGACATTGATTTGAAATTTGAAAATAAATTGGGGCTTTCCTTCTAGGGTTGGATATTAATCGTTATCACTGTTATCTTCGTGAGTAAGGTAAGAAAAATCCTCTGTATTTCCGTTCCCGTAGTCTTGAAGTTGGAATAATCTTTTCACAAATCAACCTGCAATTTATCTCCTTGTCCTTCTTCTTCTCTCTCTCTCTCTCTCTCTCTCTCTCTCATCTTGTTATCTTCTCGCAACCCTCCTCACTTTATTTCAATTTGTTTATTCATCCGGTTATTCAATTATTATGTATCATCTTTTTAAAGGACCATTGTAGACGATACTTTCCCATTCAATCGACATTGTGTTAGCTCTTTTGGGTCTTCACGAGTGTAAGGGAAACCAAATAACTTTATTGTGAAAGATAAATGCTTCGACTAGAAACGACTTTTCCTTTGGCCCAGCTCTACCTCCCCTACTTTGCCTCTATCGCCCTTCCCGACTCATCCTCAACCACGAACTTAGGTCTTCTTCTCTCTCAAGCACAAATCTATTTCTTTTCTTTGATTTAAGGTACAACGTGTGGTTTGATTTTGGAAGCATACATGGCTTCTTTATTGTTTGATTGTAAGATATCTGATAATATAAAATAAAATTTTAAAAAATTAAAATATCTCATTCCGAGTTCATATGATGAGCAATTGATGGTGAGGTCAGAGAACAATAGAATTTTGTGTCCCATTCCTCTGTAGCTCTTCACCGCTCCCAAAATCTCCTTTTTGAACTTCATGTAGTCCTCTTGCATATAGAGGAAACGATCGTGGAGATTTCCAACTGAATTTTCGAGATAGTCGAGCCGGGACTGTCCATGAGCAAAATAACAACGTAAGCTGGCTGACGAATGAATCCACTCCGTGACAAATGTGTCACGAAGTGAATCCACTCCGTGACAGATGTGTCACTGAGTGGATCCACTTCGTGACAGATGTGCCACGAAGTGATTCACTCCGTGACACATCTGTCACGGGCAATGGTTATTTAACTTAAAATAGAAACCCAAAATTGTGTTACCTCAACTGTCCGTGCTTGTGGTCGTGGTGGTTGTTATGGTGGTTGTTGTGGTGGTGCTTGTGGTTGTGGGGCGTCTTTTTTGGGTTTCTTCTCCGGGCGTTTGTCCACCACCGCTAGCGTCGTAGAAGGGGTGGTCGACGACAGAACGAACAACGAAACTTTACGACAGCTTTTTCGTACACGTTCACTTGCATCACATACACAAGTGCTCTCTGAACCGTGCAATAAGGTCACCCATAACACGGCTCTCCCACTTCACTTGAGTGGAAACCAATTTAATGAAAGTTCTATAAAAAGAACTTGCATCAGTTATCCGCATGAATACCAGTGTATGATTCTCAAGCAAAAGACCATATACAACTTATCTATGGCAACGCTTGAAGAAGTGTCGTCGAGTCCGTGAAATTCAACCTATACGTGGGACAAGTTAACAAATGAGTGTGATCAATATTAAGTATGAATTAACCTACAAATTTCTTACCTCATTGAAGTTGATTCCTCTCATGGCGGCATCCTGAACAAGTCTGATAGACTTCCACCGACGCATTATTAGCCGAGCTGTGGTGGAGACTCTCTGACAAACCCCCATGTTTGTCAGGAAAGGAAGACACTCGTACGCCCAAACCTGAAGCGGCTCGATGAATCCGGGGAGATGGAGCTTTTTTTTTTTGCCTTGCTCCAATGGCTCGCCACCTTTCTCCACAAACTTCCGGACTTCGCCGAGAAGGTAGTTCCACACCACGTTGCCCCATGGATGGCGACCGAATGTGTCCGTGTCCTCCACCGCCTTAATGAGCTATAAGCACGGTGTCCTGTTCTTCACGTCGTTCGCCAGGAGGACATTCAAGACAAAGTAAAATTTCAGGTAATTTAACTGAACTTCAATCGGTCAATCCATGCTCGGCTCCAAGAATTGGTTGACCAAGTTACGACTCAAATACTTCCCTGGGAAGAATTTTTTGAAGAGGCTGTCATCATAAACAACCCCCTCGAACTTGAATTCCTTGTAGTCATCGACGACTTTGAGGAATGTAATCTCCTGGAAGTCTTTCTTCGTAAACTCCCGAACTTGGCCTCCAATCTCAATTAGAAGCCCATCTGTGGTTTCTCCCTCAAAGCTCCCAGTCCTCAACACCAGGTGACTTATAATCGCCGATGACCGGACTATTTTGGGTTGCCCCACAAACTGCCAAAAATATGATTGGGCGAAGCCAGCTTGAGTTTCGGTGCTACGGCCGAGTAAGAGAGCGAGGAAATTTTCCAATCCCCCGTGGAAGTTAAAGGAAAAACCTTCAACGTTGGCCTCTGGTATACACCGTTTCCACTCCTACACACATGAGTCAATGACATAATTAATGAAACCATTACATAAACTCAATTACATCTACTATGTGGCCCGAACTGGTTGAGTTTGTGACCGATGTGTCACGAACTCGCTCACTCCGTGACAGATGTGTCACAAAGTCACCCACTTCGTGACAGAAGTGTCACGAAGTGGGTCAGTCCGTGACACATATGTCACGAAGTTAGCGAGCTCTCGACACATCGGTCACGAACTCAACCAGTTCGTTACCAATATGTCACGAACCAGGATCCAAATGGGTTTGTGACACTCACCTTTCGGGAAATGAAAGTGGTAGGACTTTTCGAGGTCGCCGCAATGCCCGAGGACTCGGCCTTGTTTTTAGTCTATATCAAACACAAAACAAACCAATGCGTCACTTTAAATTACTCTAAATAAGCCACTTACTTTTTATTCTATACCTTTTTTTTTTATCTTTGGTGGTGCGACCATGAACGCGTCGTCATCATCGGAAGTCTTGGACGGCGAAATAATTTTCCTTTTCGAAGCCGTCCTAGGACTTCGTCGGACACTTTTTTGAGGCCTCCTCATCGGCCTTGGTCGATTTCGACTTTGTCATTATAGACTAAGTTTAAAACCTAAAACAAATCAAGTCACCAAATTTCAACAACTTCAAGACCAAATTTCGACTCAACAATTTCAAACAAAACCTACAGTGCAAAAAACCAACAATACAAATTAATTTATCTCACACACAAATAAACATATACAAATTAATTAATCCAGAAACAAATTAATCCACCAACAAATTAATTAATCTCAACAATACCGAAATGGGTCGCCGAAACAACTTCAAGACCAAATTTCAACTCAACAATTTCAAACAAAACCTATAGTCCAAAAAACCTGAGAATACAAATTAATTAATCTCACACACAAACAAACACATACAAAAATTAATTCGGCAACAATATAATTAATCTCAACAATACCGAACAAACATGCAACTCCCAAAAATTAATCCTGAATTCTCGAGTTAATTAGTCTCACACACACACATGCAAATTTGAAATGGGTCGCCGAGATCTATCTAAAGCACAGCCAAGATCAAACACACACAAACAAAACACATACCTAAATCTTGGTCGCCGAAATCTAGAACACACAAAAACATGCAACAAACACAAAAACCCTACCGAGATTCAATCAAACACACACAAACATGCAAACAAACATAAAAATCTACCGAAATTCAATCAAACACACACAAACATGCAAGAAAACACAAAAGCCATACCCAAATTCAATCAAACACACACAAAACAATCACATACCAAAATGGGTAGTAGATCTTGGTCGCCAAAATGGGTAAAGCCTCGCTACCGAAATCTAGGTTGAAGCCTCGGGGGTGAAGAACTGGGTAATAGCTCTTGGTCACCGAAATGGGTAATAGCCTTGGTCACCGAAATGGGTAAACCCTTCGCCGAAATCGGGGGTGAAGAAATGGGCGAGATTGAAATGGGTATGTTCTTGCGTGGGTTGAGAGAGAAAGAAAGAGAAAGAGAGTAAGGATGAAGTTGAGAGATTTTTGGGGGTGAAGAAATGGGCGAGATTTTCGGCGAGAGAATGGCTGAGATTTGGGGGTGAAGAAATGGGCGAAATTTTCGGCGAGAGAGGGCTGAGAGAGGTGAAGAAGATGAAGAGGCGCGAGGGAAGTGAAGAGAAAATAGAGGGAATTTTTTTTATTCGTTTAAATGAAATTTGGGGGTATAATAGTCTTTACTCATTGGGATAGGTATTATATGTGTCAATTTTTTGGTTTTGAGCTAAATATGGTAAGTGACATTGAGATGATATTATTTGTGTCAATTCCCCTTCTTTCACTCGGCAAAGGGATAAACATCACTTAAAAATATCCCACTTCTTTGATTGATGACGTGGCAACCTCAAAATAATCCTCTAATTCACAAACCAATCTCTTTTCCTTGTTTTTTTTTCAAATGGGTCCCTTAAAAATTGTTACAACCATGTCCTTTTCATATAATTATTTAATTAAATTCATAACCAAACGGACTATAATTATATGATTTGAACCGAGAATTTTCTCGTTCGTTAACGATAAATTAAAATATATTTAAGGTTTCTCGGAATTAATTCTCATTTTTGAAAATTTATTTCTTAAATTAATTTCCGGAATATTTCCTCGGAATTAATTTATTAATCGAGATAAACTCGATAATTCCTTTATTTATTCGAGATTTCTCATAACCTTAACATATTTAAAATTAATTCGATAAATCCACTGGTCCATAGTTTACTCGAGAATTTAGTTGTAACAACGGAAACTCATTAATTATTTCCAAATCTCCAAATACGAGTGACGCAGAAACTTGACCTTACACCTTTGTCACTTGTGAATAAGTTAGAAATAATTTATTGACGATGAGCTAAGAAGTCACATTAATTCATCCAAAAGAGTCATGACTCAATTTGGACGCTGGCCAGTTCATTTATTCACATTCTAAGGAACAAAGCATGATGTGATATACATTGCATTTCAGCAATCTTGTACATGAATTTCATATCTATGAGATTTTCACAAAGTTGTTCATCACATCTCCATAACTTAGTACTTCATCAATAGGTCTTGTTTATATCACATAGTGATTCTAGAACTCTGACTTTCTCAAATGAGAGTGTGTAAGCTATGAAGTGACATGTCTCATTTCAGGATTGAGGTAAGCATGATGCAATTCATACATAGTGACTTTGAGACAGAAGAGGTTAAATGGTTTGTTGTTACACTGTCTCTAGAAGTGCACTGGTCACACTACTTCAAATTCACATTTCTGGTGCGGAAGGGTATTAGGTGCGACATGTCGCACCTAAGACCATATTCGGTGCGACATGTCGCACCGGATACTCATCCGGACGACTAAAAATTTCGCTAATGTTTAGTGTTATTCGGTGCGACAGTGTCGCACCTAATATGAAATTGTCGCACCTAATGGGTTTTAAATTTAACGTTGTCAGCGAATCCCTCCGAATTTTTTTTTGGATCTGGGATTTCATATTGGGTGCGATATTGTCGCACCCAATATGATTATTAGGTGCGACAATGTCGCACCCAATAAGTTTAGGGTTTTAAACCCGACCTTTCTCCTTTTTTCATACATTCACTCACACTCTCTCTCACCGTCTCACTCTGTCTCGCTCTCTCACCGTCTCTCTCTGTCTCTCTCTCAGCCAGCCCCCGCCGCCGTCCCTCCTAGCTCCACCGTTGCCGGCCCTCCCTGGTAAGTCCCCCTCTCTCTCTCTGTCTCACCGGCCGTCTCTCACTCTCTATCTCACCGTCTCACTCTGTCTCTCTCTCTCTCTCTCTCAGCCAGCCCCCGCCGCCATCCCTCCCTGCTCCGCCGCTGCCGGCCATCCCTGGTACGTCCACATCTCTCTCTTTCTGTCTCACCGGCCGTCTCTCTCTCTCTCTCTCTCACCGTCTCACTCTGTCTCTCTCTCTTAGCCAGCCCCCGCCGCCATCCCTCTCCGCTCCGCCGCTGCCTGCCCTCCCTGGTATGTCCCCCTCTATTTCCCTCTCTCTGTCTCACCGGTCGTCTCTCACTCTGTCTATCTCTCTCAGCCTGCCCCGCCGCCGCCTGGACCAGCCCCGCCCCGCCGCCTGGACCAGCCCCCTGCCCGCCCGCCCCACCGCCGCCTGGACCAGCCCCCCGCCCCGCCGCCTAGATCAGCCTCCCCGCCCTCTATTTCTGATTTTGTAATTTTTTTAATTAAAATAACATATTCGGTGCGACAATGTCGCACCTGAAAGTTTCGCACCTAAAGGTATGATTATTAGGTGCGACATGTCGCACCTAGTGCCTTTAGCGGCGGACTTTTAGGTGCGACTTTGTCGCACCTAATGTCGCACCTAATAAGTTATTAGGTACGACTTCTGACGTATTTGGTGCGACAATCGTCGCACCGGATGACTATTTTTGTCCTAGTGTCAATTTAGTATCTTCAGAAGATACCTAAGAAGAACTATAGAGTCTCCAACTCTCAATGTCTCATACCCAGACATAATAGGTTCTCCTAACAATCATACTGAGATCAATATCCCTTTGATCCTTAGATTGTGAATATATTGTTTTAAACAAACCATCAAGAGTTTGTTCATGCAAATCTTGTTGGAATTGATCTAGGGTTTAAGAAAAAGTTTAACGCTTCGCAAAGCGGCGGAATTTTAAAAATTTTCTTTTCAAGTAAAAACAGTTTTTTACTAACCTAGACAAAGAGCAAATACATATAAATAAAAACTATAATGAGCATAGAAGTTTACTACCCTTTCTTGAAGCTTGAACTTTGAGAAGCTTTTGGAAAGTTTGCAACGCTCGTCTCCCCTCGCAGCACGTCTCTCTTTCTTTCCTCGGCACCTCGAGCAACCACGAAAGTTTCTATCACTAAATCACTCGAAATAAAAGGAATCAGTGAGTGGGCACTTTTAAACACTACGACTTAAGAACGAGTCTTGAAGTCGCAGAGCTAAACTCTAGGTCAAATGAGGACCTAGGTGCCAAAACAATAAAACGAAATTGACTAGAGAGAGAGAGGAGAGGGGCGGCCACAAGTTCTAGAGAGAGAGGCTCTCAATCTCTAACTTATGTGGAATGAATAAACAATGAGAATGAGGCCTCTATTTATAGGGGAGGGATTACCTTCAATAAGGTAGTTTCCTCTTCTATAGAATATCACATTTTCATGAGCAAATTATTTCCCTTTTTTCCTTAGAGTCACACGGCCAAGACACCTTCTAGAAGGCTTGGATTTGTTTCCTCTTTTGTTCTCTCTTGCTTGGTGGCCGAAATTCCCTTTCCTCATGGAGGAAATTTGTTTCCTCTTTTTCTTTTGGCAAGTATCTTCATACATCAATGCACAAAATAATTTCCTCTTTCTCACTATGGTATGCACGAAATTTTGAGTCTAGAACATGCTTCTACATGTTTCTTTATTTGTTCATGACAAAATAAGAAAAGCCCATTAAGAATTTTCACATAAAATTCCATGAAATGAAATTAATCTTCAAGGCCCAAATTCTTTAACTTGGCCGTGAGGTTTTAACTTCATTTGTCATCATATGACAATGTCAAAAAATTTATTGACATTCAATTCATGCTATGTCTCAAAAGACAAAAATACCCTTTTGACAACTTTCCTTTTTGTTTTGACTTAGCTTCCAGTTTAACTATTCCTAATCGATGCGATTAGTGATAGTGACCTCAGGGATCCAAATGAAGAAAGCTTGAGCTAAAATACTTGGACTCAAAAGTTCACAAACCTTTTCCAAGTTTAGCATAATGTCAACTGACTCCACTAAAGAGTTGACACTGAAAATCTCTCGGTTCAAATGAATTTATTTTCTACTCAAGAATTCAACCTAATTGTAATGAGTGGATCCACAGAATATTATCAGTGTTTACCCTTCATGAATATCATCAGCTAGTCAGGATTTACAAAATTACCATTTTACCCTTCTAGCTGTTATTTCCTCAACTCCTTTGTCGCTGGTGAATAAGTTAGAAACAATGTATTGACGAGGAGCTAACAAGTCACATTGTTTCATCCAAAAGAGTCAATTCAATACCTTCGGAAGATACCTAGAAGAACAATAGAGTCTCCTGTTGGAATTGATCTAGGGTTTAAGAAAAAGATTAAACGCTTCGGGAAGCGGCGGAATTTTAAAAAATTTCTTTACAAGTAAAAACAGTTTTTACTAACCTAGACAAAGAGCAAGTACATGTAATTAAAAACCAATATGAGCATAGAAGTTCACTAACCTTTCTTGAAGCTTGAACTTTGAAGAAGCTTTTGGAAAGTTTGCAACGCTCGTCTCCCCTCGCAGCACGTCTCTATTTCTTTCCTCGGCACCTCGAGCAACCACGAAAGTTTCTATCACTAAATCACTCGAAATAAAGGAATTAGTGATTGGGCACTTTTAAACACTACGACTTAAGAACGAGTCTTGAAGTCGCAGAGCTAAACACTAGGTCGAGTGAGGACCTAGGTGCAAAAACAAGAAAAATCGAAAATAAAATAGAGAGAGAGAGAAGAGGGGCGGCAACGACAAGTTCTAGAGAGAGAAACTCTCAATCTCTAACTTATGTGGAATGAGAAAAATGAGAAGAATGAGGCTCCTATTTATAGGAGAGGTCTCACCTTCAATAAGGTAGTCTCCTCTTCTATAGAATATATATTCATGAGCCAACTTCCTCTTTTCCTCTATGATGCACTCGGCCAAGGTGGGTTTCATTAAGCCTTGGATTTGTTTCCTTTTTTGTTCCTTGCCTTGCTTCTTTCTCAACTCGGGCGCCTACCTCTTATTTCCCTTAGAGGAAATTTGTTTCCTCTTTTTCTTTTGGCAAGTATCTTCATACATTTATGCACAAAATATTCTCTCTATCTCTTGGGTATGTTGGGCGCCTATAGCCTTCTAGAAAAGGCTTCTAGAAGCTTTTCCATTTGTTCATGACAACATGAAAAATGCCCATTAAGAATTTTCAATAAAATTCTTATGAAATGAAATTAATTCACCAGGCCCAATTATTTCAATATGGCCGAGTGACATTAAGTCATCAAATGAACTTGTCAAAATTTATTGACATCCATTTCATCCTATGTCTCAAAAGACAAAAATACCCTTTTGACAATTTTCGTTCTTGTTTTGACTTAGCTTCCAGTTTAACTATTCCTATCGATGTGATTCGTGACAGTGACCTCATGGACCCAAATGAACAAAGCTTGAGCTAAACACTTGGACTCAAAAGTTCACAAACCTTTTCCAAGTTTAGCTTAATGCCAACTGACTCCACTAAAGAGTTGACACTGAAAATCTCTCGGTTCAAATGAATTTATTTTCTACTCAAGAATTCAACCTAATTATGATGATCCGATCCACTGAATATTATCTATGTTTACCCTTCATGAATGTCATCAGCTAGTCGGGATTTACTAAATTACCATTTTACCCTTCTAGCTGTTATTTCCTCAACTCCTTTGTCGCTTATGAATAAGTTAGAAACAATGTATTGACGAGGAGCTAACAAGTCACATTGTTTCATCCAAAAGAGTCAGGACTCAATTTGGACACTGGCTAGTTCATTTATTCACACTCCAAGGAACAAAGCATGAGGTGACATACATTGCATTTCAGCAATCTTGTACATGAATTCCATATCTATGAGAACTTCACAAAGTTACTCATGACATTCTCACAACTTAGTATTTCACCAATAGGCCCTGTTCGGAATCACATAGTGAGTCCGAACTCTGACTTTCTCAAATGAGAATACTAAGCTGTGAAATGGCATGTCTCATTTCAGGATAAGGTAAGCATGATGCAATTCATACGTAGTGACTTCGAGACATAAGAGGTTAAATGGTTTGTTCTTATCTTGTCTCTAGAAGTGCACTGGTCAATTCAGTACCTTCGGAAGATACCTAGAAGAACTATAGAGTCTCCAACTCTCAATGCCTCATAACCAGACATCATAGATTCTTCTAACAATCGTACTGAGGTCAATAGTCCTTTGACCCTAAGATTGCGAATATATCATTTTAAGCAAACTACGAAGAGTTTGTTCATGCAAATCTACATTTGTCTCTTTGTAAGTTCTTAAGTTTGTTTATGGACTAAAGACTAAGGTTTTATCATAAAGCTTCAAACAAAGAAAGAATGAATGAACGTTTCAACTTTATTAATGAATGAATAGGCAATTACATGCAAGAGTCTTCATGAGACTTTATTACATCAAATGTACAAAATAAAGATTACAACTCTTCTTGTGGGCACCATTGACAACAAACTCCCACTTGACTCAAAGAAGATGTGTGTAGTCTTTCATGCCTAATCCCTCACGATGTTGGTCGAAGACCTTGTTCGCTAGGGCCTTGGTGAATGGATCTGCGAGGTTGTCCACCGTTGAGATCTTCTTCACTTCCACGTCTCCGCGCTGCACGATCTCTCGAATCAAATGGTATTTCCTCTCAATATGCTTAGAGCGCTTATGGCTTCTAGGTTCCTTTGAGTTAGCGACAGCCCCACTATTATCACAATAAAGGGTCATGGGCTCGTCGACGTTTGGAACAACTTCCAAATACTTAAGGAACTTTCTAAGCCATACAGCCTCTTTGGATGCTTCACAAGCAGCCACATATTCTGCTTCCATTGTGGAGTCAGCAATGCAAGATTGCTTAATACTTCTCCACACAACAGCTCCACCATTAAGGATGAACACAGATCCCGAAGTGGATTTCCTGGAATCCTTATCCGCTTGAAAATCGGAGTCGGTATATCCCGTCATAGTCAGGTCAGTACCTGAGTATGTAAGCATCAAGTTCCTAGTTCTTCGAAGATACTTAAGAACATGCTTAACAGCAATCCAGTGCTCGGGTCCAGGGTTGGATTGGAAACGGCTAACTACGCCAACGGCGAAACATATATCAGGTCTAGTGCAAAGCATAGCATACATGAGGCTTCCTACGGCAGAGGCGTAAGGAATCTTCCTCATGTCTTCAATCTCTTATGCAGTCTTGGGAGACTGGTCCTTAGAGAGTGAAACTCCATGCCTAAAGGGTGTTTGACCCCTCTTGCAGTCTTGCATCGAGAAGCGATCCATCACCTTATCAATATAAGATGCTTGAGAGAGCGACAGGCTCCGGTTTTTCCTATCTCGAAAGATTTGGATTCCCAGAATGTATGCGGCTTCTCCTAGATCCTTCATATCGAATTGCTTTGCCAGCCAGACCTTAACCTCAGATAACTTACCCACGTCATTACCAATGAGTAGTATATCATCGACATATAGTACCAGAAACACAACTTTGCCTTCGTGTATTAACTTGTAAACACAAGGCTCATCTATTGACTGTTCAAAGCCGAAGCTCTTCACAGTTTCATCGAATCTAATATTCCATGACCTAGATGCTTGCTTTAGTCCATAAATGGATTTAAGCAACTCACAAACCTTGGTCTCTTGACCTTTATCCACGAAACCGTCTGGTTGAGCCATGTAAATGCGCTCGTCAAGATTGCCATTCAGAAAGGCTGTCTTGACATCCATTTGCCAGATCTCATAGTCGAGAGCTGCAGCTATGGATAGGAGTATGCGGATGGATTTAAGCATCGCGACTGGCGAGAAGGTTTCTTCATAGTCAATCCCTTCTTGTTGGGTATAACCCTTTGCCACAAGTCGTGCTTTGAACGTCTCGACGTTCCCATCAGGACCCCTTTTCTTCTTGTATATCCACTTACACCCTACGGGTTTAATCCCTTCAGGAAGGTCTACAAGTTTCCAGACTTTGTTGACATACATCGAGTGCATCTCAACTTTCATGGCGTCAAGCCAAAGGTTTGATTCAGAACAAGCCATTGCTTGGCTATAGGAAACAGGATCATCCATGTCGGAGACGGCTACAAGAGAGTCTCTATAAGACATGTACCTGTCAGGCTTTTGAGTAGCCCTCCCACTACGTCTAAGTACTACTTGACGAGATTCTGACGAGTTAGGTTGTGTTTCAGTTGGGGTAAGAACAGTTCTTACAGATGAGGTAGAAGCTTCCTCACCCAACTTTTCTTCAAGCACAATTTTGCTTCTAGGTTTCGCATCCTTCATGAAGTCCTCCTCAAGGAAACGAGCATTCGTGCTAACGAAAGTCTTATCGTCCTCGGGACTATAGAAAATGAAACCTTTGGTTTCCTTTGGATATCCCACAAACATGCACAATTCTGACCTACTAGTCAACTTGCTAGTCTTTTGCCTTAGCACATGTGCAGGGCAACCCCAAATTCGGATGTGGCCCAAACTTACTTTACGGCCAGTCCATCTTTCATAAGGAGTACCAGGAACCGTCTTGGACGGAACTTGGTTCAGAATATAAGCGGTTGTTTCGAGGGCATATCCCTAAAAGGAAGGAGGGAGTGATGAGTAACTCATCATTGATCTAACCATCTCCATTAGAGTTCGGTT
This sequence comes from Urtica dioica subsp. dioica, assembly GCF_054948205.1. Lineage (NCBI taxonomy): Eukaryota > Viridiplantae > Streptophyta > Magnoliopsida > Rosales > Urticaceae > Urtica > Urtica dioica. Next base: position 23,386,067 of record NC_142756.1, on the reverse strand, counting down.
CCTTCTCTCTGACACTCCGTTTTGTTGAGGTGTGCCAGGTGCGGTAAGCTGAGAAGCGATCCTTCTTCTTTAAGAAAGTCATCGAACTCTGCAGACATATACTCACCACCTCGATCGGATCGAAGGGTTTTGATCACTTTGCCAGTTTGCTTTTCCACTAAAGCCCTAAAGACCTTAAATACGTTAAAGGTCTCGGATTTGTGTTTGAGCAAATAGACAAACCCATATCGTGAGTAATCATCGGTGAAGGTAACGAAGTATTCGTATCCTCCACGTGCCTGTTGGCTGAGCGGACCACATACATCAGAATGTATCAGTTCCAGCAACTCAGTGGCTCTTCGACCCTTATCGGAGAAAGGTCGCTTAGTCATTTTTCCTTCTATGCAGGATTCACAAGTAGGTAGTGAACCTATTGCAGAGGCTTGGAGTGGACCATCCCTCACAAGTCTCTTAATCCTTTCTAGACTGATATGACCAAGTCTTAAGTGCCATAGGTGTGTTGATTTTGTTAGATCGGAGGATTCAGAAAGTTTGATCCTCTTTGGCTCCCTAATTAGATCATTATCTATTTTGGTGTCTAAAAGAGAAGGTTGAGTGGGATAGATGTAGAAAAGAGCATTCTTCATACATGCATCAGTGACAAAAGAATTATCAGGAAACGAAATACGAATTCCATTCTTGATAAACTTTAAACAATAATCTTGCTCACGAAGACGAGCAACGGATATTAAGTTCTTCCCAAAGGTAGAAACAAAATAAACATTATTCAAGTTTAAAGAGCGGTCTTCAAAAGACAGTGTCACGGATCCCACAGCCTTTGCAGACACCAGGCTCCCATCACCCCATTTGAAACAGAACTCGCCTTCCTCTAAGCTTTTGGTTTTCTTGAAACCATTCAAGGAACAACAAATATGGTTAGTAGCAGCGGAGTCAAGAATCCACGTTGATACATTATCAGCTACTAAGCATGCTTCGGTAACTAGTACAATACTATGTTCCTTTGCTTTGAGATTGGCAGGACAGTTCTTTTTATCGGCCTTGTGAGGTCTCTTCTTAGTTCCAGAGGCGGAGGCTTTTTGCTCAGTAGCATGTGCCTCTCCTTGATTCCTCTTTCTCTTAGTGAGACCTACAGCAGTGTGAAGTTCCTTCATAAGCTTGGTAACAGTGTACTCTAGCTTGTTTATGGAGTAGTTCATCTTGGAGGTATCAAGAGATGCGGGGAGAGTTTCTAAGATCATATCTATGACATTCTTCCCATCAGTCTCAGATCCTAGGATTTCCATTTTATTTAGAAAACTAATGATCAGTATCATAAAGTCTCTAACAGGAGTCCTAGCTTTCATATGACAGTTCATAAACTGTCGGACTGCTTGTTGCCTTGTTTGACGCCCTTGCCCTCCAAACATCTCAAGGAGATTGTAGAGCATTTCGGCAGCGGTCTCGATGTCATGATGTTGCTCTTTCAGCGTATTGTTCATAGATGCCAAGATATTGTTGTCAATGGTGCCCACAAGAAGAGTTGTAGTCTTTATTTTGTACATTTGATGTAATAAAGTCTCATGAAGACTCTTGCTTGTAATTGCCTATCTATTCATTAATAAAGTTGAATCGTTCATTCATTCTTTCTTTGTTTGAAGCTTTATGATAAAACCATAGTCTTTTAGTCCATAAACAAACTTAACAACTTACGAAGAGACAAATGTAGATTTGCATGAACAAACTCTTCGTAGTTTGCTTAAAACGATATATTCGCAATCTTAGGGTCAAAGGACTATTGACCTCAGTATGATTGTTAGAAGAATCTATGATGTCTGGTTATGAGGCATTGAGAGTTGGGGACTCTATAGTTCTTCTAGGTATCTTCCGAAGGTACTGAATTGACCAGTGCACTTCTAGAGACAATATAAGAACAAACCATTTAACCTCTTATGTCTCGAAGTCACTATGTATGAATTGCATCATGCTTACCTTAATCCTGAAATGAGACATGCCATTTCACACCTTAGTATTCTCATTTGAGAAAGACAAAGTTCGGACTCACTATGTGATTCCGAACAAGGCCTATTGGTGAAGTACTAAGTTGTGAGTCTGTCATGAGTAACTTTGTGAAGTTCTCATAGATATGGAATTCATGTACAAAATTGCTGAAATGCAATGTATGTCACCTCATGCTTTGTTCCTTGGAGTGTGAATAAATGAACTGGCCACTGTCCAAATTGAGTCCTGACTCTTTTGGATGAAACAATGTGACTTGTTAGCTCCTCGTCAATACATTGTTTCTAACTTATTCACAAGCGACAAAGGAGTTGAGGAAATAACAGCTAGAAGGGTAAAATGGTAATTTAGTAAATCCTGACTAGCTGATGACATTCATGAAGGGTAAACATAGATAATATTCAGTGGATCCGCTCATTACAATTAGGTGAATTCTTGAGTAGAAAATAAATTCATTTGAACCGAGAGATTTTCAGTGTCAGCTCTTTAGTGGAGTCAGTTGGCATTAAGCTAAACTTGGAAAAGGTTTGTGAACTTTTGAGTCCAAGTGTTTAGCTAAAGCTTTGTTCATTTGGGTCCATGAGGTCACTGTCACGAATCACATCGATAGGAATAGTTAAACTGGAAGCTAAGTCAAAACAAGAACGAAAATAGTGAAAAGGGTATTTTTGTCTTTTGAGACAAAGGAAGAAATGAATGTCAATAAATTTTTTGACAAGTTCATTTGATGACTTAATGTCACTCGGCCATGACTTGATCATTGGGCCATGTGAATTAATTTCATTTCATAAGAATTTTATTGAAAGTTCTAAATGGGCCTTTTCTTATGTTGTCATGAACAAGTGAAGAAAATTCTAGAAGCCTTTTCTAGAAGATTATGGGCGCCTACCCTATAGAGAAATAGGAGAGTTTATTTTGTGCATAAATGTATTTAGATACTTGCCAAAAGAAAAAGAGGAAACAAATTTCCCACACATGCATGGGGAATTTCGGCCAAGTGAGAAAAGGGCAAGCCAAGGAATAAAAAAGGAAACAAATCCAAGCCTCTAGGAGGCAGCCTTGGGCGCCCAAGATAGAATGGGAAATAAAGGATTTTTGCTCATGAATATGTGATATTCTATAGAAGAGGAAACTACCTTATTGAAGGTAAAACCCCTCCTATAAATAGGAGCCCCATTCCTCACTTTTCATTCATCAAAAGTTCTAGAGATTGAGAGCTTCTCTCTCTAGACTTGGCCGCCCCTTCCTCTCTCTCTCTCTAGTTTATATTTTCGATTTTTCTTGTCTTGGCACCTAGGTCCTCACTCGACCTAGTGTTTAGCTCTGCGACTTCGAGACTCGTTCTTAAGTCGTAGTGTTTAAAAGTGCCCACTCACTGATTCCTTCTTTTCGAGTGATTTAGTGATAGAAACTTTCGTGGTTGCTCGAGGTGCCGAGGAAAGAAAGAGAGACGTGCTGCGAGGGGAGACGAGCGTTGCGAACTTTCCAAAAGCTTCTTCAAAGTTCAAGCTTCAAGAAAGGTTAGTAAACTATTAGCTCATATTGGTTTTTAATTACATGTACTTGCACTTGTCTAGGTTAGTAAAAACTGTTTTACTTGTAAAAGAAAATTTTTAAAATTCCGCCGCTTACCGAAGCGTTAATTATTTTCTCAAACCCTAGATCGATTCCAACAGATATAGCACCTCACAATCTCATCGGATCGAAGCCAGGCCGCTAAGGCGTCATTGTCCTCTTGAGTCGAATCATCATTCGTAAGAAGAGGACACGGGGTGGTGAGTACCTTTTTGTGCTTGTTAATGGTAACGATGATGTCGAGGTAATGTTTCCAATTAACGTAGTTTTCGTTTTCGAGTTTGTTCGAGGAAAGAATGAAAGAGAGAGAGTTGGGAGACATATTGCCTATAAAAGTTGAAACAAGTTTATGATTAGTCTTTACTTTAGGATTTAAGTTTGTTTAAGACTTTATAAAATCCAAAGGTGTTATAAACCAAACGATAATTTACTCCTTCGAGGGAAGGCCGCAAAAAATCTCCATTTATAAGTAAATGACACATCATTAATGCTAAGCCCAGATGTCAATACATCAATTTTGACTAGCCACCTTTTAAATTGGTTTGATCACTCACATCCTTTCGCAGGGCCTCGAGGGAGGATTACTAAGGATTGAGTCTAAGTGTGTAACCAACCACTTAGTCCAAAAGATTGACTTTGAAAAACAATCCGCCGAGGGGAGGCCTTGTCATCATTGTCTCACTCTCGGACGTAGCTCATTGAGCAATGATCAGAGCAAAGCGCCCTTGAATACTCTCATTTAAGAGAGGGCCACGAGGGTGACTCTTAGTCCGGCGACACTTGCACTTTTCATTAGTGTTGGGGATCGTGGGTTACAAACAACAAGTAACCCTCCCACTTAGTTTTTGGAGTTGGTTCATCGACTCTTATAAGTTCGGAAACAGATTTCCTAGTTAGAGAGCGACAGAGCGGACAACTAGAAGAGAATCCTAGATCGACATGTTCAGAGTAGTATTAGTGCATAAAGGAACAAGGTACATACTCGATCTTTTCCTATTTTCTATTTCGGGAAAGTGCTTGAGGGAAGTGTGAACTTCAACTCACTCGAACACTTGAAAGTTTGAGATTACACATCTTTTTATTTTTCGGCTTGTCTACAAAGAGACCTCCCACTCAAATTTTCAAGAGCATATAGATTTTGAACATATGTGATATAGATATAGTTTTGAAAACATTTTGAAAACTTATTTGATTTGGATGACAAAATATTTTCAAGTTTGAAAGTGAAAACGGTTTTTCAAAATTCAAACTAGTTTTGTAAAAACTCAATTTCAATTAATCTTTCAAAAATCAAAACTTTTTAATCTTACACATCATGTTTATAATCTTATAAAAAACAATTTTTCTCAAGAAAATTTTCTCATTAGAGTTCTATAACTCATGGTAGTGGGGTTTGAAAATCCGGATTTCTAAAAAACTGGAGTTTCAGCACAGCCGCGCACCTCAGAGTAAAATCGCTATATCTGGAGGCTCCAATGTCCTTTTGAGCCGAAACCGGTGGCATTGGACAGAGGACGGACAGAGCTTTAATTTGATTCAAGAATCATTAAATTTAGATTTCTGAGCCGAGAGTTATGCCACTTTTAATGCGGGTTTACTCCAGCTCGAAGAAAAAGAAATAATTAAAGCTTGGTCCTTTTTAGGTGCGAAAAAGAATCGAGTGTAACGGAACGTTTTACGAAGGTTGTTAAAGCTTTTATTTGTGTTTTATTAGCAAGGTAATAACAAGGCATAAAAGAAATAACAACAAGCACAAAACGATTCAAGTAAAAATAAGAAACTAGTAAGACAAGAAAACTAGTCACAAAATTTTACTCGAAATTTCTCAAACCTTTAAAACACGTTTTTCAATATAAAAAATTAAAAACTTTTAGAACTGATTCTAATGTGTTTTTTAAAAACATCCCAAACTCATAGAAAATCAACATGTTTTTTTTTAATTTAAAGGCAAGAGCAATAAATTAAAAAAAAATCTAAGATAACAATTCAAACTTGTCACAAAATTAGTAAACTTTCGAAAACGATTTTCAAGCTCATAATTTTAAAAACATGTACATGCTAATCTTTGACCATAGCTCTGATACCATTTGTTGGAATTGATCTAGGGTTTAAGAAAAAGATTAAACGCTTCGGGAAGCGGCGGAATTTTAAAAAATTTCTTTACAAGTAAAAACAGTTTTTACTAACCTAGACAAAGAGCAAGTACATGTAATTAAAAACCAATATGAGCATAGAAGTTCACTAACCTTTCTTGAAGCTTGAACTTTGAAGAAGCTTTTGGAAAGTTTGCAACGCTCGTCTCCCCTCGCAGCACGTCTCTCTTTCTTTCCTCGGCACCTCGAGCAACCACGAAAGTTTCTATCACTAAATCACTCGAAATAAAGGAATTAGTGAGTGGGCACTTTTAAACACTACGACTTAAGAACGAGTCTTGAAGTCGCAGAGCTAAACACTAGGTCGAGTGAGGACCTAGGTGCCAAAACAAGAAAAATCGAAAATAAACTAGAGAGAGAGAGAAGAGGGGCGGCAACCACAAGTTCTAGAGAGAGAAGCTCTCAATCTCTAACTTATGTGGAATGAGAAAAATGAGAAGAATGAGGCTCCTATTTATAGGAGAGGTCTCACCTTCAATAAGGTAGTTTCCTCTTCTATAGAATATCACATATTCATGAGCCAACTTCCTCTTTTCCTCTATGATGCACTCGGCCAAGGTGGGCTTCATTAAGCCTTGGATTTGTTTCCTTTTTTGTTCCTTGCCTTGCTTCTTTCTCAACTTGGGCGCCTACCTCATATTTCCCTTAGAGGAAATTTGTTTCCTCTTTTTCTTTTGGCAAGTATCTTCATACATTTATGCACAAAATATTCTCTCTATCTCTTGGGTATGTTGGGCGCCTATAGCCTTCTAGAAAAGGCTTCTAGAAGCTTTTCCATTTGTTCATGACAACATGAAAAAGGCCCATTAAGAATTTTCAATAAAATTCTTATGAAATGAAATTAATTCACCAGGCCCAATTATTTCAATATGGCCGAGTGACATTAAGTCATCAAATGAACTTGTCAAAATTTATTGACATCCATTTCATCCTATGTCTCAAAAGACAAAAATACCCTTTTGACAATTTTCGTTCTTGTTTTGACTTAGCTTCCAGTTTAACTATTCCTATCGATGTGATTCGTGACAGTGACCTCATGGACCCAAATGAACAAAACTTGAGCTAAACACTTGGACTCAAAAGTTCACAAACCTTTTCCAAGTTTAGCTTAATGCCAACTGACTCCACTAAAGAGTTGACACTGAAAATCTCTCTGTTCAAATGAATTTATTTTCTACTCAAGAATTCAACCTAATTATGATGAGCGGATCCACTGAATATTATCTATGTTTACCCTTCATGAATGTCATCAGCTAGTCGGGATTTACTAAATTACCATTTTACCCTTCTAGCTGTTATTTCCTCAACTCCTTTGTCGCTTGTGAATAAGTTAGAAACAATGTATTGACGAGGACCTAACAAGTCACATTGTTTCATCCAAAAGAGTCAGGACTCGATTTGGACACTGGCCAGTTCATTTATTCACACTCCAAGGAACAAAGCATGAGGTGACATACATTGCATTTCAGCAATCTTGTACATGAATTCCATATCTATGAGAACTTCACAAAGTTACTCATGACATTCTCACAACTTAGTACTTCACCAATAGGCCCTGTTCGGAATCACATAGTGAGTCCGAACTCTGACTTTCTCAAATGAGAATACTAAGCTGTGAAATGGCATGTCTCATTTCAGGATTAAGGTAAGCATGATGTAATTCATACATAGTGACTTCGAGACATAAGAAGTTAAATGGTTTGTTCTTATCTTGTCTCTAGAAGTGCACTGGTCAATTCAGTACCTTCGAAAGATACCTAGAAGAACTATAGAGTCTCCAACTCTCAATGCCTCATAACCAGACATCATAGATTCTTCTAACAATCGTACTGAGGTCAATAGTCCTTTGACCCTAAGATTGCGAATATATCATTTTAAGCAAACTACGAAGAGTTTGTTCATGCAAATCTACATTTGTCTCTTCGTAAGTTGTTAAGTTTGTTTATGGACTAAAAGACTAAGGTTTTATCATAAAGCTTCAAACAAAGAAAGAATGAATGAACGTTTCAACTTTATTAATGAATGAATAGGCAATTACAAGCAAGAGTCTTCATGAGACTTTATTACATCAAATGTACATAAATACACACTACAACTCTTCTTGTGGGCACGATTGACAACAAATCTGTATTTGACTGTTCATTTGTTGTTAGGTTTGTTTAAGGACTAAAGACTAAGGATTATCATAAAGCTTCAAACAAACAAAGAAGAATGAATGAAAGTTTCAACTCTTTATTAATTATTCAGCAGTTACAAGCAAGAGTCTTTGTGAGACTTTATTATATCAAATGCATATAAGCAACAACTACTACTCTTCTTGTGGGCATCAATGCTAACATTTTCAGCTTTGAACGAGCAGCCTTGTTGATCAAGCAATCCGAGGGAAATGAGATTCTTTTCATTTTAGGGACGAATCTCACTTTCCCTAGGATCTTTTCTTGACCATTGAACATCTTGAATCTAATAGTGCCTATCCCCAGCACTTTACACGCCTTATTGTTTCCAAGAAGAACTTTGCCACCATCTTCTTCTTTGAACTCCTCAAACCAAGAGTGGTTAGGAGTCGTGTGAAACGAACATACACTATCCATGATCTAATTTGATGTGGAGTCTTTCTTTGATAACCCCAAAACTTAAGCGCTCTCATGTCCTTCTTCGACGAGAGCAGCCTCTTTTGGATCTTCATGCTTTCTTTTACAGAAATTTATAAGAAAATGCCCTTCTTTGTGGCATTGGAAACAATTGTACTTTGTCTGGTCTTTGGCATTTGGCCCTAGCAACTTTGACTTGTTGCCACTCTTCGATCTTCCAAGCCTTTAGTCTTTATTTGAAACGCGATGATCCGATCTTCCTCTCGCCACAAGGCCTTCTGTGACTTCAGCGATGGATTGACTTTCGATCGGCTTTGACTTACGGGCTACCAAGAATTCTTCATGCATCAATTTCTCTATCGCGTACTTGATAGTATCGACGAAATTGTTGTACGCTTTAGGCAAAGCTTTGAGAATCAAAACCTCCCGGTCTTCATCGTCTACCTTCCTGCCCACATTTTCTAGGTCAAGTGACGATTATGGCGAAGTCAGCGAGGTGCTCTTCAATCGTCTTCTAGGAGCTCATTTGGAAGCCAAACAACCTCTCTTTCAAGTAGATTCTGCTGGAGAGAGTCTTCGTGAGATACAACTTCTCTAGCTTTTTCCACAAGCTTGATGCGGTGATCTCTTTTGAAACTTCTCGAAGAACTTTGTAGAGAATTATGGTGATGTACGCCAATCCTTGAATTTCTTAAATCTCTTCAGGCTTCATTGCGTTTGGTAAGGGCTTTTTCTCATCAAAACTTTCGCCACCTTCATTTGGACAAGGATGACTTTCATTCTTTGTCTCCACAGCGAGAAATCTCCTTGGCCATCGAAATTCTTGATCTCGATCATGGAGAAACCCATTGTTATTAACTATGAAGCTCTGATACCAATTGTAGAGTTTCAAACGCTTAGCCTACACGAAAAAAGACTTAACAACAATGTCTTAGGAATCAAGAAAATGAATTGACCACACAGATCAACAATCAGAGAAGAAGAAGAAGAGAAAGACACAAGAGAATTTATCCTGGTTCAGTCGTTAACGAGACCTAATTCAGCTGTGGCTTCACTAGTCGACAATCCCTCAATCTCTAATCTTTCTTACACAATACATCTCTCATTCAATCACTCACACTCTCAATGATTTTTCTCTCAGTGTTCTTGACTTTATAACCTAGTTCAAGAATCACTTCTCTCAATCTTTTCACTCGTGTTTCCCTGATTATAATAAGCTTGCATTTTGATAATCAAAACCCTTCCCAAGACCAAGTATTTATATAAGAGGACTCACACATCTAAGCTTCATGACTTGAGACTTTATAAACAAGTCATCAAGTCATTTACAGCCTCCCAAACTAGTCAAAACACTTAGACTGTTAAAGTCGTTGAAGTAACTTCATGCGCACGCCGTTTCCTCTATTTCAGAGTTTAATGTCAAAACTTTATAGACGTAACTACTTTATTTTCACTAAACGATATATTTGAAAAGAAATGTTTTTTTTAGAATGATAGACTTTTATACTCTTTCATGTATTTCTTATATATTAATGCTCCACAGTTTAATATAATTTTATACTACTACAATAGCATTGATTTGACAACAAACAAAGATCGAGGCTTAGGCAATTCTAATTGTGATCAGGACCAGCACTGAAAATGAATTAAAAAAAAAAAAAAAAAAAATCAACAGTTTTTTCATAGGCATTATCTACGAAGAGAAAGCAACCAACCGATCATTAAAACCATACAAGCCATTGAAGGGAACCACAACATACGTTATTAAACACAGAAAATATTCATTCATTTTCTTTGAATTTACAAAAGGCTGCGCTGGATCGGACAGGAATAAATAAAGAACTTGTTTCAACGCGATTAAAAAAAAAAAAAAAAATCGGCTTTTTTCTTTACTCAATCATCATCAAGAGTCACAAGAGTAGGTATTTGGCTATGATCATGATTTACAAAATCAAGCTTGCTCAACCTCACACAACAGAGTATTTTTTCTGGAAGTTCTTCTGGTTTCTGTGCCTGTTTCACAACACAAAGCACGAGAGTGTTGGTTTAAATACAAGGCTTTCACCAAACTTGTAAACAAGCCTTTTTAGGTAACGTGATTTTCAAGGTACCTGAATAGTTAAACCGAGATCAAGCACCCCGTTTTTCAAACGTTCTCTGAAGGACTCGAGTCCTTTCCTTGCTATGTAGCTGAAACGGTGAATGTCCAGATCGATCTCAAAGTAATTCGGACCCTGCAAGTAGACACCAGTGTTCCACAGAGTCAATGCTGATGATTCTAAGAATCATATTTACATTGCAATATATTAACCTTATAAAAGTTGTGTTGTGGTCGAGAAAGGACCGGTTTCTCGTTATAAGCGCTTATAAGCTTCTTTTCGGTAGAGCTCAACTGAAGATCCTCGGGATTAACCACACCCGCCATGATCTTTAACCTTTCTCTAAATGGAACCATCGAGTCTTTCGCAAACCCTTTTACCTTCTCCATCTCATCCTCAATCAATTTCTGTAGAGTCACCAGAACTTGAATATAATAACCAATACAGAATAACAAGCAAAAAATATACAAATACAAATATGCAAGGTATGTTTGGAACCTGGAAAATCTGAGGGGGTAAAATTAGAATAAATTGTATTTTACTTCTGTTTAAATCGAGTAATGTTCGAGAGAAATAAAATTTCAGGGAAATTTTTTAACTAAAACTGAGATCTCATTTTCCTTGGAAACTTGTGTTGAAGATGGAAATCTTTTGGTTTCCACATGTGCCACGTGTGTGAAATCTTTTGGTTTCTTCATGTGTCACATGTGTGATCTCTTTCCATTCTTTTTTCGCTAAGAGTTTCCTCGACTTCCAAACAAAATCGATTTTTTTCCCCTTGCATTTTCCTTCAAATTTTTATTTTCCATCGTAAAATTCGGGCTCCAAACATAGTCGTAAGGAAAAGAGAATACCCTGATGTTATCTTTGCATTGGGGAGAAACGTCTTTGTTGAACGTGTCAGAGACTCTGAAATAAAGTACGAGACTCATTCCCTCACCATCGGTATCGCCGAGAAACATTGCAGCAGGGTAAGTGGGCAACTGCAAATAAGTATCCATAATCCAATATTGAGGGACATTTTTAATCCTTCTTTAGAGCTAACTCGGTCGAAAAATGTAAAAAATAAAAAGGTTTTTTGAAGAGCAAATAGTACCTGAATATTAACAATGAGGAGCTGAGGGACTGTTCCTTCTGCTTTGAGGTTCGGGAGCTCGAGGTGTTGAGCAATGTGATCAATCTTTTTTGGGCAGAAAAATAAATCAACGCCGATCGGCGTGTATGGACAGCAATTAGAAGCAGGTGATTTTTTCTTATCTCTGTACGGAGTAAAGAATTAACAGGCGATTAATCACATTCTGCACAAAGCAAAGAGAGTTAAAATAAAAAAACCCTACTTTAATGAATCATATTTATACATACTTGAAATAGCTTTCACCACGAAGTTTGAATATTGATGGAGGAATCTCAGACCAACTTCCAGCGTTCAGCTTATCATCCCCAGTGCAGCGTGGTATGATAAGCCCTGCTCGTGGACGGTACAGATACTTTTTCGATTGGCCTAAATTTGTTTCAACAAAAAAACAAAAACAAAAAAAATATGATTATCAAGAAGCTATGCTCGTTCACTCATCGTAATGCAATAAGAAAAGAAACCTACTTTTTTCAATTGTTTCTTCTCGTTCACAAGATCGCCTCTTGAAAGAGAGTCTGAAAACCGTTGAAGACTTTTTTTGTTGCTGTGAGACCAAAGACGATGGATGAATAAGTTTGTCGTTGAAACTCACAGCGGGCAATAACTTGCTTAGGCCTGATTTTCGGCTGCTTCCTCGAAAAACTCTTTCATCGGAATCGATTCGGTCCTCCTTGAAACTTTTGAAGCTTTGAAGAGGGTTGTCTAATATCTTATTTTTCTTGCTAAACACTTCATCAGCCTTCCCTAAGCAAGAAAATTAAAATCCCAAGGTCTTGATAAGCAAAAAAATAAAATAACAATAAATAAATTCATTCTTTCTATGTAACAACTTTGAGTAGTTATTTTTTTTTTTTTGTTATATACCTCCATTGATCTTGACAAAGCTCTGGTATTCTTCGTATTTGCAGCCGTTATCTAGAAAGCACGCCGATCTTTCATACTGAAGAACTTGACTTGATGGGATGTTTCCGATTGGATTAGCCACTATCGGAAAACCATCTGCAGAGTGGGGAAGCAGCAAGAAAAATAAAAAATTAAAAGTGAGTCAAAATATCATAAATGGCATAAGATAAATAAGATATCAAGCATGCTTTCAAATGGTAAAGATCTTAATATTTAAGCCGCCAGGGACTCCTTTTTTCTGTTCTAGATTACTTGTGTGAGTGAGACTCTAAGTTATGAACAGTTAGTAAATATGAGGCTTGATGTTTTTCTCACCTCCTTGTACACTGCTAAACTCTTCATCCGAGTCAGACTCCAAAATGCTGACCGAGTCATACCAAGATTCTTCTTGGCAAATCACTGAAAAGGCAAATTAATAGTTCAACTAGTCAGATCAGATCAAGATGCTACAATTTGGCACGTATGAAACTCCTAAGAAAGTGACTTCCAATTTCCCTGTTGACCAAAAAAACAAAATATCTGTTTGATGGGACCACATGGTCATTAAAAAAAAAATCAAGACAAAGTAACACAAGTTTATCATAGTTTAAGATTCACGAGCTATAATTTATGATTTGAAAACGGACACTCGGTCTCACCGTTCGAGTCACACTGGCTTCGGTGCCACTGCAACTGAGTCAGGTGGTACTTCGAGTTTGAGAGCTCGGATCTCCTGCAAGTGGTTGTCGTCTCGCTCTCCTCGAACTCCATCTGAACGAACTCGCTGACGGCGTAGTCCGTTATATTAGTTCCTACTATATCGCCGCTCGCTCTCTTGCCTCCTTCGGTGACCACTGATGAGCTCGAGATCTTCACATTGCGTTTCCCGAATCGGCAAACACACTTTCTTCTTCTTCTCGGCTTGACCTTGTTCGAATGAGTAGACACACACCCGCCCATTGTTCAAGATATTACAGCACAGGCCCTGATAACCAAAAAAAAAAAATTATCATCAGAAACATTAGGTTCTACCAATCATTGAACCTATAAATATTTATAAGGTCATGGGCTAATCCTCTCACTGCCAATTGGTTTCGAGATGAACATCGGTCCAAAAATTATGGGATTCGGCCCAAGATGAGCGAACCTTGACATTAACAAGGAGATTATCTTTGTGTGAAAACTAATCATTTAGGCAGTGTGACTGGTGGGATCAAAAGAAACAAGAAAGAAAAATCAGTTTAAACTTTAAAAATTTAAAACAAAATTATTAAGAGAAGGATCATTCTAATCCACTCTAATAATACTATGAAGAACTCAGATATTAGTGCTACACCCAGAACACAAGTACAACGAGAAACAGAAACATTGATCGCCTTAAGATTTATGTATACTTGTAAGACTAAAAAATGGAGGCTTTGTATGATTTCTTACAGAAATCTAAACCGAGCTAGAGATCAGGAGAGGAGAGACTGTATCTGTAAGTACAGTTACCGGATAGCTATTGTGTCATTCATCAATGAGAAAAATACAAATTTAACTTTTAAAAAAGTAAAAAATTAAGCTTGGAAAAGAATGGACCGTATCAAAAGAGGTTAAAGAAGACAAAAGATGAACAACACTCCTACGCGCTTTTTTTTTTTTTTTTTTTTTTAAGAAAATAAATACACGTTCTTAACTGTTAATCAACGCTCGAAGAAACAAATTACGCGTAAACAAACTAATAATAAAAAAAGAAAAACGAGGATACACTTGATTATTAATCAATTTAGTCAAAAGAACAAGTGAAAGCTTTACGAAAAATAGAAACGGATGAAAACGTACACGAAACGAAACGAAGACAAGTATCAGACACTTTATACACACACAAACAAATACAAAAAGAAACACATATTTATAAATGTATGAAAATGACGTAACGAAGAGAATCAACATCACGAAGCAGATGAATTCGTACCTCTTTAATAGACAGATCTCGGAACCAAACCGAACCTAAGAAATCGAAAATGCAATTTTAGAGAGAGAGAGCTAAGACGACGCAACAATGGAGATAGGTTTGTGGTCCGACAATGCCGGATCCGGGCTCGATTCCAGAGCCAGGCTCTCTCTCTCTCTCTCTATCTTGATGTATTCTCCGTGTTTGTATGTAATGCATATACATCTCTCTCTCCGTAGAGCTCTTCGTGTCGGGTGATATAGTTGGGTCAAATAACACCCAAATATGTATATATTATATGCGCTATGTTATACTATATAATAACATGTAAGTATATGGAGAGAGAAGACGCAGACTCTTTCTTTCCACCTTAAATATATATATATTGGTTTCATAAGCTCTTTTTATTTAAGTTTATTTTTTTTTTTTTTGGAAAAGAGAGAGACAAAAACAAAAGTGCGGGCACGTCTTTCTTATAATTAATTTTAGAGCAATGCTATTTGACACTACTCACTACTTTGAACTATCTACTCAACTGTTGACACATAGACAAATCTGTCCACGTGTCAACACTTGAGTGAGTAGTTCAAAGTAGTGTTAATTTTATCTATATAAATATAACTAACTGATTTAAGCTTCTCTTCTGTATTTTTAACCGACTCAGTCAGTGTCTATTTATTTATTTATTTTTTTTTTAATAATCATTGATTTTTTTAATAATAATATTACTTTGATTTTAATATATATATTGCAATGTGCATCCTATGAACCATCTATGCTTCCTCCCTATGCATGGTAGAAAAATAGAAAGGATTGAAATAATCCAAAGAAAATTAAGAAGATTCTTTTTAAAAAAAAATTATATGAAGTAGCTAATTTAAACTTACTCTTTAACAAAATAGTCAAAATTTTATATGCATTGCATAGTAGTTGACGGTTCGACCCAAAGCCGAATCAAATGACTGCACCGAGTTTGATTTGTAGAAACTCGAAAGTTACGAGTTCCCTCTTTTTGCTCAAGAACATTTTTCGTTCGTCGCGGAGATCTGAAAATAATAATAAGACGATATTAAGCTAGAAAGACGCAGAAGCGGTGCCTCTAGCGCGCGCTCCGACAATCAACATGAGTCTGATTGTTATGTGTGTGAGGTGAGTGTTCCGTTCTTTGAGAATATTTAAGAGAATCAGGCTTGATCAGCGTGAAAGTCCGTGCGGAGGGTCTTCAGAAGCGTTTCATGACTCTGGAATCGAGTGATTGTATTTAAGAGAGTTGTGTACCTTTTTCACGTTGAGGAGAGAGGTATTTATAGTAGTTGGGGGCTGAAAAAAGCCCTGAAATTCGGATTGGGCGAAGGCAAGGCGCGAGGAAGGCTTGTGGCGAGTGCATGAAAATACAAGCGCGTATGCCCTCGTCCGCATCGGCGCGTCGCACTGGTGCCTTGGAGCGTCGTGCCAGCGCTTTGTGCGCATTGACGCATCACGCTGGAGCCTTGGCATGTCGCGCCTACGCTATGTGCACGTCGCGCTGGTGCCTTGGCGCGTTTCATTTCTTTTTGGCTTTTTCGCCTCTGTGGTCCCAGATCGGGCTTCTTTGTGGGCCTTTCTTGGGCTTTGACTTGAAATTCCATGAAAGTCACAAGGAATTTAATAATTTTCGAAAACGTTCGACAATTGTAGTCACTTATAGTGTAAAAATAAAGATATCCTCTTTTATGTTTGGGTAAAACTCGTTTTCTCAGGATTTCAAACTAATTAATCAAGGTGTCAAAAATTTTAATCATCTATTTTTTAATGCACTTTCTATATATACCAAATAGTTTTAAAATTAATTCCATCGCTAAAATTACACAACAAAATTTCAAAAAATTTAGTCATGTCTTCAATTTTGTTAATCCAGTTTCAAAGTACACAAACAAGGTACATGATTTTAGTCAAGATACATGTTATATTTAATCATACCTTCAAAAAATTAATTCACTTCTATAGCATAAAAAAATCTAGCTAAAAGTTAAGTTTGAATCCCCCAACAAGCAACAAAATGATAATAAAATGTTTGAAGTATTTTTTTGACTTAGTCATCAGCAACGAGAGTGCAACAAAGTGTCAAAATATTTAATCCACTTTGTATAAAAAAACACTCAAACCAAAGACGGAAGAATAAGAAGAATTCTGAGTCATGCTCCGCAAAACTCCTTCCAAATCCCTACGCCGAACCAAAACCCTAAGCCCATGAAATTACATCTTCTCCTCCCCACTATGATCAGCAACCATTGTTAGCTGGTGTCGGAGAAGCATCACCGTCGCAATCGACTTCATCCTTCCCGAGGCAAATCCTATGGCCTCGAATTGAAAGCCACGAACTTGAAACCCTCCGACGAAAAAAAAGTCTTCCGATCCGGCGAAAGCCATCGCTCCGACCAAAACTCCAAACAATCTTTGCCCCACGATGACCTCATCCTTCCGGCGGTGTAGATCAAGTACGTCACAACGGATCCGGCCGAGACGAAGGTTTTGTCGGGAAGAACATCGTCTCGGAGAGCATGCTTTGAATCTTCCTGTACGGAGGGGTACAACCGGAGTGTCTCCATCAGTGCAGCTTTCCGGCAAACCATCTGATCTGCCTCCTCGAATGAGATCGGCTCGTTGGCCCAAGCGGCTGCGCCAGAGGGGCCGCCACGTGTGTCTTCGGACAACTATTTAGAAGCCCCAAACGGTTCGATCCAAGGCCGGACCAAGTAGTCGCATTCGAGCTTGAGTGTCCTGAACTCGGTGTCCCGAGTTCTCCCTAGCTATGATTGGTCTCTCTCATCCTCCGTTGATCCTGCAAGAAAGGGAAATGGTGAACTACAAAGGGAAAACAGAGGGGTTGCCTCTGTTTACCTCTCGGACGCTCAACAATAGAAGGATTGAGGTAGAAGAAAGATGTTTAGGGGTTGAGAGGCCAAAGATGAGTGAAACGAGTGACTCAGAGGTTCGGCAGCGTTTCAGGGCTCAAATTCGGATTACCTTGGAAATAGAGTCAGTGCCTCTATTTATAGATGGAGTGTGGACTGCATGGGAGAGGTGGCCGACTGGGTCAGCAGCATGACCATCCGGCCATGGCCGGCTGGTCGCTCAGCCGTCCGCCCATCGCCGGTTGGTCGCCTAGCCGCCCGGCCATGGCCGGTTGGTTCTTCATCCAGCCGTTCGGCCATACAGCCATGGTCGACTGGGCCTCCTATCGAGCCGTCTGGCTGTGTCTGGACAGTCCCGTGGTGCGCCATCCGGCCGTGTCCGGACGGTCCCGGATGGATTTTTGTTTCTAGGGTTCATAGATTCCAAAATTGGGGGTTTTTGGATTCCGTGAGAATTCTGAGAAATTGTTTGGTTTAAGTTGTTTATTGAGCTTGGTTATTGATAGTTATGGCTTGATTTTGTTCATTGAACTCGGAATTTCTTGGTTGTCGTTTGAATTTGGCCGAAATTTGAAAAAAGAGAAACTGTTTGTACAGCCTCTGTAAATCACCGTGGACGGACTGGTATGATCTGAGTTCTTATTTTTGGATATTTTTCATAGATAATAGACTGTATGAGTTTTCTAAAATGACCAAGAACATGTAAATCCATTGAGTATTGAATGAGTTATGAATTTTCAAAGATTGTGTTTTGCAGCAGTAAATACAGGATTTCCAGAATTGTAACAGTGAATTACAGGCTGTTTTTGAGATAGCTATTCTTGTCGTATATATGCTGTAATATCTCGTTAGAAAGCTACGTGAGTCTACTTTCATTTGCCGCTAGAATTAATCGATTTGAAGTTTTGTAGCTCGAGTTATGATGACTTAAGCGCTAGTGGGTCAGGCTGTCGGGATATTCTTTTGACTTGTTTATGTTTGTCGAGCGTTCCTTTCTTGTGTGTTCAGCCGGGGCTGGTTAAGTGTTTGTTTGGTTTGGAGTTGGTTAGAGTGTTTTGAGCTTTATGTTGGAGTTTTGGTTAGTGTGGATTTGATTTGGTTTAGTTCGGGTTTTGGGTCGGGATGTCGGGATTTGAATTTCAGGATTGATTATGAGTTTGGAATCATGAAATTGACTTGTTATCGGATTCCGCGATTCAATTACAGATCTAGACGAACGAGCAGGAACCGGACGAGTCGAAGGCGATGAAGCCGGGTTTTGAAGATTTTAAGAAAAAGTGTTATCGAAATTAGAGCTTGATTAACTCGTGAGTCTTTTAATCGCTTATAGCGTTTAAATACTCTTGGATTTGATTATGTAATGTATTTCCTGTCTTTAAATAAATAATTTATGATTATTTATTTAACAACGTTTAAGAATTTAATTTAATTATTCGCTTTGGAATTCTCGGTTACGTTTAATTCGGATCAATTTATTTAAGACTCATAATCATATTATTGGATTTTATTTCGTATTATTCTCAATACGAAAATACGCGAGTCTTGAATAAAACGACTTCCGAAAAACCGGAGAATAGTAAATTAAATTCTCGAATTCCGAACCGACTCGAATCTAGTCCCGACAACGAACCTTATCTTTTCAAGTAGTTTCGAATCCAATAACTAACGAAGTTTTAACTTCGGATTTTAGTTTTCTCGATGCTTCAGGACGTGCTAAAGGTCTCGAGAAGTGTGTAAAGCAAAGAGACTCCGGAATTCATCGAGTTCTCCGACGAATTTTTCCGGGTAAGTGGGATTTAGGTTTGAGGCGCCAAAAGGGGAATGGTTCTTAGTAGAATAATTGTTTATGTTTATTCGTTTAATCCTAAAACCAAGAGGAACCCTCAGTTAGAAAAGACGACCGAATAAGACTTCGGCCACTAACTAATAAGATAATAAAATGATAGGGTTAAAGGATTAGCGGGTTAAGAACCTTGAAGCCTTTAAAGCTATGTTAAGCTTCTGTAATAGGTTTTACCCATTTGTCCTTATGAAGAGGACAACAGGAGGAGGAAAGACAGTGTCCTCCGGATTCAATCCCGAGAGGAACTGTTCTAGGAGAAGGTCCAGCCTCAGAGCTGTCGACAACTCCTTCTAAAATACGTAAAGAGCCATACAGTGAAACTAATAATGTTAATGACGGGCTTTATCCCGATAAGATCTCCTTCTGTAATAAGATAGGCAGGTAGGTTGTAGACAGCTCCTGTAAAACATAATGAACCCTTGTCGGCAATGTGGCGGGTGGCATCCCAAGAGGCCCTTTAATGGGAAGTCGATGGGTGGCTTCAGGTAAGTCGACGAGTGGCTTATCTGTCCTGAGGGAAATATGAACCCTGGACCAACCAGGGATTGGTGAGGGTTTGCTCCCCTCTACCAAGCGCGCGTTAAGGCCTTCCTACATGTGCTAGTGGATCCCAGACGTTAGAACTTCGGCATTCCGAGGACTAGGCTCGAGTTCTCGGAATGGTTTACTCATCTCTTATGAACGGCTGCGGACTCAAGTGTTGATTGGCCAGTCCACTGATGTAAGGTGCCAGGATGAGTGAGATGGATGAGTTCCTAGGAAATCGGTTGTTAGCCGGATTCCTATATGATCGGGTGATTGATTGTTTTAGAATTGAGTTCTAAAACTATATATGCTTCTGTTATTGAATAATCTTTCGCTATGCTACTTGAATGATTGAACTTCTTTGTTCTTCTGAAACTGTCATATGCGTTCATCATCTGCATCTATGCGTCTCATGTAGTAGTAGGTTACATATCCTGCTTACTGAGTCAATGTGACTCACCCCATAAATATCTCTCCCTGTAGATAAAGGAAAAGCTCAGGCGAAGCTGGAGTGCTAGTCGAGGTAAATCTCATGATGACATGTGGCATAGGAAATGGGTATCAGTTTTTGAAAACCGAGCTTGTATGCTCGTGAAAGTTTTTATATAGATTTTGAAAGAACTGTTATAATATAATAACGTTTAGATGATCGGTCCGAAACTCTTTTTACGCTTTGAAACTCGGTAAGCACGATTATGGGCACGTGCTTACGAATAGCAAGCTGGGTAGTCCGCATTTTTGTAACCTTTTTAGAAGCGAAAAATTTTACCGGACTAGCTCTAGAATTCCTTGTTATTCCTTATATGTAAATTAATTTTATTTCCGTTTTTGTTTAATAAACGTTTTGTGAATGATGTTTGAAAATGTTTTATGTTCATTTCATTTGAAAATATAAATGGTTATGAAAATTTTACGAGAAAGGTCACGATCTGAGGGCGGCGGGTGTCCTGCGGGTCGTGACAGGGCCGCAGGGTTGTGACCCTTGCGGGCACTCAACCTCTCTCGCAGGTCTTCGCCACGGTTGTTCCGTTGGACGGTAAGTCGATCCCTTATGTCTTGATCAGTGGCATGGGGGCGTGAGCTTCGAGCCACACTCCTCACTCGCCGAGTCGTTTGACCTTCCCTGACATTTCCTCTCTGACCAAGTCGGCCATGGGCTGATCGTTGGGAAGTCTCCTCTTGGGAGGAGATGGGTATCGCCTTTGTCTTAGGCGGTGGATTTGAAGGACTGGCTTTGATCTCTACGGGGAGTTTCCCGTCTTGAGTGATAGAAATCTCGATGTCCGCCGAAATCTCCAAGCACGCGTAGTCAGGATCATAGTCATGTCCTTCATCTACGAGGTCTTCGTGTTCCCCTTGAGGAACACCTTGCATAGGTCCCTTGCCCGCTAGTTGGCGGTGGTACCTTGCGTTGGCCGCTCTTAGTTGGCGGATCTTCTCCTCCATCTCGAGGATGCGGTTATCCCGGCTATCCTTAGGTTGAGGTGGCGAGGGAGTGTGACTCTCTTCGTTGAGAGACTCCTCGTCGCCGTGCACTCGAGAGCGCAAGAAGTATTTTTTCACTCCGGTTGCATTCTCAGGGTTATTCATGCCCTCAGATCGCACGAAAATGAACAATGATTAAAAACCTCGGGTGGTTCGATCTAAGGCCGGACCAAGTGATCGCGCCCGGGCAAAAAATGTGAATTCGAAGACCGAGTTGCACCCTCCAGACCTGAGGTGTGTATTGGAGGGTGTCACCGTGCCAAAGGTTGGCTACTTACGTACTCGTCGTCCGGGATCAGGTCAGAACGTAGTTCAATGTAGGTGTGAGGGCTATCTCGGGCTCGGAGGTTGAGAATCTAAGACTTTAGAGAAGGACCCGGCTCGTAGCTTTTAGCGAAGACTTTAGAGTGGTCGCTTAACTCGTAGCTCAGAGTTCCAACTCAAGGTTTGAGAAGCCGGGGCACAACTTGTACGCTGTGAAGACTTGGGTCGCACAGCTGGAACGCGCTCCCTCTCTTCGAGGGGGGTTCTTGGATTTCTGAGCCCAGCTAGGAGAGGAGGAGAGAGAGCACTTGGAATGTCACTACTGGAGCGTGGTGAGAGAGAAGAGAAGAGAGAGTTCTCAAATATCTCAAGAAGAAATGAGATCAAGGTCCCCCTCAAGTGAAGACGAGGGGATATTTATAGAGTTGGAGGAGGCCATGGGCCGGCCCCTTGGGGGCCCATTAGACGGCCAGGCGCGGGGCGCGGCGTGCGCATGGGAAACAACGCAGGGCGCGCGCAGCCGGGAGAGCGGGGCGCAGGGCACGCGCGGCTGGGGGAGAAAGGCACGCACGGCTGGTAGAGTAGGGCCCGCGCGGCCGACGGCCAGCGACGCAGGACGTGCGCGGCCGGGAGAGCAGGGAGCGCGCGGCTAGGAGCAGGGCGCATGTGCAGCCGGGAGAGCACGACACGCGTGGCCGGGAGAGCGGGGCACACACGGCCGGGAGTGCAGGGCGTGCGCGGCCGGGAGAGTGGGGTGCACGCGGCCGGGGACGCGTGGCACGCGTGGGCCGACGGCGCGGGGCGCAAGGCGCGCATTGCTGGCGTCGCAGGGTACGGGGCCAGCACGGGCCGACGGTGTAGGGCGCACGCGGTCGGGGGCGCGGGGCGCACGCGGTCGGGGGCGCGGGGAGCACACGGTGGAGGTTGCAGGGCGCGCGCAGGTCGGCGGCGTAGGGCACGCGCATGCCGGAGGAGAGAATGTAGAGATAACATTCTCAAGAAAATTCTCTGCAGAGAAAGTTGTGTGTTTCCCCCCTCAAGTGAGGGGGGGTATTTATAGGTTTGGGGAAGGCCATGGGCCGACCCTCTTGGAGGCCCACGGAAGGGCAAGGCGCGGGGCGTGCGCGCGCAGGCAGGAGGGCGCAGGGCGCACGTGCAAGCAGGAGGGCGCGGGCCGCGCGCGCAGGCCCGATAGGGTGTGGGGCGCATGCGCGGCCTGGAGGCCCGGCATGGCGCGAGGCGTGCGCGCGCGGGCAGGAGGCCCGACAAAGCGAGGGCACGCGCGCCGGCAAGGCGCGGGGTGTGTTGTCAATGGTGCCCACAAGAAGAGTTGTAGTGTGTATTTATGTACATTTGATGTCATATAGTCTTACGAAGACTCTTGCTTGTAATTGCTTATTCATTAATAAAAAGTTGAAACGTTCATTCAATCTTCCTTGTTTGAAGCTTTATGATAAAACCTTAGTCTTTAGTCCATAAACAAACTAAACAACTTACGAAGAGACAAATGTAGATTTGCATGAACAAACTCTTCGTAGTTTGCTTAAAACGATATATTCGCAATCTAAGGGTCAAAGGACTATTGACCTCAGTATGATTGTTAGAAGAATCTATGATGTCTGGTTATGAGGCATTGAGAGTTGGAGACTCTATAGTTCTTCTAGGTATCTTCCGAAGGTACTGAATTGACCAGTGCACTTCTAGAGACAAGATAAGAACAAACCATTTAACCTCTTATGTCTCGAAGTCACTATGTATGAATTGCATCATGCTTACCTTAATCCTGAAATGAGACATGTCATTTCACACCTTAGTATTCTCATTTGAGAAAGTCAAAGTTCGGACTCACTATGTGATTCCGAACATGGCCTATTGGTGAAGTACTAAGTTGTGAGAATGTCATGAGTAACTTTGTGAAGTTCTCATAGATATGGAATTCATGTACAAGATTGCTGAAATGCAATGTATGTCACCTCATGCTTTGTTCGTTGGAGTGTGAATAAATGAACTGGCCAGTGTCCAAATTGAGTCCTGACTCTTTTGGATGAAACAATGTGACTTGTTAGCTCCTCGTCAATACATTGTTTCTAACTTATTCGCAAGCGACAAAGGAGTTGAGGAAATAACAGCTAGAAGGGTAAAATGGTAATTTAGTAAATCTTGACTAGCTGATGACATTCATGAAGGGTAAACATAGATAATATTCAATGGATCCGCTCATCATAATTAAGTTGAATTCTTGAGTAGAAAATAAATTCATTTGAACCGAGAGATTTTCAGTGTCAACTCTTTAGTGGAGTCAGTTGGCATTAAGCTAAACTTGGAAAAGGTTTGTGAACTTTTGAGTCCAAGTGTTTAGCTCAAGCTTTGTTCATTTGGGTCCATGAGGTCACTGTCACGAATCACATCGATAGGAATAGTTAAACTGGAAGCTAAGTCAAAACAAGAACGAAAATTGTCAAAAGGGTATTTTTGTCTTTTGAGACATAGGATGAAATGGATGTCAATAAATTTTTTGACAAGTTCATTTGATGACTTAATAATACTCGGCCATGACTTGATCATTGGGCCTTGTGGATTAATTTCATTTCATAAGAATTTTATTGAAAATTCTTAATGGCCCTTTTCTTATGTTGTCATGAACAAGTGAAGAAAATTCTAGAAGCCTTTCTAGAAGGTCATAGGCGCCCAACATACCCAAAGAGAGAGAAAATATTTTGTGCATAAATGTATCAAGATACTTGCCAAAAGAAAAAGAGGAAACAAATTTCCTATGCTTGCCACAAGGAAATTCGGCCACACAAGCAAGGAGAGAGCAAGGAATAAAAGAGGAAACAAATCCAAGGTGTCATTAAGGCACATGTTGGCCGTGTGACTTGGATGGGAATGGGCAATAAAGATTGCTCATAAAGGCTTGGAAAATGAGAGGAAACTACTTCTTTCCAAGGCCAACCCTTCTCCTATAAATAGGACCCTCATTCCTCTCATTCTATTCATTCCACATAAGTTAGAGATTGAGAGCTTCTCTCTCTAGAACTTGTGGTTGCCGCCCCTCTTCTCTCTCTCTCTAGTTTATTTTCGATTTTTCTTGTTTTGGCACCTAGGTCCTCACTCGACCTAGTGTTTAGCTCTGCGACTTCAAGACTCGTTCTTAAGTCGTAGTGTTTAAAAGTGCCCACTCACTAATTCCTTTATTTCGAGTGATTTAGTGATAGACACTTTCGTGGTTGCTCGAGGTGCCGAGGAAAGAAAGAGAGATGTGCTGCGAGGGGAGACGAGCGTTGCAACTTTCTAAGAGCTTCTCAAAGATCAAGCTTCAAGAAAGGTTAGTAAACTTCTTAGCTCATATTAGTTTTTTAATTACATGTACTTGCACTTGTCTAGGTTAGTAAAAACCGTTTTTACTTGTAAAAGAAAATTTTTAAAATTCCGCCGCTTCCCGAAGCGTTAATTATTTTCTTAAACCCTAGATCGATTCCAACAAATGGTATCAGAGCTATGGTCAAAGATATGCATGTACATGTATTTAAAAATATGAGCTTGAAAATCGTTTTCGAAAGTTTACTAATTTTGTGACAAGTTAGAATTGTTATCTTAGATTTTTTTTTAATTTATTGCTCTTGCCTTTAAATTAAAAATCATGTTGATTTTCTATGAGTTTGGGATGATATTAAAACACATTAGAATCAGTTCTAAAAGTTTTTAATTTTTTTATATTGAAAAACGTGTTTTAAAGGTTTGAGAAATTTCGAGTAAAATTTTGTGACTAGTTATATTGTCTTGCAAGTTTCTTTTATTTACTTGAATCGTTTTATGCATGTTGTTATTTATTTCATGCCTTGTTATTACCTTGCTAATAAAACACAAATAAAAGCTTTAACAACCTTCATAAAACGTTCCGTTACACTCGATTCTTTTTCGCACCTAAAAAGGACCAAGCTTTAATTATTTCTTTTTCTTCGAGCTGGAGTAAACCCGCATTAAAAGTGGCATAACTCTCTGCTCCAAAATTTAAATTTAATGATTCTTGAATCAAATTAAAGCTCTATCTGTTCTCTGTCCAATGCCACCAGTTTCGGCTCAAAAGGACATCGGAGCCTCCAGATATGGCGATTTTACTCTGAGGTGCGCGGCTGTGCTGAAACTCCAGTTTTTTAGAAATCCGGATTTTCAAACCCCACTACCATGAGTTATAGAACTCTAATGAGAAAATTTTCTTGAGAAAAATTGTTTTTTATAAGATTATAAACATGATGTGTAAGATTAAAAAGTTTTTATTTTTGAAAGATTAATTGAAATTGAGTTTTTACAAAACTAGTTTGAATTTTGAAAAACCGTTTTCACTTTCAAACTTGAAAATATTTTGTCATCCAAATCAAATAAGTTTTCAAAATGTTTTCAAAACTATATCTATATCAAATATGTTCAAAATCTATATGCTCTTGAAAATTTGAGTGGGAGGTCTCTTTGTAGACAAGCCGAAAAATAAAAAGATGTGTAATCTCAAACTTTCAAGTGTTCGAGTGAGTTGAAGTTCACACTTCCCTCACGCACTTTCCCGAAATAGAAAATAGGAAAAGATCGAGTATGTACCTTGTGCCTTTATGCACTAATACTACTCTGAACATGTCGATCTAGGATTCTCTTCTAGTTGTCCGCTCTGTCGCTCTCTAACTAGGAAATCTGTTTCCGAACTTATAAGAGTCGATGAACCAACTCCAAAAACTAAGTGGGAGGGTTATACTTGTTGTTTGTAACCCACGATCCCCAACACTAATGAAAAGTGCAAGTGTCGCCGGACTAAGAGTCACCCTCGTGGTCCTCTCTTAAATGAGAGTACTCAAGGGCGCTTTGTTGTCAATGGTGCCCACAAGAAGAGTAGTAGAGTCTATTTATGTACATTTGATGTCATATAGTCTTACGAAGACTCTTGCTTGTAATTGCTTATTCATTAATAAAAAGTTGAAACGTTCATTCAATCTTCTTTGTTTGAAGCTTTATGATAAAACCTTAGTCTTTTAGTCCATAAACAAACTCAACAACTTACGAAGAGACAAATGTAGATTTGCATGAACAAACTCTTCGTAGTTTGCTTAAAACGATATATTCGCAATCTTAGGGTCAAAGGACTATTGACCTCAGTATGATTGTTAGAAGAATCTATGATGTCTGGTTATGAGGCATTGAGAGTTGGGGACTCTATAGTTCTTCTAGGTATCTTCCGAAGGTACTGAATTGACCAGTGCACTTCTAGAGACAATATAAGAACAAACCATTTAACCTCTTATGTCTCGAAGTCACTATGTATGAATTGCATCATGCTTACCTTAATCCTGAAATGAGACATGCCATTTCACACCTTAGTATTCTCATTTGAGAAAGTCAAAGTTCGGACTCACTATGTGATTCCGAACAAGGCCTATTGGTGAAGTACTAAGTTGTGAGTCTGTCATGAGTAACTTTGTGAAGTTCTCATAGATATGGAATTCATGTACAAGATTGCTGAAATGCAATGTATGTCACCTCATGCTTTGTTCCTTGGAGTGTGAATAAATGAACTGGCCAGTGTCCAAATTGAGTCCTGACTCTTTTGGATGAAACAATGTGACTTGTTAGCTCCTCGTCAATACATTGTTTCTAACTTATTCACAAGCGACAAAGGAGTTGAGGAAATAACAGCTAGAAGGGTAAAATGGTAATTTAGTAAATCCCGACTAGCTGATGACATTCATGAAGGGTAAACATAGATAATATTCAGTGGATCCGCTCATCATAATTAGGTCGAATTCTTGAGTAGAAAACAAATTCATTTGAACCGAGAGATTTTCAGTGTCAGCTCTTTAGTGGAGTCAGTTGGCATTAAGCTAAACTTGGAAAAAGTTTGTGAACTTTTGAGTCCAAGTGTTTAGCTCAAGCTTTGTTCATTTGGGTCCATGAGGTCACTGTCACGAATCACATCGATAGGAATAGTTAAACTGGAAGCTAAGTCAAAACAAGAACGAGACAGTTTTACGAAAATTGTCAAAAGGGTATTTTTGTCTTTTTGGACATAGGACGAAAAGAATGTCAATAAATTTTTTTGACATTGTCATATGATGACAAATGAAATAAATATTACTCAGCCATATTAGTGTAATTGGGCCTTGAGGATTAATTTCATTTCATAGAATTTTACTTGAAAATTCTTAATGGGCTTTTCTTATGTTGTCATGAACAAATGAAGAAACATCTAGAAGCTCCTTCTAGAAGCTCAAATTTCGTCCAACCCAAGGAAAATAAGGCTGAATTTCGTTCATGCCATAGTGGGAAAGAGAGTTTATTTTGTGCATTGATGTATGAAGATACTTGCCAAAAGAAAAAGGGGAAACAAATTTCCTTAAGAAGGAAAGTGCATTTTCGGCCAACTAAGAGGAAATCAAATGAGGAAACAAATCCTAAGCCTTCATGAGGCATGTTGGACGTGCAAGGCAATCGGAAAAGAGGAAAATACCTTTTGAAAGTAATCCTCCTCCTATAAATAGGAGCCTCATTCCTCTCATTTCATTCATCCAAGTTTAAGAGATTTGAGAGACTCTCTCTCTAGAACTTGGCCGAAAATCCTCTCTCTCTCTCTCTAGTTTATTTTCGATATTCTCTTGTCTTGGCACCTAGGTCCTCACTCGACCTAGTGTTTAGCTCTGCGACTTCGAGACTCGTTCTTAAGTCGTAGCGTTTAAAAGTGCCCACTCACTGATTCCTTCTTTTCGAGTGATTTAGTGATAGAAACTTTCGTGGTTGCTCGAGGTGCCGAGGAAAGAAAGAGAGACGTGCTGCGAGGGGAGACGAGCGTTGCGAACTTTCCAAAAGCTTCTTCAAAGTTCAAGCTTCAAGAAAGGTTAGTAAACTCTTAGCTCATATTGGTTTTTAATTACATGTACTTGCACTTGTCTAGGTTAGTAAAAACTGTTTTACTTGTAAAAGAAAATTTTTAAAATTCCGCCGCTTACCGAAGCGTTAATTATTTTCTTAAACCCTAGATCGATTCCAACAAATGGTATCAGAGCTATGGTCAAAGATTAGCATGTACATGTTTTTAAAATTATGAGCTTGAAAATCGTTTTCGAAAGTTTACTAATTTTGTGACAAGTTAGAATTGTAATCTTAGATTTTTTTTAATTTAATGCTCTTGTCTTTAAATTAAAAAGCATGTTGATTTTCTATGAGTTTGGGATGTTTTTAAAACACATTAGAATCAGTTCTAAAAGTTTTTAATTTTTTATATTGAAAAACGTGTTTTTAAAGTTTTGAGAAATTTCGAGTAAAATTTTGTGACTAGTTTTGATAGCTTGCTAGTTTCTTATTTTTACTTGAATCGTTTTATGCTTGTTGTTATTTCTTTTATTCTATGTTATTACCCTGCTAATAAAACACAAATAAAAGCTTTAAACAACATCTTAAAACGTTCCGTTACACTTGATTCTTTTTCGCACCTAAAAAGGACCAAAGTTTTAATTTATTTCTTTTTCTTCGAGCTGGAGTAAACCCGCATTAAAAGTGGCATAACTCTCTGCTCAGAAATCGAAATTTAATGATTCTTGAATCAAATTAAAGCTCTGTCTGTCCTCTGTCCAATGCCACCGGTTTCGGCTGAAAATGACATCGGAGCCGCCAGATATGGCGATTTTACTCCGAGGTGCGCGGCTGTCTGAAACTCCAGTTTTTTTAGAAATCCGGATTTTCAAACCCCACTACCATGAGTTATAGAACTCTAATGAGAAAATTTTCTTGAGCAAAAATGTTTTTCATATGATTATAAACATGATGTGTAAGATTAAAATGTTTTGATTTTTGAAAGTTTAATTGAAATTGAATTTTTACAAAACTAGTTTGAATTTTGGAAAACCGTTTTCACTTTCAAACTTGAAAATATTTTGTCATCCAAATCAAATATATTTTTCAAAATGTTTTCAAAACTATATCTATATCACATATGTTCAAAATCTATATGCTCTTGAAAATTTGAGTGGGAGGTCTCCTTGTAGACAAGCCGAAAAATAAAAAGATGTGTAATCTCAAACTTTCAAGTGTTCGAGTGAGTTGAAGTTCACACTTCCCTCACGCACTTTCCCGAAATAGAAAATAGGAAAAGATCGAGTATGTACCTTGTGCCTTTATGCACTAATACTGCTCTGAACATGTCGATCTAGGATTCTCTTCTAGTTGTCCGCTCTGTCGCTCTCTAACTAGGAAATCTGTTTCCGAACTTATAAGAGTCGATGAACCAACTCCAAAAACTAAGTGGGAGGGTTATACTTGTTGTTTGTAACCCACGATCCCCAACACTAATGAAAAGTGCAAGTGTCGCCGGACTAAGAGTCACCCTCGTGGCCCTCTCTTAAATGAGAGTACTCAAGGGCGCTTTGCTCTGATCATTGCTCAATGAGCTACGTCTAAGAGTGAGACGATGATGGCAAGGCCTCCCCTTGGGGGATTGTTTTTCAAAGTTGATCTTTTGGACTAAGTGGTTGGTTACACACTTAGGCTCAATCCCTAGTAATCCTCCCTCGAGGCCCTGCGAAAGGATGTGAGTGATCAAACCAATTTACAAGGTGGCTAGTCAAAATAGATGTATTGACATCTTGGCTTAGCATTAATGATGTGTCATTTACTTATAAAAGGAGATTTTTTGCGGCCTTCTCTTGAGGGAGTAAATTATCGTTTGGTTTATAACACCTTTGGATTTTACAAAAGTCTTAATAAAATTTAAATCCTAAACCAAAGACTAATCATAAACTTGTTTCAACTTTTATAGGCAATATGTCTCCCAACTCTCTCTCTTTCATTCTTTCCTCGAACAAACTCGAAAACGAAAAACTACGTAGATTCGAAACGTAACCTCGACATAAAACCTACCGTTAACAAGCACAAATAGGTACTCACCACCCCGTGTCGTCCTCTGACGAATGATGATTCAACTCAAGAGGGCAATGACGCCTTAGCGGCCAGGCTTCGATCCGATGAGATTGTGAGGTGCTATATATTGGCATCTATGAACAATATGCTGAAAGAGCAACATCGTGACATCGAGACTGCCGCTAACATGCTCTACAATCTCCTTGAGATGTTTGGAGGGCAAAGGCGTCAAACAAGGCTACAAGCAGTCCGACAGTTTATGAACTGTCATATGCAGGCTAGGACTCCTGTTGGAGACTTTATGATATTGATCATTAGTTATCTGAGTAAAATGGAAATCCTAGGATCTGAGATTGATGGGAAGAATATCATAGATATGATCTTAGAAACTCTCCCCGCATCTCTTGATACCTCCAAGATGAATTACTTCATAAACAAGCTAGAGTACACTGTTACCAAGCTTATGAAGGAATTTCACACTGCTGAAGGTCTCACTAAGAGAAAGAGGAATCAAGGAGAGGCACATGCTACTGAGCAAAAAGCCTCCGCCTCTGGAACTGTGAAGAGACCTTACAAGGCCGATAAAAAGAACTGTCCCGCCTATCTCAAAGCAAAGGAACATAGTATTGTACTAGTTACCGAAGCATGCTTAGTAGCTAATAATGTATCATTGTGGATTATTGACTCCGCTGCTACTAACCATATTTGTTGTTCCTTGAATGGTTTCAAGAAAACCAAAAGCTTAGAGGAAGGCGAGTTCTGTTTCAAATGGGGTGATGGGAGCCTGGTGTCTGCAAAGGCTGTGGGATCCGTGACGCTGTCTTTTGAAGACCGCACTTTAAACTTGAATAATGTTTATTTTGTTCCTACCTTTGGGAAGAACTTAATATTCGTTGCTCGTCTTCGTGAGCAAGATTATTGTTTAAAGTTCATTAAGAATGGAATTCGTATTTCGTTTCCTGATAATTCTTTTGTCACTGATGCATGTATGAAGAATGCTCTTTTCTACATCTATCCCACTCAACCTTCTCTTTTAGACACCGAAATAGATAATGATCTAATTAGGGAGCCAAAGAGGATCAAACTTTCTGAATCCTCCGATCTAACAAAATCAACACACCTATGGCACTTAAGACTTGGTCATATCAGTCTAGAAAGGATTAAGAGACTTGTGAGGGATGGTCCACTCCAAGCCTTTGCAATAGGTTCACTACCTACTTGTGAATCCTGCATAGAAGGAAAAATGACTATGCGACCTTTCTCTGATAAAGGTCGAAGAGCCACTGAGTTGCTGGAACTAATACATTCTGATGTATGTGGTCCGCTCAACCAACAGGCACGTGGAGGATACGAATACTTCGTTACCTTCACTGATGATTACTCAAGATATAGGTTTGTCTATTTGCTTAAACACAAATCCGAGACCTTTAACGTATTTAAGGTCTTTAGGGCTTTAGTGGAAAAGCAAACTGGCAAAGTGATCAAAACCCTTCGATCTGATCGAGGTGGTGAGTATATGTCTGGAGAGTTCGATGACTTTCTTAAAGAAGAAGGTATCGCTTCTCAGCTTACCGCACCTGGCACACCTCAACAAAACGGAGTGTCAGAGAGAAGAAACCGAACTCTTATGGAGATGGTTAGATCGATGATGAGTTACTCATCACTCCCTCTTTTCTTTTGGGGATATGCCCTCGAAACAGCCGCTTACATTCTGAACCAAGTTCCGTCTAAAAACGGTTCCTGGTACTCCTTATGAAAGATGGACTGGCCGTAAAGTAAGTTTGGGCCACATCCGAATTTGGGGTTGCCCTGCACATGTGCTAAGGCAAAAGACTAGCAAGTTGGCTAGTAGGTCAGAATTGTGCCTGTTTGTGGGATATCCAAAGGAAACCAAAGGTTTCATTTTCTATAGTCCCGAGGACGATAAGACTTCCGTTAGCACGAATGCTCGTTTCCTTGAGGAGGACTTCATGAAGGATGCGAAACCTAGAAGCAAAATTGTGCTTGAAGAAAAGTTGGGTGAGGAAGCTTCTACCTCATCTGTAAGAACTGTTCTTACCCCAACTGAAACACAACCTAACTCATCAGAATCTCGTCAAGTAGTACTTAGACGTAGTGGGAGGGCTACTCAAAAGCCTGACAGGTACGTGTCTTATGGAGACTCTCTTGTAGCCGTCTCCGACATGGATGACCCTGTTTCCTATAGCCAAGCGATGGCTTGTTCTGAATCAAACCTTTGGCTTGACGCCATGAAAGTTGAAATGCACTCGATGTATGTCAACAATGTCTGGAAACTTGTAGACCTTCCTGAAGGGATTAAACCCGTAGGGTGTAAGTGGATATACAAGAAGAAAAGGGGTCCTGATGGGAACGTCGAGACGTTCAAAGCACGACTTGTGGCGAAGGGTTATACCCAACAAGAAGGGATTGACTATGAAGAAACCTTCTCGCCAGTCGCAATGCTTAAATCCATCCGCATACTCCTATCCATAGCTGCAGCTCTCGACTATGAGATCTGGCAAATGGATGTCAAGACAGCCTTTCTGAATGGCAATCTTGACGAGCGCATTTACATGGCTCAACCAGACGGTTTTGTGGATAAAGGTCAAGAGACCAAGGTTTGTGAGTTGCTTAAATCCATTTATGGACTAAAGCAAGC
The DNA here is from genome assembly GCF_054948205.1 of Urtica dioica subsp. dioica. Taxonomy (NCBI): domain Eukaryota; kingdom Viridiplantae; phylum Streptophyta; class Magnoliopsida; order Rosales; family Urticaceae; genus Urtica; species Urtica dioica. The sequence goes on along the minus strand of NC_142756.1, from coordinate 23,353,139 downwards.
ATCTAGGTCATGGAATATTAGATTCGATGAAACTGTAAAGAGCTTCGTCTTTGAACAGTCAATAGATGAGCCTTGTGTTTACAAGTTAATACACGAAGGCAAAGTTGTGTTTCTGGTACTATATGTCGATGATATACTACTCATTGGTAATGACGTGGGTAAGTTATCTGAGGTTAAGGTCTGGCTAGCAAAGCAATTCGATATGAAGGATCTTGGAGATGCCGCGTACATTCTGGGAATCCAAATCTTTCGAGATAGGAAAAACCGGACCCCGTCGCTCTCTCAAGCATCTTATATTGATAAGGTGATGGATCGCTTCTCGATGCAAGACTGCAAGAGGGGTCAAACACCCTCTAGGCATGGAGTTTCACTCTCTAAGGACCAGTCTCCCAAGACTGCACAAGAGATTGAAGACATGAGGAAGATTCCTTACGCCTCTGCCGTAGGAAGCCTCATGTATGCTATGCTTTGCACTAGACCTGATATATGTTTCGCCGTTGGCGTAGTTAGCCGTTTCCAATCCAACCCTGGACCCGAGCACTGGATTGCTGTTAAGCATGTTCTTAAGTATCTTCGAAGAACTAGGAACTTGATGCTTACATACTCAGGTACTGACCTGACTATGACGGGATATACCGACTCCGATTTTCAAGCGGATAAGGATTCCAGGAAATCCACTTCGGGATCTGTGTTCATCCTTAATGGTGGAGCTGTTGTGTGGAGAAGTATTAAGCAATCTTGCATTGCTGACTCCACAATGGAAGCAGAATATGTGGCTGCTTGTGAAGCATCCAAAGAGGCTGTATGGCTTAGAAAGTTCCTTAAGTATTTGGAAGTTGTTCCAAACATCGACGAGCCCATGACCCTTTATTGTGATAATAGTGGGGCTGTCGCTAACTCAAAGGAACCTAGAAGCCATAAGCGCTCTAAACATATTGAGAGGAAATACCATTTTATTCGAGAGATCGCGCAACGCGGAGACGTGGAGGTGAAGTAGATCTCTGGAAGATCCATTCACCAAGGCCCTAGCGAACATGGTCTTCGACCAACTTCGAGAGGGATTAGGCATGTAGGACTACTCACATCTTCTTTGAGTCAAGTGGGAGTTTGTTGTCAATGGTGCCCACAAGAAGAGTAGTAGAGTCTATTTATGTACATTTGATGTCATATAGTCTTACGAAGACTCTTGCTTGTAATTGCTTATTCATTAATAAAAAGTTGAAACGTTCATTCAATCTTCTTTGTTTGAAGCTTTATGATAAAACCTTAGTCTTTTAGTCCATAAACAAACTCAACAACTTACGAAGAGACAAATGTAGATTTGCATGAACAAACTCTTCGTAGTTTGCTTAAAACGATATATTCGCAATCTTAGGGTCAAAGGACTATTGACCTCAGTATGATTGTTAGAAGAATCTATGATGTCTGGTTATGAGGCATTGAGAGTTGGGGACTCTATAGTTCTTCTAGGTATCTTCCGAAGGTACTGAATTGACCAGTGCACTTCTAGAGACAATATAAGAACAAACCATTTAACCTCTTATGTCTCGAAGTCACTATGTATGAATTGCATCATGCTTACCTTAATCCTGAAATGAGACATGCCATTTCACACCTTAGTATTCTCATTTGAGAAAGTCAAAGTTCGGACTCACTATGTGATTCCGAACAAGGCCTATTGGTGAAGTACTAAGTTGTGAGTCTGTCATGAGTAACTTTGTGAAGTTCTCATAGATATGGAATTCATGTACAAGATTGCTGAAATGCAATGTATGTCACCTCATGCTTTGTTCCTTGGAGTGTGAATAAATGAACTGGCCAGTGTCCAAATTGAGTCCTGACTCTTTTGGATGAAACAATGTGACTTGTTAGCTCCTCGTCAATACATTGTTTCTAACTTATTCACAAGCGACAAAGGAGTTGAGGAAATAACAGCTAGAAGGGTAAAATGGTAATTTAGTAAATCCCGACTAGCTGATGACATTCATGAAGGGTAAACATAGATAATATTCAGTGGATCCGCTCATCATAATTAGGTCGAATTCTTGAGTAGAAAACAAATTCATTTGAACCGAGAGATTTTCAGTGTCAGCTCTTTAGTGGAGTCAGTTGGCATTAAGCTAAACTTGGAAAAAGTTTGTGAACTTTTGAGTCCAAGTGTTTAGCTCAAGCTTTGTTCATTTGGGTCCATGAGGTCACTGTCACGAATCACATCGATAGGAATAGTTAAACTGGAAGCTAAGTCAAAACAAGAACGAGACAGTTTTACGAAAATTGTCAAAAGGGTATTTTTGTCTTTTTGGACATAGGACGAAAAGAATGTCAATAAATTTTTTTGACATTGTCATATGATGACAAATGAAATAAATATTACTCAGCCATATTAGTGTAATTGGGCCTTGAGGATTAATTTCATTTCATAGAATTTTACTTGAAAATTCTTAATGGGCTTTTCTTATGTTGTCATGAACAAATGAAGAAACATCTAGAAGCTCCTTCTAGAAGCTCAAATTTCGTCCAACCCAAGGAAAATAAGGCTGAATTTCGTTCATGCCATAGTGGGAAAGAGAGTTTATTTTGTGCATTGATGTATGAAGATACTTGCCAAAAGAAAAAGGGGAAACAAATTTCCTTAAGAAGGAAAGTGCATTTTCGGCCAACTAAGAGGAAATCAAATGAGGAAACAAATCCTAAGCCTTCATGAGGCATGTTGGACGTGCAAGGCAATCGGAAAAGAGGAAAATACCTTTTGAAAGTAATCCTCCTCCTATAAATAGGAGCCTCATTCCTCTCATTTCATTCATCCAAGTTTAAGAGATTTGAGAGACTCTCTCTCTAGAACTTGGCCGAAAATCCTCTCTCTCTCTCTCTAGTTTATTTTCGATATTCTCTTGTCTTGGCACCTAGGTCCTCACTCGACCTAGTGTTTAGCTCTGCGACTTCGAGACTCGTTCTTAAGTCGTAGCGTTTAAAAGTGCCCACTCACTGATTCCTTCTTTTCGAGTGATTTAGTGATAGAAACTTTCGTGGTTGCTCGAGGTGCCGAGGAAAGAAAGAGAGACGTGCTGCGAGGGGAGACGAGCGTTGCGAACTTTCCAAAAGCTTCTTCAAAGTTCAAGCTTCAAGAAAGGTTAGTAAACTCTTAGCTCATATTGGTTTTTAATTACATGTACTTGCACTTGTCTAGGTTAGTAAAAACTGTTTTACTTGTAAAAGAAAATTTTTAAAATTCCGCCGCTTACCGAAGCGTTAATTATTTTCTTAAACCCTAGATCGATTCCAACACGCTTTGCTCTGATCATTGCTCAATGAGCTACGTCCGAGAGTGAGACGATGATGGCAAGGCCTCCCCTTGGGGGATTGTTTTTCAAAGTTGATCTTTTGGACTAAGTGGTTGGTTGCACACTTAGGCTCAATCCCTAGTAATCCTCCCTCGAGGCCCTGTGAAAGGATGTGAGTGATCAAACCAATTTACAAGGTGGCTAGTCAAAATAGATGTATTGACATCTTGGCTTAGCATTAATGATGTGTCATTTACTTATAAAAGGAGATTTTTTGCGGCCTTCTCTTGAGGGAGTAAATTATCGTTTGGTTTATAACACCTTTGGATTTTATCAAAGTCTTAAATAAAACTTAAATGCTAAACCAAAGACTTATCATAAACTTGTTTCAACTTATATAGGCAATATGTCTCTCAACCATCTCTCAATCTTTCTTTCCTCGATCAAACTCGAAAACGAAAACTACGTAGATTCGAAACGTAACCTCGACATAATACCTACCGTTAACAAGCACAAATGGGTACTCACCACCCTGTTTTCTCCTCTGACGAATGATGATTCAACTCAAGAGGACAATGACGCCTTAGCGGCCTGGCTTCGATCCGATGAGATTGTGAGGTGCTATATCTTGGCATCTATGAACAATGTGCTTAAAGAGCAACATCGTGACATCGAGACTACCGCTGACATGCTCTACAATCTCCTTGAGATGTTTGGAGGGCAAAGGCGTCAAGCAAGGCAACAAGCGGTCCGACAGTTTATGAACTGTCATATGAAGGCTAGGACTCCTGTTGGAGACTTTATGATACTGATAATTAGTTTTCTAAATAAGATGGCAATCCTAGGATCTGAGAATGATGGGAAGAATGTCATAGATATGATCTTAGAAACTCTCCCCGCATCTCTTGATACCTCCAAGATGAACTACTCCATTAACAAGCTAGAGTACATTGTTACCAAGCTTATGAAGGAGCATCATACTGCTGTAGGTCTCACTAAGAGAAAGAGGAATCAAGGAGAGGCACAAGCTGCTGAGCAAAAAGCCTCCGCCTCCGGAATTAAGAAGAGACCTCACAAGGCCGATAAAAAGAACTGTCCTGCCAATCTCAAAGCAAAGGAACATAGTATTGTACTAGTTACCGAAGCATGCTTAGTAGCTGATAATGTATCAACGTGAATTCTTGACTCTGCTGCTACTAACCATATTTGTTGTTCCTTGAATGGTTTCAAGAAAACCAAAAGCTTAGAGGAAGGCGAGTTCTGTTTCAAATGGGGTGATGGGAGCCTGGTGTCTGCAAAGGCTGTGGGATCCGTGACGCTGTCTTTTGAAGACCGCACTTTAAACTTGAATAATGTTTATTTTGTTCCTACCTTTGGGAAGAACTTAATATCCGTTGCTCGTCTTCGTGAGCAAGATTATTGTTTAAAGTTCATTAAGAATGGAATTCGTATTTCGTTTCCTGATAATTCTTTTGTCACTGATGCATGTATGAAGAATGCTCTTTTCTACATCTATCCCACTCAACCTTCTCTTTTAGACACCGAAATAGATAATGATCTAATTAGGGAGCCAAAGAGGATCAAACTTTATGAATCCTCCGATCTAACAAAATCAACATACCTTTGGCACTTAACACTTGGTCATATCAGTCTAGATAGGATTAAGAGACTTGTGAGGGATGGTCCACTCCAAGCCTCTGCAATAGGTTCACTACCTACTTGTGAATCCTGCATAGAAGGAAAAATGACTAAGCGACCTTTCTCCGATAAGGGTTGAAGAGCGACTGAGTTGCTGGAGCTAGTACATTCTGATGTATGTGGTCCGCTCAACCAACAGGCACGTGGAGGATAAGAATACTTCGTTACCTTCACCGATGATTACTCATGATATGGGTTTGTCTATTTGCTCAAACACAAATCCGAGACCTTTAACGTATTTAAGGTCTTTAGGGCTTTAGTGGAAAAGCAAACTGGCAAAGTGATCAAAACCCTTCGGTCTGATCGAGGTGGTGAGTATATGTCTGGAGAGTTCGATGACTTTCTTAAAGAAGAAGGTATCGCTTCTCAGCTTACCGCACCTGGCACACCTCAACAAAACGGAGTGTCAGAGAGAAGAAACCGAACTCTTATGGAGATGGTTAGATCAATGATGAGTTACTCATAACTCCCTCTTTCCTTTTGGGGATATGCCCTTGAAACAGTCGCCTATATTCTGAACCAAGTTCCGTCCAAAACAGTTCCTGGTACTCCTTATGAACGATGGACTGGCCGTAAAGTGAATCTTGGCCGCATCCGAATTTGGGGTTGCCCTGCACACGTGCTGAGGCAAAAGAGTAGCAAGTTGGCTAGTAGGTCAGAATTGTGCCTATTTGTGGGATATCCAAAGGAAACCAAAGGTTTTACTTTCTATAGTCCCGAGGACGATAAGACTTTCGTTAGCACGAATGCTCGTTTCCTTGAGGAGGACTTTATGAAAGATGCAAAACCTAGAAGCAAAATTGTGCTTGAAGAAAAGTTGGGTGAGGAAGCTTCTACCTCATCTGTAAGAACTGTTCTTACCCCAATTGAAACACAACCTAACTCATCAGAATCTCGTCAAGTAGTACTTCGACGTAGTGGGAGGGCTACTCAAAAGCCTGACAGGTACATGTCTTATGGAGACTCTCTTGTAGCCGTCTCTGACATGGATGATCCTGTTTCCTATAGCCAAGCAATGGCTTGTTCTGAATCAAACCTTTGGCTTGACGCCATGAAAGTTGAAATGCACTCGATGTATGTCAACAAAGTCTGGAAACTTGTAGACCTTCCTGAAGGGATTAAACCCGTAGGGTGTAAGTGGATATACAAGAAGAAAAGGGGTCCTGATGGGAACGTCGAGACGTTCAAAGCACGACTTGTGGCGAAGGGTTATACCCAACAAGAAGGGATTGACTATGAAGAAACCTTCTCGCCAGTCGCGATGCTTAAATCCATCCGCATACTCCTATCCATAGCTGCAGCTCTCGACTATGAGATCTGGCAAATGGATGTCAAGACAGCCTTTCTGAATGGCAATCTTGACGAGCGCATTTACATGGCTCAACCAGACGGTTTCATGGAAGAAGGTCAAGAGACCAAGGTTTGTGAGTTGCTTAAGTCCATTTATGGATTAAAGCAAGCATCTAGGTCATGGAATATCAGATTCAATGAAACTGTGAAAAGCTTCGGCTTTGAACAGTCAATAGATGAGCCTTGTGTTTACAAGTTAATACACGAAGGTAAAGTTGTGTTTCTGGTACTATATGTCGATGATATACTACTCATTGGTAATGACGTGGGTAAGTTATCTGAGGTTAAGGTCTGGCTGGCAAAGCAATTCGATATGAAGGATCTAGGAGAAGCCGCGTACATTCTGGGGATCCAAATCTTTCGAGATAGGAAAAACCGGACCCTGTCGCTCTCTCAAGCATCTTATATTGATAAGGTGATGGATCGCTTCTCGATGCAAGACTCCAAGAAGGGTCAAACACCCTTTAGGCAGGGAGTTTCACTCTCTAAGGACCAGTCTCCCAAGACTGCACAAGAGATTGAAGACATGAGGAAAATTCCTTACGCCTCTGCCGTATGAAGCCTTATGTATGCTATGCTTTGCACTAGACCTGACATCTGTTTCGCCGTTGGCGTAGTTAGCCGTTTCCAATCCAACCCTGGACCCGAGCACTAGATTGCTGTTAAGCATGTTCTTAAGTATCTTAAGAGAACTAGGAACTTGATGCTTACATACTCAGGTACTGACCTGACTATGACGGGATATACCGACTCCGATTTTCAAGCGGATAAGGATTCCACGAAATCCACTTCGAGATCTGTGTTTATCCTTAATGGTGGAGCTGTTGTGTGGAGGAGTATTAAGCAATCTTGCATTGCTGACTCCACAATGGAAGCAGAATATGTGGCTGCTTGTGAAGCATCCAAAGAGGCTGTATGGTTTAGAAAATTCCTTAAGTATTTGGAAGTTGTTCCAAACGTCGACGAGCCCATGACCCTTTATTGTGATAATAGTAGGGCTGTCGCTAACTCAAAGGAACCTCGAAACCATAAGCGCTCTAAACATATTGAGAGGAAATACCATTTGATTCGAGAGATCGCGCAACGCGGAGACGTGGAGATGAAGTAGATCACTGGCAGATCCATTCACCAAGGCCCTAGCGAACAAGGTCTTCGACCAACTTCAAGAGGGATTAGGCATGAAAGACTACACACATCTTCTTTGAGTCAAGTGGGAGTTTGTTGTCAATGGTGCCCACAAGAAGAGTTGTAGTGTGTATTTATGTACATTTGATGTCATATAGTCTTACGAAGACTCTTGCTTGTAATTGCTTATTCATTAATAAAAAGTTGAAACGTTCATTCAATCTTCCTTGTTTGAAGCTTTATGATAAAACCTTAGTCTTTAGTCCATAAACAAACTAAACAACTTACGAAGAGACAAATGTAGATTTGCATGAACAAACTCTTCGTAGTTTGCTTAAAACGATATATTCGCAATCTAAGGGTCAAAGGACTATTGACCTCAGTATGATTGTTAGAAGAATCTATGATGTCTGGTTATGAGGCATTGAGAGTTGGAGACTCTATAGTTCTTCTAGGTATCTTCCGAAGGTACTGAATTGACCAGTGCACTTCTAGAGACAAGATAAGAACAAACCATTTAACCTCTTATGTCTCGAAGTCACTATGTATGAATTGCATCATGCTTACCTTAATCCTGAAATGAGACATGTCATTTCACACCGTAGTATTCTCATTTGAGAAAGTCAGAGTTCGGACTCACTATGTGATTCCGAACAGGGCCTATTGGTGACGTACTAAGTTGTGAGAATGTCATGAGTAACTTTGTGAAGTTCTCATAGATATGGAATTCATGTACAAGATTGCTGAAATGCAATGTATGTCACCTCATGCTTTGTTCCTTGGAGTGTGAATAAATGAACTGGCCAGTGTCCAAATTGAGTCCTGACTCTTTTGGATGAAACAATGTGACTTGTTAGCTCCTCGTCAATACATTGTTTCTAACTTATTCACAAGCGACAAAGGAGTTGAGGAAATAACAGCTAGAAGGGTAAAATGGTAATTTAGTAAATCTTGACTAGCTGATGACATTCATGAAGGGTAAACATAGATAATATTCAGTGGATCCGCTCATCATAATTAGGTTGAATTCTTGAGTAGAAAATAAATTCATTTGAACCGAGAGATTTTCAGTGTCAACTCTTTAGTGGAGTCAGTTGGCATTAAGCTAAACTTGGAAAAGGTTTGTGAACTTTTGAGTCCAAGTGTTTAGCTCAAGCTTTGTTCATTTGGGTCCATGAGGTCACTGTCACGAATCACATCGATAGGAATAGTTAAACTGGAAGCTAAGTCAAAACAAGAACGAAAATTGTCAAAAGGGTATTTTTGTCTTTCATTTCATAAGAATTTTATTGAAAATTCTTAATGGCCCTTTTCTTATGTTGTCATGAACAAGTGAAGAAAATTCTAGAAGCCTTTCTAGAAGGTCATAGGCGCCCAACATACCCAAAGAGAGATAAAATATTTTGTGCATAAATGTATCAAGATACTTGCCAAAAGAAAAAGAGGAAACAAATTTCCTATGCTTGCCACAAGGAAATTCGGCCACACAAGCAAGGAGAGAGCAAGGAATAAAAGAGGAAACAAATCCAAGGTGTCATTAAGGCACATGTTGGCCGTGTGACTTGGATGGGAATGGGCAATAAAGATTGCTCATAAAGGCTTGGAAAATGAGAGGAAACTACTTCTTTCCAAGGCCAACCCTTCTCCTATAAATAGGACCCTCATTCCTCTCATTCTATTCATTCCACATAAGTTAGAGATTGAGAGCTTCTCTCTCTAGAACTTGTGGTTGCCGCCCCTCTTCTCTCTCTCTCTAGTTTATTTTCGATTTTTCTTGTTTTGGCACCTAGGTCCTCACTCGACCTAGTGTTTAGCTCTGCGACTTCAAGACTCGTTCTTAAGTCGTAGTGTTTAAAAGTGCCCACTCACTAATTCCTTTATTTCGAGTGATTTAGTGATAGACACTTTCGTGGTTGCTCGAGGTGCCGAGGAAAGAAAGAGAGATGTGCTGCGAGGGGAGACGAGCGTTGCAACTTTCTAAGAGCTTCTCAAAGATCAAGCTTCAAGAAAGGTTAGTAAACTTCTTAGCTCATATTAGTTTTTTAATTACATGTACTTGCACTTGTCTAGGTTAGTAAAAACCGTTTTTACTTGTAAAAGAAAATTTTTAAAATTCCGCCGCTTCCCGAAGCGTTAATTATTTTCTTAAACCCTAGATCGATTCCAACAGGGTGCGCGCACGCGGGTTGGAGACCTAGTAGGGCGCGGGGCGCGCAGGCCTGGCAGGGGGTGGGGTGCGCGCGGGCCGATGGGCCGAGGGCGAGAGCGAGGCGCGCGCGGGCTGGGGGCCCGGAAAGGTCGCGCGCGCGCGGGCCGGGTTCTCACGGGCGATCCGACAGGCTAGGCCTAGCCGGCCCAAAATGTTTTTGTTTTTGCGGTTTCCCGAAAATGACCGATAACAGATATATCATTCTACTTCTCGAATTATTATTTCTCATGCTTTCATTGAGCATGTCATCTTTCAGTTCGAGTTTGACCACTCTTGTAATCAGTCCGATCAGCTTACTATAAAATCATGCACGTCGGTTGACCCTTAAATTTAGTCTTTTATTTTCAATATTAAGCTTTATTTCAATTCTTGTACGACGAATTAGCGGGTTGGTTACACCTACAACCGAAATGGAAACCGAGCGTTTCCTGGTTTAAAAACGCCGAATCTCGTCTCAATCATCATTTGTCAGGACTATTCGGAGTAAGCTCCTTGGCTTGGACCGGACATTTAGTTCATGTCACTATTCCTGCATCCAGGGGGGGGGGGATACGTTAGATGGAATAATCTTTTAGACGTATTGCCACATCCCCAAGGATTAGGCCCACTTTTTCTGGGTCAGTGGGATGTTTATGCTCAAAACCCAGATTCAAGTAGTCATTTTTTTGGTTCTTGGGATCCACATAATATAAATACATACTATACCATAAATATAATCTATAGTCTTGTGATTGTTGAGGGAGTCCGACATCAACAGATGATATGCCAATTTTTGACCTTCACTTAACTCAAAACATGGATGAAAATGGAGATAAGGAGCATTTTTACATATTATTTTGGGTAGTTAATATTTTGTATAATTAGACTTATATTTTGGAAACTGATATCTAATAGAAATGGATTCTTGACATTGCTTATACAACCACTATATTGAAACCTTTCTAGTAAGGTTTTTGAACAACTTGAGAAACAAACAAAAAAATTAATGAAAACAAAAACCATGATAAGTTGGAATGTAAAAATTACACAGAATGAAATTTGAAATGATAAAGGAGCAAAAGGAATCATTGTTCAAGCATGATCTTTTTTTGTGTCCGGGTTGACCACAAGAACCACAACGCAAAAAATTTACTTCACTTGAAGACTGCATCCTTTTCTTCGTAGGCCTTCTGGGAAATGTGTTAATGGTAGTAGGTTTAATAACACTCTCACAACCTAAATGAACCAATAAGACTCGATTCTCATTTATGGGATATACACAACTATAATAAGTTTCCGTAAAGGTATCTTGGGTATATTGAAGACACCTAGTTGAGCAGGTCTAACTTTCTCATCCAAAGAGCGGCCATGGCATGTGAACAAGGAATCTGTTCTGATTGCCAATAGAGACATGAACAACTTTTCTTCAGGAAATCCACAGTAATACTTTGTTGCCAATCTTCAACTTCAAACCATTGAATATCGACCGGATGTACCCGATTCATAGAGATTTTCATAGTGTCAACAAATTTAATTTTTAAAATCTACTTATTATAACATAAATTCAGAAACAATACATTGCATAAATTATAACATAAAAAAATACGTACAATCATTGACCGAGCATCATCTTCGTTCTCTAAGATGATCTTATAAGCCCAAGTAGTCAATCAAGAATTCATTGATTCTAAGGACGAACGCCGCTCATAAAACCATCATTGTAGTATCTTCCTAAAAGCCCAAGTAGTCAATCAAGAATTCATTGATTCTAAGGACGAACGCCGCTCATAAAACCATCATTGTAGTATCTTCCTAAAAGCCAAGACCATAAAAGTGTTAGGAATTCTTGCCCACGAGAAGATACTTATGTAAATTCTCGTTGAAATTATTAATAAAATAAAGTTTGACATTTATTATCTATTTGAATTGAAAGCGTTATTTATTATTTAATGAGATTTATTAAACATTCATTATTCCATAGCCTCCGTATCTAACTGAGTCACGTGCTGGGCACCTCAGTTCGGGCGGTGTGCTAAAACATGGTCGATGACTGATATACGCCTGGAAAACTATATCTAAAGTCATATATGTGGAACACATGGGTGAAGGCTGATCACTATGTGGGAGCATTCTGCACTTGTGGTAAGTGTACGACTCGGACAGGTCTTGGTGTAGATGTGTCGTTTAAGGACCGTTACGACACACTAACCGAGGCCACTATGATGGTAACAGTGAGACTTGATCTAAATCCTGAAGTGATCATGGACACTGGGTTATGTTACTGAGCTCTTTGACTCATTCGCTAAAAGACTATTCATGCTAATCACAGCTTATGTCTTGGGAGTTTTCTCAGAGCATAATTCGAGTGGGAAATGATTTACAGATACGGAATCCAGCCTTCCTGAAAGAAGGTTAATGTTCTCTCACCTAAGGGTTGATTCCAGAACCGATAGATTGCGCGCAGTACTTTCGAAGTAAGTAACGTTCGAAAGAATCTTTCGCTGGGGAAGCAACAATGCTTAGGGCTGATATGTATCAAGAGAAGTATAACGGAAAAATTGACTTCTCTTGACACGGGTTGAACCTGGAGGATCTTGATTACGAACTGACTATATCAGTGGACACTCGTCAGGATGAGTAAATATAATTCTAGTATAAAGGAGAGTTCAGTCTTGGCTTACAAGGTGGAGTATTTGACCAAGATTAAACGAATCGATGGAAAAAGAGAAAGGACTATTTCGTCTTTTTCATCAGATTTGTTAAGCTTCTATTACTAGGTCCATAGTCCCCGATTCGGCTCTGATAAAGGCGGATAAGAACTTTCGTGTAATAATGTTTATCATTATTAATCTCACTTGCTGTAATTGTGATTGACAGCATTAATTCTGGAAAACGGGTATTCGCAGAATTAAATAAATATTTATGGTAGAATTGTTTATTTATTGTTTGATCAAGTAAATAAACAATTATTAATTATTTGTTTATTGTTGGACCAAGTAAATAAATGATTAATTGGGTTTTAAGCAATTGGGCCTTGCACACATGGAAAAATCGAATTGGGAATTTTGGCATAGGATTTGCGCAAATCCCCTTGGCCGTGTGCCATCAAATCCGATTTTTTCAATATCGGTATTTACCAATATTTTCTCTTTAGTTGTTTAAATAAAGGAGAGAGAATAATATAAGATATTGTCCTATATTTTCTCCTTATTTAAAGGAAAGTATTTAGGAGAATATATGAGAATATATTTAAAGGGAAATAATATATTCTCCTTTATTCTCTCACTAAATAAAATATTCTCTATTTAAATAGAGAATAATATCCCATAGATATTGATCTGATGGATGAGAGAAAAAGTAGGATTCACTTGTTGAGATCCAATGGCCTAGATTTAATCCACTAGTGTGAACACAATAAAAGGAAATAAAATATTCTGGAAGATTCCATGAATATCTCCTTTTACTACTATAAATCGGGGTTCATGAGAAGGCAAAAATAAGCAATTGTTTGGTGAAAATTTCGTGCATCCTAGCCTCTCCTTGGCCGTGCATCTGCATCTCCCTCCCCTCGGAAATTCGTTTCCATTCTTAGTAAAATAAGAGAGAGATCTCGAAACACCTAGTTTCGTGATCTAGTGAGATAAAGACTGTGCCCACTCATCTTTCTTATTCGTCTCGGAGATTACGTTTCGGAAGACTAAGGTGTCATCACATCGAGTCCTTGAAGTAGAGTCCCTTATTTGATCGTGTGGAGGCTTGTACGTTCAAGACGAAGACGGATTGTGAAAGCTTTCAGTTCGTGAACCGAAAATCAATGTAAGTACTCGTTTACTCTTATTTCGGTTGCTTTACATATATGCTCTCGTATAATTTTTAATTAACGTAAATCTAGATCTTGTCATATAATCATTGAATTAATTAGCTCATGATTAGCGTAATTAATTACTTTTCCGCTTTAATATGGTTATATGGGGGAATCATCCCCAACAAGTGGTATCAGAGCTAGTCGATTTACTTAATTAATTGATTCGTTAATGTGATTAAATTTAATATGGTTTGAATGAATTTATATTTCGATATGAAGTTCATGCAATTCAATATATGATTATGTGAATTGTGATTTGTGGTTGATCGTAGAATTTTTTATTCTCGCTTTTCTAGATTTTTGTACACCCGAAATTCAAAGGGTATAGGATTTTTTGTAAATATTTTATTATTATTATTATTGTTGTAATCCGACGAGCGACATTCTTGATCACGACGATCGGCGAGAGATGAGATGGACAGACAACGAAGAAGCATGACGGACGAAGAAAGCCTCAACGACTACGCCACAAGAAAACTTGTCACAAAATTTTGTGACAAGTTTCGGCCATCCTCTTCATGCAGGGCCGCGCCCTCATGGCGGCGGCGGTCCGGTGCAGCCTCAAGTCTAATCTTGACCTTGGTCAAGATTAGAGGATTCGTCCGGACCTCAGCCCGGAAACCCTAGTGGGCCCACGGGCCCACTCATTAAAAAAAAAAATTTACCCAAAAAAAAAAAAGTTTTTAAATGTTTTATTTAATTAATTGTATGGGCTGAGCCCTAATGATTTTTATTTAAAAAATTACAAAATAAATGATTATGATATCGATTTATTTTAAATGGGACATTGGAATGGGCCCTTACTTAATTAATTTTTTCGATAAAAATTAGAAAAATTAAATAATTTGATATTGATTTATTTTTCTAAGGGACATAAGAATGGGCCCAATTGAATCCATGGGCCAATATGATTGGGCTCATCTTGATTTACTTTATAAGAGTCAATTAGGATACGATCAACACGAATCAAACCATGCTTGCTATGCTTGTTTATTTAACTGCTTTGCCATGCTTGTATGCTATAACTTAGATCATGTATCGTATGTTTATGGTTGTCATGGGCTTTCATTCATTAAAATTGTCTAATTGGATTAGGATAGTTAATTAATGAATGAGTTGAACGGATCGGAGAGCTTTGTCACCAAGCCGATAAGAGGCTAAGCTGAGAGGTACTTAAGAAGACCTAGTGTCTTACCTTCTCTATTGGGAGCTTTTTCCGTGAAGGAATACTATTAGGATAATCAAGACTAGAATGTCACAATTTTCCTAATCACTAAGCTGTATCGAAACTTATTGTTTTTAAGGGTGGCTTAGAATCACTCGTGCTTTTAATAGGATTTAGTAAACACGAGTTAATCACCTAGATTAAAGTTAATGCTAGGAAATTAAAATACTAAAAGTATATTGAGTCTTAGGCCTCCAACATTGACACAACACCGTGAGGATGAAAGATCCCCTCGTGGCCGGCGGTTTTCTAAACATGGTGGTCAGTTCCATTCGGAAGGGCTTTTCTGATTCCAATACCAAGGTCGTGTCTCTGACGATAGGTGGGAGGGTTGATCTCTGCGTGTACTAGTTACGCTAGTGCGTATGGGCTAGATTTCTTTCACTGAAATGTTGGGTCGACTCATGCATGAACCAACCGGTGGTTGCTCATGTGGCCAACAATTCCTATTAAATGGTAGTTAGTGAGCATAGTTATGAAAGTACATGTACTGTGATTGTTCACTAATTTGAGATGGTTCTCATTTTCACTAGGTGCACTCTGTTACGCACCAGAGTGAAACGGACTGTGACTATTAGTCGAATTACCTTGGAATATAAAAAACTGGGTCTTTTAAATCTTTAGTATTTTTCCCCGTGCTTATGCATTATGTTTTTTATTTCCTAAATTTATATGATGAATGTTTTTCTTTTCAATAGTAATTTATGTACTTGTATTTTATTAATTTCAGCATGACTTCGAATTATGACTCATGGTAGTGGGGCTGAAAATCCGGAATTCTAAAAAACTGGAGTCTCAGCTCAGCCGCGCACCTTGGAGTAAAATCGCCATAACTGGAGGCTCCGATGTCCTTTTGACCCAAAACCGGTGGCATTGGAAAGAGGACAGACAGACCTTTAATTTGATTCACGAATCATTAAATTTCGATTTCTGAAAAGAGAGTTATTCCACTTTTACTGCGGGTTTTACTCCAGCTCAAAGAAAAAGAAATAATTAAAGTTCGGTTTTTTAAGGTGCGAAAAAGAATCGAGTGTAACGGAACGTTTTATGAAGTTGTTAAAGATTTTATTTGTGTTTTATTAGCAAGGTAATAATATGGTATAAAAGAAATAACAACACTCATAAAACGATTCAAGTAAATAAAAGAAACTAGTAAGACAAGAAAACTAGTTAAAAAAAAAACTCGAAATTTTCTCAAACTTTTAAAACACGTTTTTCAATACAAAAAATTAAAAAATTTTAGAACTAATTCAAATGTGTTTTAAAACCATCCCAAACTCATAGAAAAACAACATGATTTTTAATTTAAAGGCATGAGCAATAAATTAAAAAAAATCTAAGAAAACAATTCTAACTTGTCACAAAATTAGTAAACTTTCGAAAACGATTTTCAGGCTCATATTTTTAAATACATGTACATGCATATCTTTGACCATAGCTCTGATACCATTTGTTGGAATTGATATAGGGTTTAAGAAAAAGTTTAACGCTTCGTTAAGCGGCGGAATTTTAAAAATTTTCTTTTTCAAGTAAAACAGTTTTTACTAACACTACCAGAAATATGGGATACAACTACAGTTTATTTTTATTTTTTAACTCCAGTTTAGCCTTTTAATGGAGTCTTTGAATACAGACTACGGTCACCTTTTTTTAGGTCTATATTAGACCCCAGTCGAATATAAAGCTGTAGATAATGGTCTATTTTTCTCTACAGCTAATATAAAAAAGTAGTGGTAATACTCAAAAAATTAAAAATGATCAAAATTTCATCATTTTTAAAAGGAGGGAAATTTCCCACAAAATTTTGGCACATTTACACTACAGTCAAAAGTAAAAAAGGAGTTGTAATACTTAAAATATAAAAAATTAACAAAATTTTACTATTTGAGTGTGGGTGGGAAATTTCCCACAAAAAATTTGTTTGAGCGGTAGATGAAAATGGATTAAAATTGACTATGTATAATTCTTTTTTTTGAAACGCAAATTGACTATGTATAAGAAAATACACTTTCTCTCTTTCATCTTGTATATCTCATCTTTCTCTATGTCTGAAACACCATCCTCGTCTCTATATCTCCGTACTTGTTTCCCGTCGCTACACTCTCTCTCGCTCGAGACATTTTTTTCTGAAAGATTCAAACCTAATTTCTTTCCTCTCGCTACTTCTTCACAGAATTCCATCCCCGACTCACGGAGGTAAGCTTATCGCATTCTCGCACTTCTTCTTCTCTCTCACTTCTATAATCTCGTTTCAAATTCACTGTTCCGTCGAAATCCAATTTGATTTGTCACCAATTTTGCATTCTCTGCTTTAGTCTTTGAAGAAATCCGAATTTGAATATTAGGTTTTGCGGCGAGCAAGATAGATGGATCGGACCCACTTGCCATTTTGAGAGGGTCTCGAGGCTCAGGGTCTAGTATGTCAGGCTATGGTGTTGTTGATATGTCAGGCTATGGCGTCGAAGATTCTTGGCCAGCCTTAACGCTGCGATTGGATCACCTCTGGTAAATTCCCAACTTCATTTTTATGCCTTAATGCTACACCGGCCACTCAGACAAATTATGTTGCTCAGAGCTCTCAGTCATGATTTGTTCCTAAAGTCTCTCAGCAAACTTCAATGTTTGTTCCACAGCCACCGACACATCATCTGCCTAAGGTATTTCGGCTTAATTCTGTTCTGTAGGGTATTTTATCCCTGTACAAGTTAAAAAGATCTGCATATTTGTGCTACCATTATTCTGATATTTCAGTTTTATAATTTGGTTTTGTACTTTGTTGTAATCCTTTCCAATTTCAAGAAAAAGATGCTGCCGTGTTTCATTGTTTTCACTCACAGAATGTTGTAGATATCATGTAATAGGAAACGACATTGTGAAGAACCAGTGAGTTTGATTTTTCTTACTTTTCGAACCTGGCATTTCTAGGCAAACCCAGATTCCGACCAGAGCATCTCCGGTAACTAATCAAATCGTTTCCACGACAATATACACTCTTAATCTTGTAGAATTTTTTCTCCGAGTAATAATTTCGGTGGTCACTTTGCAGATGAAGAAGAGTTGGGCAACGATTGCGTTTCACTCGTCGCTTCTGTTCATAGAAAGGTACACATTATCTCTCTAATTTTACTATCTCACTGTTTCAGATTATCGGAGTTTTAATGGTTGATCTTTTCACAGCAAGGGTCGGAAATTCTATCGCGTTTTGAACTACTCAAAGGTACTTGATTCTTCTGTTCTTTATAAAACTACTATATTTGTGTATTGCTCGCTGTGTTAACGCTATTCAGAATTGGTTCTCTTCGTTCTCAGGAAATCGCGAGGTTGGAAATGAAGCCAGTGATCTATCCCATACGGTAGTCGATTCTCGTGTGTGTGTGTGTTTTACCCCTCCTTTTGTGTATAATTTGGGAATTTATTCATGGCTTTGGTTGCAATTAGAACCAAATAATTCCGATTCGCGAAGATGATGTTGAGATTCCTGATTTCTTTGACGATGACGTGATATCAGAAGATTAGGTATTCTATACTTATTTTTTTTAATATTTTTTTTCCTTTATTGTATATGAAACCCCAATGTTGTGTGTGTATCTTTTTGAAAGGGGAAGAATGTGCAGTCAAAGATTTCAAGTCCTGACCAACCCCAAAGAATTTCGAAAAACGCCAGGCTTGATTTTGGAGCTGGTGGACAAGACTTTTTGAACTCATGGTCTTTTGCGAGTAAAGAAGCCGAGGCTCTTGCACATTTGAGCAAACAAGCTTCATCCCATTTGAAACAAAAGAAATCTTCTAAAGGTAATTTCTTTGGGTTTTTATGTCTTGGTTTTTGGTTCCATCGTAATTCCAAATAATTATCGCCTTCAGTGATTCCGTTTGTTTTCTATATATGTACAGTTGATATTTCCGGACTCGGTTTCTACATTTTCTAATTGGGAAATGGTACATGGCTAGAATAGAATGATATTGTGTCAAGCATTGTAAATCAGAATTGCTAAATTTTACTCTTAGACACTCTATGCCAAAGTTTTAGCCTTGTCGTGACAGCCCGGATTCAGATTGTTTATTTATAACGCGA
This sequence comes from Urtica dioica subsp. dioica, assembly GCF_054948205.1. Lineage (NCBI taxonomy): Eukaryota > Viridiplantae > Streptophyta > Magnoliopsida > Rosales > Urticaceae > Urtica > Urtica dioica. Next base: position 23,334,335 of record NC_142756.1, on the reverse strand, counting down.
CTGAGTCAACCATACTTTTTCTTAACCTTGACTGTTAGTCTTACGATAAAACCCGGAGCTGAGCTTCTCGAGGACATTCAGAATGACGAGGAAACCCCTCCCGAAGTGGAATTAGAAACCCGTAAGCATGAATGTATCGAGCAGCCAAAATCGATCGCCGAACTTTTAGATGGCCTTCAGGATAGCACTAATCTTCCTCTCGAACTTTTTGATCCTCTTTACAGATCAGAAGTAAAAGAGGAAAACGGGTAATAAAGAGCAGATAAGTATCCCCTGATGATGTGGATTGCTGTGAGCCATCTAGTGACAACGAGGTTATTGATTTTGAAATCCGAGTTAAACATTTTCTAACTGAATTTCATCGTTTAGGTTATATTCTTATCAATGCTCTCATGCAGATGAGTGATAATGAGATTGAGCTTGCCGTCCCTGATGCTAAAAGAAAAACTATCGTAGACCAGTTCCATGAAGCTTTTGGTGATATTTTCTCGAATGAGAATATGAGAAGTAATCACAATGTGTCTAAAGCACCGAGGTCAGTAGTGTTTACTGTTATAAACACGATTGAGAAGGACAAAATAGGTGCGAGAATAACTCTTGGTGCTTAAATATTCTCGGATTTTGCAGAGGTGGATTGTATTAGAGACTGCAATAGGTTATGCAGATGGAAAAGGAACGAGAAACAGATTTTTTGGAGAAGAAAGGGGATGAAGCATTACAAAGTATATATATATCTCATCAGTTACAGAATTTAACACTTTATTTAACACTTTCTATTCCCAAAACATTTTCCCTCAGTTACGGAAATTAACTTGCATAAATTTGAAAAACAAAAATTGTGCATTGGTCTAATGCAAGTATATAATTGTGTTCTGTCTATATTTAAAATATGTGACATAGGAACAAAGCTGCATTTATGTCAAGCTTCTGTCGAGACACTTGGAAGCGAAGCTGACAGTTTGTCATTGCTTCATCAGTGATAACTTTGAGGTATTTTTTAGCCATGGAAATCATTAGTTCAATTTGATTAGGAAATTTCCTAATTAGCTATTTTCATGGCCATGCATTTTGGTTTGACTTTAGGTTCTATATTTTGTTTCTGCAGGGCCTCCAAGAATTAGATCCTCTAAATCAGCTGGAGAATCAAGGATCAAGAAAAAAAAATCATTTTCAATCAGAGAATCTCTGCTGATGTGGAACTGGAAGTTGGAAATTGCATATGGATTCACCCACCATGGTAAGATTATCATACTATAAATTTGTGTTGACTTTGCAATCAAGTGAAATGATCTATATGGTCCTTAGCTTGGTTGTGTTCCAAGTAACTGTTTAAAAATCAAATAATATCAATTTCTATGGTGAAATTGTACGACAGGAAGGAAGTTAAAGTACGCAATGACGAGAGCATAATTTTGGCAGCTTATTTTTCTAATTTCTAGCCGATGAGTTTGGATCTTTCTGTATATAACATCTGCCACTTGTGATTAAACTAATTCGAGGTAAGATCGCAGAAAGAAAAAAAAAAATATTTGATTTCTAGAATATCACATAGGCCTTAATTTTCATGATATATTGTACGGCAAAGGAGCTGTAAGTGGATTCTCGCCAGTTATTCACGAGTTTCTGAGGTAATTTTCTCCTCTTCTAATCGTGAATTAGGGCTTCCTTTTGATTCCGCTTGATTTCGGAAATTGAATGGTTTGAGGATAAATTTGACGGAGATGTTTATCATTCACGTCGTTCTTGTTTCTCGCGTTCCTTTGTTTGGTTTGATTGTGATTCTCTTGAGTTAGGTTTCATGAATTTGGGGTTTTTGTGGGTAAAGGGTTCTTGATTATTGGTGCTGAATTGATGCTTGATTTGTGATGATCGTTGAATTTTTCAGAATCTTTGTATGATATATCCACTGCCAATATTATTTCATATTAGGTCTGATTGTTTCAGTTTCATTACAAAAAATAAATATTTAACCCATTCCTTTAAATCACAAGTCCAAATGAGCTTAGTCAAGCTTGGTAGTGTTTTGAACTATTTTTCTATCGACAGTGGGTCTATGAAAAATTGTAAGTACTTAGTGTCTGTCCTAGTCTCTGTGTGTGTTATGTTAGGTAAGTCTGATTTGATCATGTGTGTGTGAAATATTAGTGTTAGTGTCTAATTAGTGTTAGGTTCAAAGCTAAACAATGTCTCAGGGTGTTAGTACATGGTGTGGCTTTTTCTTATGTCTCAGGTGTTTATGATTTTGTGTGATTTTGGTGTGTGTTTTTCCCTTGCCTGCAGGTTCAATGGGTTCACTATATTAACTTTTCTTGTAGGGTCTCCTTCAAAAAAAAAAAAAAAAACTTTGCTTGTAGTGTCATAAACAAATTGTAAGTAATTTATCTTTTCCAAATATTTGTAATGCCAAATTTATGCATGTAAATGTAAATGATATTTATGATTGATTTAATGAAATATGAGATTTTTTGATATTATTATTAGGTATTTTTTGGATATTCATTTATTATAAATGTAATTTAGTATAAATATTTATTTAAATATATATTTTTATTAAAAAAATTGCTCTACATAAATAAGATGTAGTCTATATTGTTAAAATAGAATTTCATGGATATAAACTACAGTTAAAAAATATAGTCTTCAAGAGAAAAGATTGGAGTCATAGGCAAAGAGATAAGACTCCAGTGCAATAGATGCCACAAAAACACAGTAGTCTGTCTAACTCAATTAATTATAACTACTTTTTAAAGATGTAGTGTTTATTGACTCTCAACTTGAACAACTACATTATAAAAATGTAGTCTTCAACAGAAAAGAATGGAGTCATAGGCAAAGAGATAAGACTCCAGTGCAATAGATGACACAAAAACGCCGTAGTCTGTCTAATTAAATCAATTAAGACTACTTGTTAAAACTGTAGTGTTTTTTTCTTATGTAATTGAGTTATATATAACTACATCATAACGCTGTAGTATTTATAGATGAGACTAGTAAGACTACATCTAATAAATGTAGTTATATATTTTAACTACAGTCTTATAAAACAGATACACTACGGCCAAAAACTGGAGTCATAATTAAAGAGATAAGACTCCAGTGCAATAGATGACAGTCAGTAAACTGTAGTCGATTTAAAATGACTACGACGTTCGGCAGTAGTTAGAGGCCAAATTTCTGGTAGTGTAACCTAGACAAAGAGCAAGCACATGTAAATAAAAACTAATATGAGCATAAAAGATTACTAACCTTTTTAGAAGCTTGAACGTTGAGAAGCTTTTGGAAAAGGTTGCAACGTTCGTCTCCCTCGCAACACGTCTCTCTTCCTTCCTCGGCAACTCGAGCAACCACGAAAGTTTCTATCACTAAATCACTCGAGAGAAAAGGAATTAGTGTGTGAGCACTTTTAAACACTACGACTTAAGAACGAGTCTTGAAGTCGCAGAGCTAAACAATAGGTCAAATGAGGACCTAGGTGCCAAAACAAAAACTGAAAATTAACTAGAGAGAGAGAGAGAGGATCGGCCAAGTTCTAGAGAGAGAGTCTCTCAAATCTCTTAAACTTGGATGAATGAAATGTGAAGAATGAGGCTCCTATTTATAGGAGAGGCTTTGCCTTCAATAAGGTAATTTCAACTTCTATAGAATATCACATATTCATGAGCAATATAGCCTTATTACCTCTTTCATTTGGGCGGCCAAGGCAGCCTTCTAGAACGCTTGGATTTGTTTCCATTTTTATTCCTTGCCTTGCCCTTTTCTCACTTGACCGATTCCCTTAGTGCATCCATATGCAAATTTGTTTCCTCTTTTCTTTTGGCAAGTATCTTGATACATTTATGCACAAAATATTCTCTCTTTCTCTTGGGTAGTAGGCGCCCAACATGCTCTCTAGAAGGAGCTTCTAGAAGCTTCTTCATTTGTTCATGACAACATGAGAAAGGCCCATTAAGAATTTTCAATAAAATTCTTATGAAATAAAATTAATCCACAAGGCCCAATTAATCTAATTTGGCCGAGTGACATTAAGTCATCAAATGACCTTGTCAAAAAATTTATTGACATTTATTTCATCCTATGTCTTAAAAGACAAAATTACCCTTTTAACTATTCCTACTCGATGCTCTTAACTCGATCACCTATTGACTACGTCGATCTTAGGGAGGCATACGCCATTCCGATGTCCGTGGAGCTTCTCCTTCCTTTGACAGACGACCGACCATTTTTCCCGTGGCGTGGATTTTCTGCGGTGGCCGTGGCGAGCCTTCAATGCGGGCTGCGATTGCCTTTTCAACCCATTGTCCAACAACTCCTCGCACAATTGGGAGTGCATGCCTATCAGCTGAACCCGATGTTCTATCGCTTGGTTGCGATGTGCCACACGGAGTGGCATTGCCAAACCAAGCGGGTCATGACTGTGGACGAATTTTGCAATCTTTTCGCGGTCTTTCCCGCATCAGGGCAGCCTGGTTTTCATATGGCCCGTTATCATCATAATACGAAATTGATCACGGACATCGAGACCCCTATCAAGAAGGTGTGGGTGTGGGTCTCAGTTGAGGCCTTTGGAGCGGCGCCGTTCCGGTTAGGTCCTCTGGCTTACTTTTTTAGCGACATGAGGACAGGTAATCTCAAGTTTGTGGAGGAGATCCAAGGCATGTCAGAACTCGGAAAGCTAGCGACCGGTTTCGTTCGCACGAGTTGATGGCGATGACTGGATGGTTCCCGTCTTTGCCTCCCGGTTGTGAGGACGTTCCACAGGCGGAGGAAGTCCCTCACGCCACATCGTCTCCCATGAGTGCATGTCTTCCAGGAACTTTCGCCTTTCGTCTTGTGACTTTAGTTTCTTTTTGTTAGAGTCTTGACCTTCGTTGTTTTTTTTGCAAATTCCTCTTCCAGGGCGAGGGCTTGGGCGCTCTAGGTGAGATCTTCTCGAGACTCGAGGGCATTGGCAGGGACTCGTTCTCGGATTGCAGCGTGGAATAACAAGGAGAAGTTCAATGTCGGTTGCTTGGCGGAGTGTGGTCCCCATGCTTCTTTGAAGCGATCCTCATCTTCGGCATCTCCGGATGCGCCTTCAGACTCGAAGCGTGCGAACTTGATGATCGAGGCAAAGGCCTCAGAGGTCAAAGGGGAGTGTTCTCAAGGCCTTCAAGAGTCATCTTTGAAGGTGTGGAAGGGCATCGTGTCGTGCAACGATGTGGAGTTCTTCTGCAAAGGATTTTTGACGCCCAAAGGGAGTTTGCGAGTATTCGCAAGCAGCTTTAAGAGACTCACATGGAACTAGGAGTTGCCCAAGGCCGATGTGATCGTGCCTAGTCCACGGTGGCGATGACAGTGGGAGAGTTGACTATAGAGCTTCAAGCTCTCGAAGTGGCTACTCGGTCGACCGAAGTCTTTCGGAGCGAGGTGGACGACCTTCGATGCCAGTTGGAGACCCGGACGGATAAGGTGAACATCATACAGAGCCAGCTTGCGATGACTGAGGCTACCTGTGTCCGGGCGGAGCGCGTGCGCTACTCTTTGGCGGAGGAGGTTGCTCGATTGACCGCGGAGAAGGCCACAATGGAGCAACTTGCGTTTGACTTGCAAGACGACTTCGATGTCGAGGTTGAAGAGGCTAGGCGCACTTCAGTGGTGGAGTGTCGGGAAGCCACCACGGCCGAGAATGTCTCTCAGGGGGTCACTTTTGCCTTCTTCAACTCTCTATTCTCGCCGCTTGACGGGGTCGTGCCTCCTATAGGCGGATACGAACATGTCAACTTTGAGTAGTCGCTTATTTATTGTGTAAGTGCTTAACACATTGTTTTCCTTAGGAATTTCTTTTTTCAGAGCACTTGTCTAAGTGCTCGCTTTTTAGGATTTTTCCCTTTCCGGTGTACTTGCATTAGTGGTTACTTTTGTAGGAATTTCGAAGCAGTTGCTCCTTTATATGAAATATAATTTTTTCTTTTGAGTTTGAATGCTTTCTTTTTCTGATTTTTTGAACAAGTCTGCTCATTTTAATCGTCGGTGCGTGCTCTTATTCCGATTAGCCATGGCGTATTTTGATAGGCATGTGTCGTCGTCGATTGTTTTGACAAGTCTTCTACCTTTGCAAGATTTGGCTCTCATTCCCTTCATAATTGTGTTAGCATGTTTACCTTTGCGTGAGTTTGCCCTAAGACATGCGAACCGCATTTTGTTTGCGTCCTTGTTCCCGAGCGAACGTGTCGCTTCTTTGGGTTGGGACGAGTCTGTCGAAATGTCGTGATGATGTGGGCATGCCATGTTTGGTGTCTTTAACCATGTCGTGCTTGGTAACTCTGGGTGTCGAGTGAGACGGCTTAGGTTGTGCCTCGTATGGCGACTTAGGTGAGTCTTATGGCGGCTTTGAGTGCGTCATGGTTAGACGGCTTAAATGCGCCTTGTGGCGGCTTAAGTGTGTCTTATGGCAGCTTTGAATGCATCGTGGTTAGATGGCTTAAGTGCGCCTTGTGGCGGCTTAGGTGCGCCTTATGGCGGCTTTGAGTGTGTCGCGGTAAGACGGCTTAAGTGCGGCTTGTGATGGCTTAGGTGTGCCTTATGGAGGCTTTGAGTGCGTCATGGTTAGAAGGCATAAGTGCGCCTTATGACGGCCTAGGTGCACCTTATGGCGGCTTTGAGTGCGTTGTGGTTAGACAACTTCAGTGCGCCTTATGGCTGCTTAGGGGGCTCCATGGTTAGACGGCTTTGGGTGCATCATGGTTAGACAGCTTTGATGCGCCTTATGACGGCTTAGGGAGAGTCGTGGTTAGAGGGCTTAAGCATGCATCTCTTGGATGTCCTACATCGTTACGCGGATGCATCTTAGGGTGCACCAGGTATGGTGTCTTTAGCTTGCATCTCTGGGATGTTTTACAGCACGCCGCAGAGGCGTCTTTGGGTACAACATGTATGGTGGATTTTGCCTGCATCTCTTGAATGTCTGACGGTGTTGCGCATAAGCGTCTTAGGGTGCATCGTGTATGGTGGGTTTAGCCTGCATCTCTTGGATGTCTTACGGCGCGCCACGGAGGTGTTTTAGGTGGCACCGTGTATGGTGACTTTAGGTGCATCGTGGTTAAACGGCTTTGGGTGCGCCTTATGCCGACTTTAGCCTGCATCTCTTGGATGTCTTATGGCACGCCGCAGAGGTGTCTTAGGGTGCACCATGTATGGTGACTTAAGCCTTTATTTTCGTTTGTGTTCGGGTTAAGATTTAAGGTTTTTCTTTAGTGGCGTGTATTTTCTTGAGGATCTTCTTAAGCGTTGACTATGTCGCTAACCCCCCAAGTTTTTGGGTTTACAAGCGCTATCTTGATGACCGAAAAACTTTGATAAAGTGGATTTTGAAGGGAAAACCTCGAACTTTATTAATATTGCAAAAAAATTGAAATCCTAAAATATTGACTCGTGGGCCTTAGTGAATTTGGGAAAACAAAGCAATAAAATGGGGGGAAGTTCTGGCTATTGGTAGTACTGCCTTAAGTGTTTTGCATTCCATGTGTGACGGATCGGGATCCTATCCGTGTATTCAATGCAATAGGTTCCATCATGTGTGACTTGGCGGACTCTGTCGAGTCCTTCCCAGTTTTGGTTGAGGATGTCGGCGCCTTGTACTTGGGTGTTTTTAAACACTCGCCTGAGTACAAGGCTTCCGATGGAGAAGGTTCGCCTCTTGATCTTGGAGCTATAGTACTTTTCGATTTTGCACCTTTTCGCAGCGAGGCGAGTGAGTACCTATGACCTCTTTTCGTCGATTAAGTCGAATTCTAGGCGCATGGCCTCATCGTTGTTTTCCTCATTGAATGTCTCAACTTGGAATGTGGTGATCTTGGTTTCGATCGGCACCACAGCTTCGATCCCGTATGCGAGGGAGAAATGAGCTTCTCCGGTGTCATTCCGGGCAGTCGTCCGATAAGCCCATATGATGAATGGTAGCTCTTCGACCCAGGCACCTTTTTTGTCTTTGAGCTTTCTTTTAGATTTCTCTTTATAGTCTTGTTGACTGCTTCGACTTGGCCGTTGGCATGTGGATGACGCGGCGAAGAGAACGTCTTGCTGATCTTTAGTTGATCGTAGATATCTCTTACTCGCTCATTGTCAAATTACGTGTCATTCTCTATCACAATTGAGGCAGGGATGCCGTGTTGGCATATGATGTTTTTTCAGATGAAGTTTGTCGTATCTTCCTCGGTGATCTTTGGAAGTGGCTCGGCTTCCACCCATTTGGTGAAGTAGTCGATGGCGACGATGGCGTATTCGTATTGTCTTGGCACTCTCGGGAGCTTTCCCATGATGTACACACCCCATTTGGCAAAGGGTTATGGAGCAATGATGCTGCTCATCGGAGTCAATGACTGTCTTGGGATGTCGGAGAAGTGTTGGCACTTGTCACAGCGCCTCGCCCATTCCCAGGCATCTTTCTTCATGGTAGGCCATTAATAGCCTTGCTTGAGCGCGAGGGAGATTCCAGCAGAGTGGTTCCCATAGATGCCCTCATGTATTTTGCGGAAGACCTTGGTCGACCTGACGCTATCGAGGCATTGGAGCAGCGGCGTTGAGTAACTGCACTTGTAGAGTACGTCATCTCAAAGCGTGTACTTGGATGCTAGGGCTCTAAATTTGTTGTCTTCCTTGCGGTCTTCGGAGAGTTCCCCTCTTTGTAGGAAGTCCATAATCGCGCTCATCCATGTTGGTTGAGGCGTATCCTCTATGGTTCCAACTTCGTCTCTGGAGATGGATGGTCGTGATAGAGATTCGATTGGGACAGTCCTCAATCCGTCTTCGTCGATGCCAGACCCAAAGCAAGCAAGAGCGTCATCCGCGAGTTTTGTTCTCTCAGGATATGGAGGATGTCAAACTAAGAGAAGGCATCGAGACTGGAGTTTGTCTTTGCCAGGTAGGCGACCATGTTGGGTTCATTGCAGGATTTTGGTGGCAAGCGTTTGTGCTTGCTCTATCCCTATGATAAGGGCTTCATATCCGGCCTCGTTGTTAGAGGCCTGAAATCTGTAGTGGAGGGCGTACTGTAACTTTTTCCCGTCGGAGTTAGTTAATGGAGGGCGTACTATAACTTTTTCCCGTCTACGTGCAATTTATTGTCAATAGTGCCGACAAGAAGAGTAATAGTCTCTATTTATGTACATTTTATGTAATAAAGTCTCACGAAGACTCTTCTTTGTAACTGCTGAATAATTAATAAAAGTTGAAACGTTCATTCATTCTTCCTTGTCTGTTTGAAGTTTTATGATAAACTATAGTCTTTAGTCCTTAAACAAACCTAACAACAAATAAAGAGTCAAATATAGATTTTCATGAACAAACTCTTAATGGTTTTCTTAAAACAGTATATTCACAATCTAAGGATCAAAGGGTTGTTGTCAATGGTGCCAACAAGAAGAGTTGTAGTCTTTACTTTTGTACATTTGATGTAATAAAGTCTCACGAAGACTCTTACTTGTAATTGCTTATTCATTAATAAAAAGTTGAAACGTTCATTCATTATTCCTTGGGTGAAGCTCTATGATAAAATCTTAGTCTTTAGTCCATAAACAAACCTAACAACACATGAAGAGACAAATGTAGATTTGCATGAACAAACTCTTCATGGTTTGCTTAAAACGATATATTCGCAATCTAAGGATCAAAGGACTATTGAGAAAAAGTTTAACACTTCGGGAAGCGGCGGAATTTTAAAATTTTTCTTTTGACAAGTAAAATGATTTTACTAACCTAGACAAAGAGCAAGTACACGTAAATAAAACTATTATGAGCATAATAAATTTACTAAACTTTTAGAAGCTTGAACGTTGATGAGCCTTCGGAAGGTTGAAAACGTTCGTCTCCCCTCGCAGCACGTCTCTCTTCTTTCCTCGGCAACACGAGCAACCACGATAGTTTCTATCACATGAATCACTCAAGAAAAAAGGAATTAGTGAGTGGCCACTTTTAAACACGACGACTCGAGAACAAGTCTCAAAGTCGAAGAGCTAAAACCACTAGGTCAAATGAGGACTTAGGTGCCAAAACAAAAACGAAAAATAACTAGCGAGAGAGAGAGAGGAGTTCGGCCAAGTTCTAGAGAGAGAGTCTCTCAATCTCTTAAACTTTGGAGGAATGAAATGAAGGGAATGAGGGCTCTATTTATAGGAGAGGTTTTACCTTCATTAAGGTAGTTTCCTCTTCTATAGAATATCACATATTCATGAGCAAATATTGCCTTATTCCCTCATGAGTCACACGGCCAAGGCAGTCTTCTAGAAGGCTTGGATTTGTTTCCTCTTTTATTCCCTTGCCTTACCTTTGACTCACTTGCCCGATTCTCTCTTGCTATGCATAGGAAATTTGTTTCCTCTTTTTCTTTTGGTAAGTATCTTGATACATTCATGCACAAAATAATTTCCCTTTCTCTCTTTATGTTGGGCGCCCAAGGCTTCTCTAGAAGGAGCTTCTAGAAGCTTCTTCATTTGTTCATGACAACATGAGAAAAGCCCATTAAGAATTTTCAATAAAATTCTTATGAAATGAAATTAATCCACAAGGCCCAATTAAACTAATTTGGCCGAGTGACATTAAGTCATCAAATAACCTTGTCAAAAAATTTATTGACATTCATTTCATCCTATGTCCAAATAGACAAAAATACCCTTTTGACAATTTTCGTAAAACTTGTCTCGTTCTTGTTTTGACTTAGCTTCTAGTTTAACTATTCCTACTCGATGTGATTTGTGACAGTGACCTCATGGATCCAAATGAACAAAGCTTGAGCTAAACACTTGGACTCAAAAGCTCACAAACCTTTTCCAAGTTTAGCTTAATGTCAACTGACTCCACTAAAGAGTTGACACTGAAAATCTCTCGGTTCAAATGAATTTATTTTCTACTCAAGAATTCAACCTAATTACAATGAGCGGATCCACAGAATATTATCAATGTTTACCCTTCATGAATATCATCAGCTAGTCGGGATTTATAAAATTACCATTTTACCCTTCTACTGTTATTTCCTCAACTCCTTTGTCGCTTGTGAATAAGTTAGAAACAATGTATTGACGAGGAGCTAACAAGTCACATTGTTTCATCCAAAAGAGTCAAGACTCAATTTTAACAAAGCATGAGGTGATATACATTGCATTTCAGCAATCTTGTACATGAATTCCATATCTATGAGAACTTCACAAAGTTACCCATGACATTCTCACAACTTAGTACTTCACCAATAGGTCCAGTTCGGAATCACATAGTGAGTCCGAACTCTGACTTTCTCAAATGAGAATACGTAAGCTATGAAATGACATGTCTCATTTCAGGATTAAGGTAAGCATGATGCAATTCATACATAGTGACTTCGAGACATAAGAGATTAAATGGTTTGTTCTTATCTTGTCTCTAGAAATGCAGTGGTCAATTCAGTACCTTCGGAAGATACCTAGAAGAACTATAGAGTCTCCAACTCTCAATGCCCCATAACCAGACATCATAGATTCTCGTAACAATCGTACTGAGGTCAATAGTCCTTTGACCCTTAGATTGCGAATATATCGTTTTAAGCAAACTACGAAGAGTTTGTTCATGCAAATCTACATTTGTCTCTTCGTAAGTTGTTAAGTTTGTTTATGGACTAAAGACTAAGGTTTTATCATAAACCTTCAAACTGACAAGGAAGAATTAATGAATAAGCAATTACATGCAAAAGTCTTCGTGAGACTTTATTACATCAAATGTACAAAATAAAGACTACAACTCTTCTTGTGGGCACCATTGACAACAAACTCCCACTTGACTCAAAGAAGATGTGTGTAGTCCTTTCTTACCTAATTCCTCTCGATGTTTGTCGAAGACCTTGTTCGCTAGGGCCTTGGTGAATGGATCTGCCAGGTTTTCTACCATTGAGATCTTCTTCACTTCCACGTCGCCGCACAGCACGATCTCTCGAATGAAATGGTATTTCCTCTCAATATGTTTAGAGCGCTTATGGCTTCGAGGTTCATTTGAGTTAGCGACAGCCCCACTATTATCACAATAGAGGGTCATGGGCTTGTCGACGTTTGGAAGAACTTCCAAATAGTTGAGGAGTCAGCAATGCCAGATTGCTTAATACTCCTCCACACAACAGCTCCACCATTGAGGATGAACACAGATCCCGAAGTGGATTTCCTGGAATCCTTATCCGCTTGAAAATTGGAGTCGGTATATCCTGTCATAGTCAGGTTAGTACCTGTGTATGTAAGCATCAAGTTCCTAGTTCTTCGAAGATACTTGAGAACATGCTTAACAGCAATCTAGTGCTCAGGTCCAGGGTTGGATTTGAAACGGCTAACTACGCCAACGGCGAAACATATATCAGGTCTAGTGCAAAGCATAGCATACATGAGGCTTCCTACGGCAGAGGCGTAAGGAATTTTCCTCATGTCTTCAATCTCTTGTGCAGTCTTGGGAGACTGGTCCTTAGAGAGTGAGACTCCATGCCTAAAGGGTGTTTGGCCCTCCTTGGAGTCTTGCATCGAGAAGCGATCCATCACCTTATCAATATAAGATTCTTGAGAGTGCGACAGGGTCTGGTTTTTCCTATCTCGAAAGATTTGGATCCCCAGATTGTACGCGGCACCTCCTAGATCCTTCATGTCGAATTTCTTTGCTAGCCATACCTTAACCTCAGATAATTTACCCACATTGTTACCAATGAGTAATATATCATCGACATATAGTACCAGAAACACAACTTTGCCTTTGTGTATTAACTTGTAAACACAAGGCTCATCTATTGACTGTTCAAAGCCGAAGCTCTTTACAGTTTCATCGAATCTAATATTCCATGACCTAGATGCTTGCTTTAATCCATAAATGGACTTAAGTAACTCACAAACCTTTGTCTCTTGACCTTCTTCCACGAAACCGTCTGGTTGAGCCATGTAAATGCGCTCGTCAAGATTGCCATTCAGGAAGGCTGTCTTGACATCCATTTTCCAGATCTCATAGTCGAGAGTTGCAGCTATGGATAGGAGTATGCGGATGGATTTAAGCATCGCGACTGGCGAGAAGGCTTTTTCATAGTCAATCCCTTCTTGTTGGGTATAACCCTTAGCCACAAGTCGTGCTTTGAACGTCCTGACGTTCCCATCCTGACCCCTTTTCTTCTTGTATATCCACTTACACCCTACGGGTTTAATCCCTTCAGGAAGGTCTACAAGTTTCCAGACTTTGTTGACATACATCGAGTGCATTTCAACTTTCATGGCGTCAAGCCAAAGGTTTGATTCAGAACAAGCCATCGCTTGGCTATAGGAAACAGGGTCATCCATGTCAGAGACGGCTACGAGAGAGTCTCCATAGGACGTTTACCTATCAGGCTTTTGAGTAGCCCTTCCACTACGTTGAAGTACTACTTGACGAGATTCTGAAGAGTTAGGTTGTGTTTCAGTTGGGGTACGAACAATTTTTATAGACGAGGTAGAAGCTTCCTCACCCAACTTTTCTTCAAGCACAATTTTGCTTCTTGGTTTTGCATCCTTCATAAAGTCCTCCTCAAGGAAACGAGCATTCGTGCTAACAAAAGTCTTATCGTCCTCAGGACTATAGAATGTGAAACCTTTTGTTTCCTTTCAATATCCAACAAACAGACACAATTCTGACCAACACGTGTGCGGGGCATCCCCAAATTTTGATGCGTCCAAGATTTACTTTACGGCCAGTCCATCGTTCATAAGGAGTACCAGGAACCGTTTTGGACGGAACTTGGTTCAGAATGTAAGCGGCTTTTTCGAGGGCATATCCCCAAAAGAAAAGAGGGAGTAATGAGTAACTCATCATTGATCTAACCATCTCCATAAGAGTTCGATTTCTTCTCTCTGACACTCCGTTTTGTTGAGGTGTGCCAGGTGCGGTAAGCTTAGAAGCGATACTTTCTTCTTTAAGAAAGTCATCGAACTCTCCAGACATATACTCACCACCTTGATCGGATCGAAGGGTTTTGATCACTTTGCCAGTTTGCTTTTCCACTAAAGACCTTAAATACGTTAAAGGTCTCGGATTTGTGTTTGAGCAAATAGACAAAACCATATCACGAGTAATCATCGGTGAAGGTAACGAAGTATTCGTATCCTCCACGTGCCTGTTGGTTGAGCGGACCACATACATCAGAATGTACTAGTTCCAGCAACTCTGTGGCTCTTCGACCTTTATCGGAGAAAGGTCGCTTAATCATTTTTCCTTCTATGCAGGATTCACAAGTAGGTAGTGAACCTATTGCAGAGGCTTGGAGTGGACCGTCCCTCACAAGTCTCTTAATCCTATCTAGACTGATATGACCAAGTCTTAAGTGCCAGAGGTATGTTGATTTTGTTAGATCAGAGGATTCAGATAGTTTGATTCTCTTTGGCTCCCTAATTAGATCATTATCTATTTCGGTGTCTAAAAGAGAAGGTTGAGTGGGATAAATGTAGAAAAGAGCATTCTTCATACATGCATCAGTGACAAAAGAATTATAAGAAAACGAAATACGAATTCCATTCTTAATGATCTTTAAACAATAATCTTGCTAAAGAAGACGAGCAACGGATATTAAGTTCTTCCCTAAGGTAGGAAAATGAACATTATTCAAGTTTAAAGTGCGATCTTCAAAAGACAATGTCACAAATCCCACAGCCTTCGCGGACACCAGGCTCCCATCACCCCATTTGAAACATAAGTCGCATGTTGGAATCGATCTAGGGTTTAAGAAAAAGTTTAACGCTTCGTTAAGCGGCGGAATTTTAAAAATTTTCTTTTTAAGTAAAACTAGTTTTTACTAACCTAGACAAGAGCATATGCATGTAAATAAAAACTAATATGAGCTATTAAAGTTACTAACCTTTCTTGAAGCTTGAACCTTGTAGAAGCTTTTGGAAAGTTGCAACGCTCGTCTCCCCTCGCAGCACGTCTCTCTTTCTTTCCTCGGCACCTCGAGCAACCACGAAAGTTTCTATCACTAAATCACTCGAAAAGAAGGAATCAGTGAGTGGGCACTTTTAAACACTACGACTTGAGAACGAGTCTCGAAGTCGCAGAGCTAAAGACTAGGTCGAGTGAGGACCTAGGTGCCAAGACAAGAGAAAACCGAAAATAAACTAGAGAGAGAGAGAAGAGGACTTCGGCCAAGTTCTAGAGAGAGAGTCTCTCAAATCTCTTAAACTTGGATGAATGAATTGTGAGAAGAATGAGGCTCTTATTTATAGGAGAGGTCTCACCTTCAATAAGGTAGTTTCCTCTTCTATAGAATATCACATATTCATGAGCCTCTTCTATAGAATATCACATATTCATGAGCAAAATAACCCTTATTTCCCATTCCTCTTAGGCGCCCAAGGCAGCCTTCTAGAAGGCTAGGATTTGTTTCCTTTTTTGTTCCTTGGCTTGCCTATTGCTCTCTTGGCCGAAATTCCCCATGCTTGTGTGGGAAATTTGTTTCCTCTTTTTCTTTTGGCAAGTATCTAAATACATTTATGCACAAAATAAACTCTCTTTCCTTAGGTATGTTGGGCGCCCAACATGTCTCTAGAAGGAGCTTCTAGAAGCTTCTTCATTTATTCATGAGAACATGAAAAAGGCCCATTAAGAATTTTCAATGAAATTCTTATGAAATGAAATTAATTCACAAGGCCCAATGATCAAGTCATGGCCGAGTGAAACATGTCATAAAATGACCTTGTCAAAAAATTTATTGACATTCATTTCATCCTTTGTCTCAAAAGACAAAAATACCCTTTTAACTATTTTCGTTCTTGTTTTGGCTTAGCTTCCAGTTTAACTATTCCTATCGATGTGATTCGTGACAGTGACCTCATGGACCCAAATGAACAAAGCTTTAGCTAAACACTTGGACTCAAAAGTTCACAAACCTTTTCCAAGTTTAGCTTAATGCCAACTGACTCCACTAAAGAGCTGACACTGAAAATCTCTCGGTTCAAATGAATTTATTTTCTACTCAAGAATTCGACCTAATTATGATGAGCGGATCCACTGAATATTATCTATGTTTACCCTTCATGAATGTCATCAGCTAGTCGGGATTTACTAAATTACCATTTTACCCTTCTAGCTGTTATTTCCTCAACTCCTTTGTCGCTTGTGAATAAGTTAGAAACAATGTATTGACGAGGAGCTAACAAGTCACATTGTTTCATCCAAAAGAGTCAGGACTCAATTTGGACACTGGCCAGTTCATTTATTCACACTCCAAGGAACAAAGCATGAGGTGACATACATTGCATTTCAGCAATCTTGTACATGAATTCCATATCTATGAGAACTTCACAAAGTTACTCATGACAGACTCACAACTTAGTACTTCACCAATAGGCCTTGTTCGGAATCACATAGTGAGTCCGAACTTTGACTTTCTCAAATGAGAATACTAAGGTGTGAAATGGCATGTCTCATTTCAGGATTAAGGTAAGCATGATGCAATTCATACATAGTGACTTCGAGACATAAGAGGTTAAA
Source organism: Urtica dioica subsp. dioica (assembly GCF_054948205.1). Classification (NCBI taxonomy): domain Eukaryota; kingdom Viridiplantae; phylum Streptophyta; class Magnoliopsida; order Rosales; family Urticaceae; genus Urtica; species Urtica dioica. The sequence goes on along the minus strand of NC_142756.1, from coordinate 23,317,856 downwards.
TGGTTTGTTCTTATCTTGTCTCTAGAAGTGCACTGGTCAATTCAGTACCTTCGGAAGATACCTAGAAGAACTATAGAGTTCCTAACTTTCAATGCCTCATAACCAGACATCATAGATTCTTCTAACAATCATACTGAGGTCAATAGTCCTTTGACCCTAAGATTGCGAATATATCGTTTTAAGCAAACTACGAAGAGTTTGTTCATGCAAATCTACATTTGTCTCTTCGTAAGTTGTTAAGTTTTTTTATGGACTAAAAGACTATGGTTTTATCATAAAGCTTCAGACAAGGAAGATTGAATGAACGTTTCAACTTTATTAATGAATGAATAGGCAATTACAAGCAAGAGTCTTCATGAGACTTTATTACATCAAATGTTCAAAATAAAGACTACAACTCTTCTTGTGGGCACCATTGACAACAAACTCCCACTTGACTCAAAGAAGGTGTGTGTAGTCCTTCATGCCTAATCCCTCACGATGTTGGTCGAAGACCTAGTTCGCTAGGGCCTTGGTGAATGGATCTGCGAGGTTGTCCACCGTTGAGATCTTCTTCACTTCCACGTCTCCGCGCTGCACGATCTCTCGAATCAAATGGTATTTCCTCTCAATATGCTTAGAGCGCTTATGGCTTCTAGGTTCCTTTGAGTTAGCGACAGCCCCACTATTATCACAATAAAGGGTCATGGGCTCGTCGACGTTTGGAACAACTTCCAAATACTTAAGGAACTTTCTAAGCCATACAGCCTCTTTGGATGCTTCACAAGCAGCCACATATTCTGCCTCCATTGTGGAGTCAGCAATGCAAGATTGCTTAATACTCCTCCACACGACAGCTCCACCATTAAGGATGAACACAGATCCCGAAGTGGATTTCCTGGAATCCTTATCCGCTTGAAAATCGGAGACGGTATATCCCGTCATAGTCAGGTCAGTACCTGAGTATGTAAGCATCAAGTTCCTAGTTCTTCGAAGATACTTAAGAACATGCTTAACAACAATCCAGTGCTCGGGTCCAGGGTTGGATTGGAAACGGCTAACTACGCCAACGGCGAAACAGATGTCAGGTCTAGTGCAAAGCATAGCATACATAAGGCTTCCTACGGCAGAGGCGTAAGGAATTTTCCTCATGTCTTCAATCTCTTGTGCAGTCTTGGGAGACTGGTCCTTAGAGAGTGAAACTCCATGCCTAAAGGGTGTTTGACCCCTCTTGCAGTCTTGCATCGAGAAGCGATCCATCACCTTATCAATATAAGATGCTTGAGAGAGCGACAGGGTCCGGTTTTTCCTATCTCGAAAGATTTGGATCCCCAGAATGTACGCGACTTCTCCTAGATCCTTCATATCGAATTGCTTTGCTAGCCAGACCTTAACCTCAGATAACTTACCCACGTCATTACCAATGAGTAGTATATCATCGACATATAGTACCAGAAACACAACTTTGCCTTCGTGTATTAACTTGTAAACACAAGGCTCATCTATTGACTGTTCAAAGCCGAAGCTCTTTACAGTTTCATCGAATCTAATATTCCATGACCTAGATGCTTGCTTTAGTCCATAAATGGATTTAAGCAACTCACAAACCTTGGTCTCTTGACCTTTATCCACGAAACCGTCTGGTTGAGCCATGTAAATGCGCTCGTCAAGATTGCCATTCAGAAAGGCTGTCTTGACATCCATTTGCCAGATCTCATAGTCGAGAGCTGCAGCTATGGATAGGAGTATGCGGATGGATTTAAGCATCGCGACTGGCGAGAAGGTTTCTTCATAGTCAATCCCTTCTTGTTGGGTATAACCCTTTGCCACAAGTCGTGCTTTGAACGTCTCAACGTTCCCATCAGGACCCCTTTTCTTCTTGTATATCCACTTACACCCTACGGGTTTAATCCCTTCAGGAAGGTCTACAAGTTTCCAGACTTTGTTGACATACATCGAGTGCATCTCAACTTTCATGGCGTCAAGCCAAAGGTTTGATTCAGAACAAGCCATTGCTTGGCTATAGGAAACAGGATCATCCATGTCGGAGACGGCTACAAGAGAGTCTCTATAAGACATGTACCTGTCAGGCTTTTGAGTAGCCCTCCCACTACGTCTAAGTACTACTTGACGAGATTCTGACGAGTTAGGTTGTGTTTCAGTTGGGGTAAGAACAGTTCTTACAGATGAGGTAGAAGCTTCCTCACCCAACTTTTCTTCAAGCACAATTTTGCTTCTAGGTTTCGCATCCTTCATAAAGTCCTCCTCAAGGAAACGAGCATTCGTGCTAACGAAAGTCTTATCGTCCTCGGGACTATAGAAAGTAAAACCTTTGGTTTCCTTCGGATATCCTACAAACAGGCACAATTCTGACCTACTAGCCAACTTGCTAGTCTTTTGCCTCAGCACGTGTGCAGGGCAACCCCAAATTCGGATGCGGCCAAGATTCACTTTACGGCCAGTCCATCGTTCATAAGGAGTACCAGGAACCGTCTTGGACGGAACTTGGTTCAGAATGTAGGCGGCTGTTTCGAGGGCATATCCCCAAAAGGAAAGCGGGAGTGATGAGTAACTCATCATTGATCTAACCATCTCCATAAGAGTTCGGTTTCTTCTCTCTGACACTCCGTTTTGTTGAGGTGTGCCAGGTGCGGTTAGCTGAGAAGCGATACCTTCTTCTTTAAGAAAGTCATCGAACTCTCCAGACATATACTCACCACCTCGATCAGATCGAAGGGTTTTGATCACTTTGCCAGTTTGCTTTTCCACTAAAGCCCTAAAGACCTTAAATACGTTAAAGGTCTCGGATTTGTGTTTAAGCAAATAGACAAACCCATATCTTGAGTAATCATCAGTGAAGGTAACGAAGTATTCGTATCCTCCACGTGCCTGTTGGTTGAGCGGACCACATACATCAGAATGTATTAGTTCCAGCAACTCAGTGGCTCTTCGACCCTTATCGGAGAAAGGTCGCTTAGTCATTTTTCCTTCTATACAGGATTCACAAGTAGGTAGTGAGCCTATTGCAGAGGCTTGGAGTGGACCATCTCTCACAAGTCTCTTAATCCTATCTAGACTGATATGACCAAGTCTTAAGTGCCAGAGGTATGTTGATTTTGTTAGATCAGAGGATTCAGAAAGTTTGATCCTCTTTGGCTCCCTAATTAGATCGTCATCTATTTCGGTGTCTAAAAGAGAAGGTTTAGTGGGATAGATGTAGAAAAGAGCATTCTTCATACATGCATCAGTGACAAAAGAATTATCAGGAAACGAAATACGAATTCCATTCTTAATGAACTTTAAACAATAATCTTGCTCTAGAAGACGAGCAACGGATATTAAGTTCTTCCCAAAGGTAGGAACAAAATAAACATTATTCAAGTTTAAAGTGCGGTCTTCAAAAGACAGCGTCACGGATCCCACAGCCTTCGCAGACACCAGGCTCCCATCACCCCATTTGAAACAGAACTCGCCTTCCTCTAAGCTTTTGGTTTTCTTGAAACCATTCAAGGAACAACAAATATGGTTAGTAGCAGCGGAGTCAATAATCCACGATGATACATTATCAGCTACTAAGCATGCTTCGGTAACTAGTACAATACTATGTTCCTTTGCTTTGAGATAGGCGGGACAGTTCTTTTTATTGGCCTTGTAAGGTCTCTTCACAGTTCCAGAGGCGGAGGCTTTTTGCTCAGTAGCATGTGCCTCTCCTTGATTCCTCTTTCTCTTATTGAGACCTACAGCAGTGTGAAGCTCCTTCATAAGCTCGGTAACAGTGTACTTTAGCTTTGTAATGGAGTAGTTCAGCATGAAGGTATCAAGAGACTCGGGTAGAGTTTCTAAGATCATATCTATGATATTCTTCCCATTAATCTCAGATCCTAGGATTTCCATTTCATTTAGGTAACCAATGATCAGCATCATATGGTCCCTAACAGGAGTCCTAGCCTTCATGTGACAGTTCATAAACTGTCGGACTGCTTGTAGCCTTGTTTGATGCCTTTGCCCTCCAAACATCTCAAGGAGATTGTAGAGCATGTCAGCGGCAGTCTCGATGTCATGATGTTGCTCTTTCAGCATATTGTTCATAGATGCCAAAATATAGCTCCTCACAATCTCATCGGATCGAAACCAGGCCGCTAAGGCGTCATTGTCCTCTTGAGTTGAATCGTCATTCGTCAGAGGAGGACACGGGGTGGTGAGTACCCATTTGTGCTTGTTAACGGTAGGTATTATGTCGAGGTCACGTTTCGAATCTACGTAGTTTTCGTTTTCGAGTTTATTCGAGGAAAGAAAGATTGAGAGATGTTTGCGGGACATAAAGCCTATTGAAGTTGAAACAAGTTTATGATTAGTCTTTGGTTTAGGATTTAAGTTTCATTAAGACTTTTGTAAAACCCAAAGGTGTTATAAACCAAACGATAATTTACTCCCTCAAGAGAAGGCCGCAAAAAATCTCCATTTATAAGTAAATGACACATCATTAATGCTAAGCCAAGATGTCAATACATCTATTTTGACTAACCACCTTGTAAATTGGTTTGATCACTCATATCCTTTCGCAGAGCCTTAAGGAAGGATACTAGGGATTGAGCCTAAGTGTGCAACCAACCACTTAGTCCAAAAGATCAGCTTTGAAAAACAATCCCCCAAGGGGAGGCCTTGCCATCATTGCATCACTCTCGGACGTAGCTCATTGAGCAATGATCGAAGCAATAACGCCTTGGAGTACTCACATTTAAGTGAGGGTCGCAAGAGCGGCTCTTAGTCCCACGTTATTGCATCTTTCACTAGTGTTGGGGATCGCAGGTTACAAACAACGAGTATAACCCTCCCACTTAGTTTTTGGAGTTGGTTCATCGACTCTTTTAAGTTCGGAAACAAATTTCCTAGTTAGAGAGCGACAGAGCGGACAACTAGAAGAGAATCCTAGATTGACATGTTCAGAGCAGTATTAGTGCATAAAGGCACAAGGTACATACTCGATCTTTTCCTATTTTCTATTTCGGGAAAGTGCGTGAGGGAAGTGTGAACTTCAACTCACTCGAACACTTGAAAGTTTGAGATTACACATCTTTTTATTTTTCGGCTTGTCTACAAGGAGACCTCCCACTCAAAATTTCAAGAGCATATAGATTTTGAACATATGTGATATAGATATAGTTTTGAAAACATTTTGAAAACTTATTTGATTTGGATGACAAAATATTTTCAAGTTTGAAAGTGAAAACGGTTTTTCAAAATTCAAACTAGTTTTGTAAAAATTCAAATTCAATTAATCTTTCAAAAAAAAAAACTTTTAATCTTTACACATCATGTTTATAATCATATGAAAAACATTTTTTCTCAAGAAAGTTTTCTCATTAGAGTTCTATAACTCATGGTAGTGGGGTTTGAAAATCCGGATTTCTAAAAAACTGGAGTTTCAGACAGCCGCGCACCTCGGAGTAAAATCGCCATATCTGGCGGCTCCGATGTCCTTTTCAGCCGAAACCGGTGGCATTGGATAGAGGACAGACAGAGCTTTAATTTGATTCAAGAATCAATAAATTTAGATTTCTGAACAGAGAGTTATGCCACTTTTAATGCGGGTTTACATTCCAGCTCGAAGAAAAAGAAATAAATTAAAGCTTTGTCCTTTTAGGTGCGAAAAAGAATCGTGTGTAACGGAACGTTTTATGAAGTTGTTTAAAGCTTTTATTTGTGTTTTATTATCAGGGTAATAACATAGAATAAAAGAAATAACAACATGCATAAAACGATTCAAGTAAAAAAAAGAAACTAGCAAGTTAACAAAACTAGTCACAAAATTTTACTCAATAATTCTCAAACCATTAAAACACGTTTTTCAATATAAAAAATTAAAAACTTTTAGAACTGATTCTAATGTGTTTTAACATCATCCCAAACTCATAGAAAATCAACATGGTTTTTAATTTAGAGACAAGAGCAATAAATTAAAAAAAACTAAGATTACAATTCTAACTTGTCACAAAATTAGTAAACTTTCGAAAACGATTTTCAAGCTCATAATTTTAAAAACATGCACATGCATTCCTTTGACCATAGCTCTGATACCATTTGTTGGAATCGATCTAGGGTTTAAGAAAAAGTTTAACGCTTCGTTAAGCGGCGGAATTTTAAAAATTTTCTTTTTAAGTAAAACTAGTTTTTACTAACCTAGACAAGAGCATATGCATGTAAATAAAAACTAATATGAGCTATTAAAGTTACTAACCTTTCTTGAAGCTTGAACCTTGCAGAAGCTTTTGGAAAGTTGCAACGCTCGTCTCCCCTCGCAGCACGTCTCTCTTTCTTTCCTCGGCACCTCGAGCAACCACGAAAGTTTCTATCACTAAATCACTCGAAAAGAAGGAATCAGTGAGTGGGCACTTTTAAACACTACGACTTGAGAACGAGTCTCGAAGTCGCAGAGCTAAAGACTAGGTCGAGTGAGGACCTAGGTGCCAAGACAAGAGAAAACCGAAAATAAACTAGAGAGAGAGAGAAGAGGACTTCGGCCAAGTTCTAGAGAGAGAGTCTCTCAAATCTCTTAAACTTGGATGAATGAATTGTGAGAAGAATGAGGCTCTTATTTATAGGAGAGGTCTCACCTTCAATAAGGTAGTTTCCTCTTCTATAGAATATCACATATTCATGAGCAAAATAACCCTTATTTCCCATTCCTCTTAGGCGCCCAAGGCAGCCTTCTAGAAGGCTAGGATTTGTTTCCTTTTTTGTTCCTTGGCTTGCCTATTGCTCTCTTGGCCGAAATTCCCCATGCTTGTGTGGGAAATTTGTTTCCTCTTTTTCTTTTGGCAAGTATCTAAATACATTTATGCACAAAATAAACTCTCTTTCCTTAGGTATGTTGGGCGCCCAACATGTCTCTAGAAGGAGCTTCTAGAAGCTTCTTCATTTATTCATGAGAACATGAAAAAGGCCCATTAAGAATTTTCAATGAAATTCTTATGAAATGAAATTAATTCACAAGTCCCAATGATCAAGTCATGGCCGAGTGAAACATGTCATAAAATGACCTTGTCAAAAAATTTATTGACATTCATTTCATCCTTTGTCTCAAAAGACAAAAATACCCTTTTAACTATTTTCGTTCTTGTTTTGGCTTAGCTTCCAGTTTAACTATTCCTATCAATGTGATTCGTGACAGTGACCTCATGGACCCAAATGAACAAAGCTTTAGCTAAACACTTGGACTCAAAAGTTCACAAACCTTTTCCAAGTTTAGCTTAATGCCAACTGACTCCACTAAAGAGCTGACACTGAAAATCTCTCGGTTCAAATGAATTTATTTTCTACTCAAGAATTCGACCTAATTATGATGAGCGGATCCACTGAATATTATCTATGTTTACCCTTCATGAATGTCATCAGCTAGTCGGGATTTACTAAATTACCATTTTACCCTTCTAGCTGTTATTTCCTCAACTCCTTTGTCGCTTGTGAATAAGTTAGAAACAATGTATTGACGAGGAGCTAACAAGTCACATTGTTTCATCCAAAAGAGTCAGGACTCAATTTGGACACTGGCCAGTTCATTTATTCACACTCCAAGGAACAAAGCATGAGGTGACATACATTGCATTTCAGCAATCTTGTACATGAATTCCATATCTATGAGAACTTCACAAAGTTACTCATGACAGACTCACAACTTAGTACTTCACCAATAGGCCTTGTTCGGAATCACATAGTGAGTCCGAACTTTGACTTTCTCAAATGAGAATACTAAGGTGTGAAATGGCATGTCTCATTTCAGGATTAAGGTAAGCATGATGCAATTCATACATAGTGACTTCGAGACATAAGAGGTTAAATGGTTTGTTCTTATCTTGTCTCTAGAAGTGCACTGGTCAATTCAGTACCTTCGGAAGATACCTAGAAGAACTATAGAGTTCCTAACTTTCAATGCCTCATAACCAGACATCATAGATTCTTCTAACAATCATACTGAGGTCAATAGTCCTTTGACCCTAAGATTGCGAATATATCGTTTTAAGCAAACTACGAAGAGTTTGTTCATGCAAATCTACATTTGTCTCTTCGTAAGTTGTTAAGTTTGTTTATGGACTAAAAGACTATGGTTTTATCATAAAGCTTCAGACAAGGAAGATTGAATGAACGTTTCAACTTTATTAATGAATGAATAGGCAATTACAAGCAAGAGTCTTCATGAGACTTTATTACATCAAATGTTCAAAATAAAGACTACAACTCTTCTTGTGGGCACCATTGACAACATCGCCTTCCTCTAAGCTTTTGGTTTTTTTGAAACCATTCAAGGAACAAAAAATATGGTTAGTAGTAGCGGAGTCGAGAATCCACGTTGATACATTATCAGCTACTAAGCATGCTTTGGTAATTAGTACAATACTATGTTCCTTTGCTTTGAGATAGGCAGGACAACTCTTCTTATCGGCCTTGTGAGGTCTCTTCTTAGATCCAGAGGCGGAGGCTTTGTGCTCAATAGCATGTGCTTCTCCTTGGTTCCTCTTTCTCTTAGTGAGACCTTCAGCAGTGTAAAGCTCCTTCATAAGCTCGGTATCAGTGTACTTTAGCTTTGTCATGGAGTAGTTCAGCTTGAAGGTATCGAAAGAGTCGGGGAGAGTTTCCAAGATCATATCTATTTTCGTCTCGTCGTCAATCTCAGATCCTAGGATTTCCATTTTAGGTAACTAATGATCATCATTATATGGTCCCTGACAGGAGTCCCAGCCTTCATGCGACAGTTCATAAATTGTCGGACTGCTTTTTGCCTTGTTTGATGCCTTTGCCCTCCAAACATCTCAAGGAGATTGTAGAGCATGTTGGCGGCAGACTCGATGTCACGATGTTGTTGTTGTAACACATTGTTCATTGATGCTAAGATATAGCACCTCAAAATCTCATCGGATCGGAGCTAGGCCGCCATGGCGTCTTTGTCCTCTCGTGTCGAATCATCATTCGTTTGAGGACAGGGGGTGGTGAGTACCCATTTGTGCTTGTAACGGTAGCTATGATGTCGAGGTTATGTTTCGAATCTACGTAGTTTTTGTTTTCGAGTTTGTTCGAGCAAAGGATGATTGAGAGATGGTTGAGAGACATGTTGCTTAAAAAAGTTGAAACAAGTTTATGATTAGTCTTTGGTTTAGGATTTTAGTTTTATTTAAGTCTTTGGTTATGGGACATTGAGTGTTGGAGACTCTATAGTTCTTCTAGGTATCTTGTGAAGGTACTGAATTGACAATTGCACTTCAAGAGACAAAATAAGAACAAACCATTTAACCTCTTATATCTTGAAGTCGCTACGTATGAATCGCATCATGCTTACCTTAATCCTGAAATGAGACATGCCATTTCACAGCTTACATATTCTTATTTGAGAAAGTCAGATTTCGGACTCACTATGTGATTCTGAACAGGACCTACTGGTGAAGTACTAAGTTCTGAAGATGTCATGAGTAACTTTGTGAAGATCTCATAGATATAGAATTCATGTACAAGATTGCTGAAATGCAATGTATATCACCTCATGCTTTGTTCCTTGGAATGTGAATAAATAAACTGGCCAGTGTCCAAATTGAGTCTTGACTCTTTTGGATGAAACAATGTGACTTGTTAGCTCCTCGTCAATACATTGTTTCTAACTTATTCACAAGCGACAAAGGAGTTGAGGAAATAACAGCTAGAAGGGTAAAATGGTAATTTTGTAAATCCCGACCTGCTGATGATATTCATGAAGGGTAAACATAGATGATATTCAGTGGATTCACTCATCAAAATTAACTTGAATTCTTGAGTAGAAAATAAATTCATTTGAAACAAGAGATTCTCAGTGTCAACTCTTCAATGGAGTCAGTTGACATTAAGCTAAACTTGGAAAAGGTTTGTGAACTTTTGAGTCCAAGTATTTTAGCTCAAGCTTTGTTCATTTGGATCCATGAGGTCACTGTCACAAATCATATCGAGTAGGAATAGTTAAACTAGAAGCTAAGTCAAAACAAGAACGAGACAAGTTTTGTGAAAATTGTCAAAAAGGTATTTTTGTCTTTTTGGACATAGGATGAAATGAATGTCAATAAATTTTTTGACATGGTCATATGCTGACTTAAATCACTCGGCCATGATGAGTTCATTGATCCTTGTGGATTAATTTCATTTCATAGAATTTTACTTGAAAATTCTTAATGGGCCTTTCTTATGTTGTCATGAACAAATGAAGAAGTTTCTAGAAGCCCCTTCTAGGAGTCATGGCCGCCCAACCCAAAGAAAGAAAAGAGGGATTATTTTGTGCATTAATGTATGAAGATACTTGCCAAAAGCAAAAGCGGAAACAAATTTCCTCTATGAGGAAGGAGGATTTTCGGCCAACAAGGCTAAGGGAGACAAAAGAGGAAACAAATCCATGGCTACTAAAAGCAAGCCTTGGCCGTGTGAATGAGGAAGGAATGGGCAATAAAGGATTGCTCATGAAGGCCTCAAAAATAAGAGGAAACTACTTCTTTCCAAGGCCAACCCTTCTCCTATAAATAGGACCCTCATTCCTCTCATTCTTTTTCATTCCATATAAGTTAGAGATTGAGAGCTTCTCTCTCTAGACCTTGTGGTGGCCGATCCTCTCTCTAGTTATTTTTCGGTTTTTGTTTTGGCACCTAGGTCCACATTTGACCTAGTGTTTTAGCTCTTCGACTTTGGGATTTGTTCTCGAGTCGTCGTGTTTAAAAGTGCCTACACACTAATTCCTTTCTTTCTCGAGTGACTTTAGTGATAGAAACTTTCTTGGTTGCTCGAGTTCCCGAGGAAAGAAGAGAGACGTGCTGCAAGGGGAGACGAACGTTTCAACCTTCCGAAGACTTCTCAATGTTCAAGCTTCTCAAGGGTTAGTAATATATAATGCTCGTTTATAATTTTAAATTATATGTACTTGCTCTTTGTCTAGGTTAGTACAATCGTTTTACTTGTTTTAAAGAAAAATTTTAAATTCCGTCGCTTGCTCGAAGCGTTAAACTTTTTTCTTAACCCTAGATCAATTCGAACAAATGGTATCAGAGCTATGGTCAAAGATATGCATGTATATGTAATTAAAATTATGAGCTTAAAAATCGTTTTCGAAAGTTTACTAATTTTGTGACAAGATAGAATTGTTTTCTTAGATTTTTTTTAATTTCTTGCTCTTGCCTTTAAATTAAAAATCATGTTGATTTTCTATGAGTTTGGGATGTTATTAAAACACATTAGAATCAGTTCTAAAAGTTTTTAATTTTTATAATGAAAAACGTGTTTTTAAAGTTTGAGAAATTTCGGTAAATTTTGTGACTAGTTATCTTGTCTTACTAGTTTCTTTTATTTACTTGATTCGTTTTATGCTTGTTGTTATTTCTTTTATACCATGTTATTACCATGTTAATAAAACACAAATAAAATATTTAACAACTCCCTAAAACGTTCCGTTACACTCGATTCTTTTTTCGCACTCAAAGTCCGACCTTTAATTATTTCCATGTTTCTTCGAGCTTGAGAAAACCCGCAGTAAAAGTTGCATAACTCTCTACTTAAAGGTCTGTTTGTCCTCTTTCCTATGAAATTGGTTTTAGGTCAAAAGGACATCGGAGCCGCTAGTTATGTCAAGACTGCCTGCCTGAATGCTATTCTTGACGAGCGTATTTATATGACTCAGACAGACGGTTTCGTGGAAGAAGGTCAAGAGACCAAGGTTTGTGAGTTAGTTAAGTCCATTTATGGATTAAAGAAAGCATCTAGGTCATGGAATATTAGATTCGATGAAACTGCGAAAAGCTTCGGCTTTCAGCAGTCAATAGATGAGCCGTGTGTTTACAAGTTAATACACAAAAGCAAAGCTGTGTTTCTGGTACTACTATATGTCGATGATGTTGTCAATGGTGCCCACAAGAAGAGTAGTAGTGTCTATTTATGTACATTTGATGTAATAAAGTCTCATGAAGACTCTTGCTTGTAATTGCTTATTCATTAATAAAAAGTTGAAACGTTCATTCAATCTTTCTTGTCTGAAGCTTTATGATAAAACATTAGTCTTTAGTCCATAAACAAACTAAACAACTTACGAAGAGACAAATGTAGATTTGCATGAACAAACTCTTCGTAGTTTGCTTAAAACGATATATTCGCAATCTTAGGGTCAAAGGACAATTGACCTCAGTACGATTGTTAGAAGAATCTATGATGTCTGGTTATGAGGCATTGAGAGTTGGAGACTCTATAGTTCTTCTACGTATCTTCCGAAGGTACTGAATTGACCAGTGCACTTCTAGAGACAAGATAAGAACAAACCATTTAACCTCTTATGTCTCGAAGTCACTATGTATGAATTGCATCATGCTTACCTTAATCCTGAAATGAGACATGTCATTTCACACCTTAGTATTCTCATTTGAGAAAGTCAGAGTTCGGACTCACTATGTGATTCCGAACAGGGCCTATTGGTGAAGTACTAAGTTGTGAGAATGTCATGAGTAACTTTGTGAAGTTCTCATAGATATGGAATTCATGTACAAGATTGCTGAAATGCAATGTATGTCACCTCACGCTTTGTTCCTTGGAGTGTGAATAAATGAACTGGCCAGTGTCCAAATTGAGTCCTGACTCTTTTGGATGAAACAATGTGACTTGTTAGCTCCTCGTCAATACATTGTTTCTAACTTATTCACAAGCGTCAAAGGAGTTGAGGAAATAACAGCTAGAAGGGTAAAATGGTAATTTAGTAAATCCCGACTAGCTGATGACATTCATGAAGGGTAAACATAGATAATATTCAGTGGATCCGCTCATCATAATTAGGTTGAATTCTTGAGTAGAAAATAAATTCATTTGAACCGAGAAATTTTTTAGTGTCAACTCTTTAGTGGAGTCAGTTGGCATTAAGCTAAACTTGGAAAAGGTTTGTGAACTTTTGAGTCCAAGTGTTTAGCTCAAGCTTTGTTCATTTGGGTCCATGAGGTCACTGTCACGAATCACATCGAGTAGGAATAGTTAAACTGGAAGCTAAGTCAAAACAAGAACGAAAATTGTCAAAAGGGTATATTTGTCTTTTGAGACATATGATGAAATGAATGTCAATAAATTTTTTGACAAGGTCATTTGATGACATGCATCACTCGGCCAATACTAGTCTTATTGGACCATGTGGATTAATTTCATTTCATAAGAATTTTATTGAAAATTCTTAATGGGCCTTTTTCATGTTCTCATGAACAAATAAAGAAGCTTCTAGAAGCTCCTTCTAAAGGACATGTTGGGCGCCTACTACCCAAGAGATAGAGAGAATATTTTGTGCATAAATGTATCAAGATACTTTCCAAAAGAAAAAGAGGAAACAAATTTGCATGAGGATGCTTTAGGGTAATCGGCCACGAGAGAGACAAGGCAAGGCAAGGAACAAAAATGGAAACAAATCCAAGCCTTCTAGAAGGCATCCTTGGCCGAGCATCTCAAGTGGGAAAAGAGGTAATTGGCTCATGAATATGTGATATTCTATAGAAGAGGAAACTACCTTATAGAAGGTGAGACCTCTCCTATAAATAGGAGCCCCTTTTCTTCACAATTCATTCATCCAAAGTTTTAGAGATTGAGAGCTTCTCTCTCTAGACTTGGCCGCCCCTTCCTCTCTCTCTCTCTAGTTTATTTTCGATTTTTTGTTTTGGCACCTAGGTCCTCATTTGACCTAGTGTTTAGCTCTGCGACTTCAAGACTCGTTCTTAAGTCGTAGTGTTTAAAAGTGCCCACTCACTAATTCCTTTATTTCGAGTGATTTAGTGATAGAAACTTTCGTGGTTGCTCGAGGTGCCGAAGAAAGAAAGAGAGACGTGCTGCGAGGGGAGACGAGCGTTGCAAACTTTCCAAACGCTTCTTCAAAGTTCAAGCTTCAAGAAAGGTTAGTAAACTTCTATACTCATAATAGTTTTTAATTACGTGTACTTGCTCTTTTGTCTAGGTTAGTAAAAACTAGTTTTACTTGTAAAAGAAATTTTTTAAAATTCCGCCGCTTACCGAAGCGTTAATTATTTTCTTAAACCCTAGATCGATTCCAACAGATGATATATTACTCATAGGTAATGATGTGGGTAAGTTATCTGAGGTTAAGGTCTGGCTAACAAAGCAATTCGATATGAAGGATCTAGGAGAAGCCGCGTACATTCTGGGGATTCAAATCTTTCGAGATCGGAAGAACCGGACTCTGTCGCTCTCTCAAGCATCTTATATAGATAAGGTGATGGATCGCTTCTCGATGCAAGAATCCAAGAAGGGCCAAACACCCTTTAGGCATGGAGTCTCACTCTCTAAGGACCACTCTCCCAAGATGGCACAAGAGATTGAGGACATGAGAAAAATTCCTTACGCCTCAGCCGTAAGAAGTCTCATGTATGCTATGTGTTGTCGGCCGACGAGAACAAAGGCATCTCTTCGACCCACGTGGCTGATGCAAGGTCTTGAGCGGCAAAACGCTGACCCAACCAGGGGCCGGCCCAAACCAATGGCCAAGTCAAATGCCTTGCCCGGCCATGGGCCGAGTCAATGGCTTACTCGGCCATTGGCCGGCTCAATGGCTCACTCGGCCATTGGGCAGTTCACTCGGCCATTGGCCGAGTGAACCCTCCAGCAGTTCACTCGGCCAATGGCCGAGTGAACCTTCCAGCCGACCAGGCATTTCACTCGGCCATTGGCCGAGTGAACCTTCCAGCAGTTGGTGCCCACAACAAGAGTAGTAGTCTTTACTTATGTACATTTGATGTAATAAAGTCTTACGAAGACTCTTTCTTGTAACTGCCGAATCATTAATAAAAGTTGTAACGTTCATTCATTCTTCCTTGTCTGTTTGAAGATTTGTGATAAATTATAGTCTTTAGTCTGTAAACAAACCTAACAACATATGAAGAGACAAATGTAGATTTGCATGAACAAACTCTTCATGATTTGTTTAAAACAATATATTCGCAATCTAAGGATCAAAGGACTATTAATCCCAGTATGATTGTTAAGAGAATCTATTATGTCTAGTTATGGGACATTGAGAGTTGGAGACTCTATAGTTCTTCTAGGTATCTTCTGAGCATACTGAATTGACCACTGCACTTTTAGATACAGAATAAGAACAAACCATTTAACCTCTTATGGCTCGAAGTCACTACGTATGAACTGCATCGTGCTTACCTCAATCCTGAAATGAGACATGTCATTTCATAGCTTACGTATTCTGATTTGAGAAAGTCAGAGTTCAGATTCACTATGTGATTCTGAACAGGACCTATTGGTGAGGTACCAAGTTATGAAGATGTCATGATTAACTTTGTGAAGTTCTCATAGATATGGAATTCATGTACAAGATTGCTGAAATGCAATGTATATAACCTCATGCTTTGTTCCTTGGAATGTGAATAAATGAACTGGCCAGTGTCCAAATTGAGTCATGACTCTTTTGGATGAATTAATTGTTGGAATTGATCAATGGTTAAAAAAAGATTTAACGCTTCGAGCAAGCGGCGGAATTTAAAATTTTTCTTTAAAACGAGTAAAACAATTTTACTAACCTAGACAAAGAGCAAGTACATGTAAATAAAACTATAAATGAGCATTATGATTTACTAACCTTTTAGAAGCTTGAACATTGAGAAGCCTTGGGTAAGGTTGAAACGTTCATCTCCCCTCGCAGCACGTCTCTCTTCTTTCCTCGGAACTTGAGCTACCATGAAAGTTTCTATCACAAGAATCACTCGAGAAAGAAACACTACTACAAATGTTAGATTCCACAGCGGGGTGACCCGTTGTGGAATCATGACGTTTCCACAACGGGACAAGAGTCCCGTTGTGGAATCGTGATGATTCCACAACGGGACAACTGTCCCGTTGTGGAATCTTGATGATTCCACAACGGGACTCTTGTCTCGTTGTGGAATTTTTAAAAAAATTAAGGTTTATACAACGGGATGGTGACCCGTTGTGGAATCTCGCCGCGGCCAAGGCATGTTCTCGCCGCGGCTAACTGTTTCCACAACGGTACGGTAAATCGTTGTGGGAACATGTGTAACCACGACATTTCGCCGCGGCGAGTGTAATACGTGGCCGCGGCGAGATGTTTCCACAACTAGTAATTGTGCCGTTGTGGAAACATCTCGCCGCGGCGAAATGTCGTAAAAAATTTTAGGTCAACACTATAAAAGCCTCATTTCGATTTCTTTCTCCATTTTTTTTACTTCCTCTCGCCTCAGACCTTTATTTCGGCCATTTCTGTGAAATTTCCTCTCCTAAACCTACCTTGGAACTTTGCCGCTTTCTCGCCGACGCCAAATCTCGCCGCGCCTCCTCGCCGAAGCCAGTTCTCGCCGCCATGTCTTTCTCTCTCTCGGTCTAGCCTCCCTTGCTCCTTCTCCTACCGACCTAGAGGTATGTTTTAACTCAATTTCATATCAAAATCTTAAATGTCATGAATGTTTTGTGTGATTTATAAACTAATTTAGGATTTTGGTTGTAATTTATGATATTGGATTGTAGATTTTGCCGAAATTAGGGTTTTTATTTTTGGGTTTTATTTTGTAGTTTATAATTTTATGTATAATGTTATTTTTAGGTTTAATATAATGTGTTTAGTGTTGAATTTTGATATTTAGTGTTGAATTGAGTTTAATTTTGTGTTGAAAATGATTTATTGTTTGAAAATGTTGTTGAATTTGAGTTTGGATTCATTTGTTCAATTAGTGGTCCGATCAAAAACTCCCGCCGGTTACAAAGAAGCTGCCCCTAGCTCTTCTAGGCCTCCCACTAAAAAAGTAAGAGGCTTCGTCAATCCGAACCCGAACCCGAACCCGAAGTGAATTATAATAGTCGAATATTCACTAGTAAGGCCGCAGAAGATCGATATGACATTCTCGTTCAACGAAGTCCGATCTTTGAACGAGGGTTGAAGGTGAGCCCAAGCACGCCTATAGGGGGTCAAATCCACAACACCATCGAAGGATTCTCATGGAGAAAATTTTGTGCCACACCCGAGCACAAAGCAAACGTCACTCTCATGTACGAATTCTACGCGAACTTACTTGATCAAGTGGATGATGTGGTGACGGTTCGCGGTGTAGAGGTCGACTGTAGTGTCGGAGCTATCAACGCGTTGCTAGGAACTCCGGACATTGATTTCGAGAATGAGGGTTACCGACAATGGTTGAGAGATCCTAACCTCGACAAAATGTTGAGTTTGTTGACTACTCCTGGAGAGAATTGGGTCATGGACAGAGGAGTTAGAAAGCTTCTCCGAAAATCGTTGACAAGGTTAAACTTTTCTTCTTTTGTGTGTGTATTATTGTCTATTGCATGTTTTCAATATAACGGTTTTATTTTACAGGCTCGCAAAAACGTGGATTTATTTCATTTGCTCTCGTCTCTTTCCGATAAAGCATTTCACCCGTCTCGACGAGGAACATGTCCACCTTCTGTTTTGTGTCATACGTGGATAAACCATCAATGTCGGTCGATTCATCTATAATTGGATGAAGAGAATCGAATACAAGAATATCAAAAATGGGTTTCCGTATCCGTCAATCATCTACGGCTTGTGTCTGAATGCCGGTGTTGGAGGCTCAAAACACGACACAACCAAGAAGTGTGCGGCGCCTATTAATGACAAAACGATCGAGAGATACATAGTAAAAGAACCGGAAGAGGAGGACGAACCGTCACTCAACGAGCCACTGTTGTGCTTACAACCACCTCCGGGGTATGATCCCGCCATCCAAGACTACATTGCTCGATGTAACCACTATCTCGTCGGCGGGTATCAACACACCCAAGACTACATGCACCGACAAGGAGAATATGGCGCCGCGGCTTTCGAGGGATTAAATGAGCTCATAGGTCGATGGGACATCAACCAGGAGAATCAATTTCAGTTCCCTCCATATCCTCAATACACATACTATCCGGCCCAAGCACCGCAATGGCATCTGTATATGGCACCTCCTCAGTATCCGGGACCACCACCACCACAACCACCTGGGAATAACAACGACGGCAACGAGTAAATTTTTTTAATGTGTTTTTTGAACTCTTCTTAGTTTAATATTTGTTTTCAATTTTTTTTATATGTGTGAGACTTAAATATTTATGTTTTTATGTGTTTTATGAGATTGTTTGATACTCGGTTCAGTTTTTATTTGTTTTCAAGTTTTTTTCATATGTGTGAGACTTAAAATATTTATGTTTTTAGGGTTATTTGAATTTGTGTTTGCTGTTATTTGTAAGTAAAATAACTCAGAAATCATTTCCCGGTGGACTTTGGAACTCTTTCGCCGCGGCCACATATAGAATTCGCCGCCGCGTAATAGTTTGGCCGCGGCCAACAACATTCGTTGCCGCGGCGAAATGAATCGCCGCGGCGATCGTAAGACGTTGCCGCGGCGAGACATGCACAACGGGACGGTTTGACCCGTTGTGGAACACATTTCGCCGCGGCGAAATATATACTTAGCCGCGGCGAGATGAATTCCCAGGAATACACGACCTCTGGAACTCAATTCGCCGCGGCGACGTATTATGTTGGCCGCGGCCATATTACTTCGCCGCGGCCAATACTGTACGTTGCCGCGCTGAAATAGTTACAGAGTCTCGGGATTTCTGGGGAGCAATCTTGCCGCGGCGACGCCTTATATTCGCCGCGGCAAGATGGGGTCGCCGCAACCAACGGTATACTGTGCCGCGGCGAAAATGCACAACGGTATACGCCCAGCTCAGAGCTCGCCCAGCTCGGAGCTCGCCCAGCTCGTAGCTCGCCCAGATAGGAGCTCGCCCAGCTTGCCGCGGCCAAGTAGTACACCCGCCGCGACGAATTGTTATGGCCGCGGCCACCATAATACGTCGCCGTGGCAAGATAGGGTCGCCGCAGCCAACGGTATACTGTGCCGCGGCGAAAATGCACAACGGTATACGCCCAGCTCGGAGCTCGCCCAACTCGTAGCTCGCCTAGCTCGGAGCTCGCCAAGCTCGTAGCTCGCCCAGCTCGGAGCTCGCCCAGCTCGTAGCTCGTCCAGCTCGGAGCTCGTCCAGCTCGTAGCTCGCCCAGATAAGAGCTCGCCCAGCAGCTCGCCCAGCTCGGAGCTAGCCCAGCAGCTCACCCAGCTCGCCGCGGCCAAGTAGTACACCCGCCGCGGCGAATTGTTATGGCCGCGGCCACCATAATACGTCGTCGCGGCGTAGTTTCATGTTGGCAGCGGCCATACTGTTGTCAATGGTGCCCACAAGAAGAGTAGTAGTGTCTGTTTATGTACATTTGATGTCATATAGTCTTACGAAGACTCTTGCTTGTAATTGCCTATTCATTCATTAATAAAGTTGAAACGTTCATTCAATCTTCCTTGTCTGAAGCTTTATGATAAAACCATAGTCTTTTAGTCCATAAACAAACTTAACAACTTGCGAAGAGACAAATGTAGATTTGCATGAACAAACTCTTCGTAGTTTGCTTAAAACGATATATTCGCAATCTTAGGGTCAAAGGACTATTGACCTCAGTATGATTGTTAGAAGAATCTATGATGTCTGGTTATGAGGCATTGAGAGTTTGGGACTCTATAGTTCTTCTAGGTATCTTCCGAAGATACTGAATTGACCAGTGCACTTCTAGAGACAATATAAGAACAAACCATTTAACCTCTTATGTCTCGAAGTCACTATGTATGAATTGCATCATGCTTACCTTAATCCTGAAATGAGACATGCCATTTCACACCTTAGTATTCTCATTTGAGAAAGTCAAAGTTCGGACTCACTATGTGATTCCGAACAAGGCCTATTGGTGAAGTACTAAGTTGTGAGTCTGTCATGAGTAACTTTGTGAAGTTCTCATAGATATGGAATTCATGTACAAGATTGCTGAAATGCAATGTATGTCACCTCATGCTTTGTTCCTTGGAGTGTGAATAAATGAACTGGCCAGTGTCCAAATTGAGTCCTGACTCTTTTGGATGAAACAATGTGACTTGTTAGCTCCTCGTCAATACATTGTTTCTAACTTATTCACAAGCGACAAAGGAGTTGAGGAAATAACAGCTAGAAGGGTAAAATGGTAATTTAGTAAATCCCGACTAGCTGATGACATTCATGAAGGGTAAACATAGATAATATTCAGTGGATCCGCTCATCATAATTAGGTCGAATTCTTGAGTAGAAAATAAATTCATTTGAACCGAGAGATTTTCAGTGTCAGCTCTTTAGTGGAGTCAGTTGGCATTAAGCTAAACTTGGAAAAGGTTTGTGAACTTTTGAGTCCAAGTGTTTAGCTAAAGCTTTGTTCATTTGGGTCCATGAGGTCACTGTCACGAATCACATCGATAGGAATAGTTAAACTGGAAGCTAAGTCAAAACAAGAACGAAAATTGTCGAAAGGGTATTTTTGTCTTTTGAGACATAAGGATGAAATGGATGTCAATAAATTTTGACAAGTTCATTTGATGACTTAATGTCACTCGGCCATAATATGATTAATTGGGCCTTGTGAATTAATTTCATTTCATAAGAATTTTATTGAAAATTCTTAATGGGCCTTTCACATGTTGTCATGAACAAATGAAGAAGCTTCTAGAAGCTCCTTCTAGATGTGAAATGGGCGCCCAAATACCCAAGGGAAAGAGAAATTATTTTGTGCATAAATGTATCAAGATACTTGCCAAAAGAAAAAGAGGAAACAAATTTCCTCTATGAGGAAAGCATAAGTTCGGCCAACACAAGGGAAAGAGAGAGACAAACTAAATGAGGAAACAAATCCAAGGCTTATTGAAGCACATGTTGGACGTGCAAAGCAAGGGAAAAAGAGGAAATAAGATTTCCTCATAAAGGCTTGGAAAATAAGAGGAAACTACTTCTTTCCAAGGCCAACCCTTCTCCTATAAATAGGACCCTCATTCCTCTCATTCTATTCATTCCACATAAGTTAGAGATTGAGAGCTTCTCTCTTTAGACCTTGTGGTGGCCGAAAATCCTCTCTCTCTCTCTCTCTAGTTTATTTTCGATTATTTCTTGTCTTGGCACCTAGGTCCTCACTCGACCTAGTGTTTAGCTCTGCGACTTCGAGACTCGTTCTCAAGTCGTAGTGTTTAAAAGTGTCCACTCACTGATTCCTTCTTTTCGAGTGATTTAGTGATAGAAACTTTCGTGGTTGCTCGAGGTGCCGAGGAAAGAAAGAGAGACATGCTGCGAGGGGAGACGAGCGTTGCAACTTTCCAAAAGCTTCTACAAGGTTCAAGCTTCAAGAAAGGTTAGTAACTTTAATAGCTCATATTAGTTTTTATTTACATGTACATGCTCTTGTCTAGGTTAGTAAAAACTAGTTTTACTTAAAAAGAAATTTTTTAAAATTCCGCCGCTTAACGAAGCGTTAAACTTTTTCTTAAACCCTAGATCGATTCCAACAAATGGTATCAGAGCTATGGTCAAAGGAATGCATGTGCATGTTTTTAAATTATGAGCTTGAAAATCGTTTTCGAAAGTTTACTAATTTTGTGACAAGTTAGAATTGTAATCTTAGATTTTTTTTAATTTATTGCTCATGCCTTTAAATTAAAAACCATGTTGATTTTCTATGAGTTTGGGATGATGTTAAAACACATTAGAATCAGTTCTAAAAGTTTTTAATTTTTAAAGGTTTGAGAATTTTCGAGTAAATTTTGTGACTAGTTTTATTTTCTTGCTAGTTTCGTTTATTTACTTGAATCGTTTTATGCATGTTGTTATTTCTTTTATTCTATGTTATTACCCTGCTAATAAAACACAAATAAAAGCTTTAAACAACTTCATAAAACGTTCCGTTACACTCGATTCTTTTTCGCACCTAAAAGGACAAAGCTTTAATTTATTTCTTTTTCTTCGAGCTGGAATGTAAACCCGCATTAAAAGCGGCATAACTCTCTGTTCAGAAATCGAAATTTAATGATTCTTGAATAAAATTAAAGCTCTGTCTGTCCTCTATCCAATGCCACCGGTTTCGGCTCAAAAGGACATCGAAGCCGCCAGTTATGGCGATTTTACTCCGAGGTGCGCGGCTGTCTGAAACTCCAGTTTTTTAGAAATCCCGATTTTCAAACCCCACTACCATGAGTTATAGAACTCTAATGAGAAAACTTTCTTGAGCAAAAATGTTTTTCATATGATTATAAACATGATGTGTAAGATTAAAATGTTTTGATTTTTGAAAGTTTAATTGAAATTGAATTTTTACAAAACTAGTTTGAATTTTGAAAAACCGTTTTCACTTTCAAACTTGAAAATATTTTGTCATCCAAATCAAATAAGTTTTCAAAATGTTTTCAAAACTATATCTATATCACATATGTTCAAAATCTATATGCTCTTGAAATTTTGAGTGGGAGGTCTCTTTGTAGACAAAACCGAAAAATAAAAAGATGTGTAATCTCAAACTTTCAAGTGTTCGAGTGAGTTGAAGTTCACACTTCCCTCACGCACTTTCCCGAAATAGAAAATAGGAAAAGATCGAGTATGTCCCTTGTGCCTTTATGCACTAATACTGCTCTGAACATGTCGATCTAGGATTCTCTTCTAGTTGTCCGCTCTGTCGCTCTCTAACTAGGAAATTTGTTTCCGAACTTATAAGAGTCGATGAACCAACTCCAAAAACTAAGTGGGAGGGTTATACTCGTTGTTTGTAACCCGCGATCCCCAACACTAGTGAAAGGTGCAATAACGTGGGACTAAGAGCCGCTCTTGCGACCCTCACTTAAATGTGAGTACTCCAAGGCGTTATTGCTTCGATCATTGCTCAATGAGATACGTCCGAGAGTGATGCAATGATGGCAAGGCCTCCCCTTGGGGGATTGTTTTTCAAAGCTGATCTTTTGGACTAAGTGGTTGGTTGCACACTTAGGCTCAATCCCTAGTATCCTTCCTTAAGGCTCTGCGAAAGGATGTGAGTGATCAAACCAATTTACAAGGTGGCTAGTCAAAATGATGTACTGACATCTTGGCTTAGCATTAATGATGTGTCATTTACTTATAAATGGAGATTTTTTGCGGCCTTCTCTTGAGGGAGTAAATTATCGTTTAGTTTATAACACCTTTGGATTTTATAAAAAGTCTTAATAAAACTTAAATCCTAAACCAAAGACTAATCATAAACTTGTTTCAACTTATATAGGCAATATGTCTCTCAAACATCTCTCAATCTTTCTTTCCTCGAACAAACTCGAAAACGAAAACTACATAGACTCGAAACGTAACCTCGACATAATACCTACCGTTAACAAGCACAAATGGGTACTCACCACCCCATGTCCTCCTCTGACGAATGATGATTCAACTCAAGAGGACAATGACGCCTTAGCGGCCTGGCTTCGATCCGATGAGATTGTGAGGTGCTATATCTTGGCATCTATGAACAATATGCTGAAAAAGCAACATCGTGACATCGAGACTGCCGCTGACATGCTCTACGATCTCCTTGAGATGTATGGAGGGCAAAGGCGTCAAACAAGGCTACAAGCAGTCCGACATTTTATGAACTGTCGCATGAAGGCTGGGACTCCTGTTAGAGACTTTATGATACTGATCATTAGTTATCTAAATAAAATGGAAATCCTAGGATCTGAGATTGATGGGAAGAATGTCATAGATATGATCTTAGAAACTCTCCCCGCATCTCTTGATACCTTCAAGATGAACTACTCCATTAACAAGCTAGAGTACACTGTTACCAAGCTTATGGAGGAACTTCACACTGCTGTAGGTCTCACTAAGAGAAAGAGGAATCAAGGAGAGGCACATGCTACTGAGCAAAAAGCCTCAGCCTCTGGAACTAAGAACAGACCTTACAAGGCCGATAAAAAGAACTGTCCCGCCTATCTCAAAGCAAAGGAACATAGTATTGTACTAGTTACCGAAGCATGCTTAGTAGCTGATAATGTATCATCGTGGATTATTGACTCCGCTGCTACTAACCATATTTGTTGTTCCTTGAATGGTTTCAAGAAAACCAAAAGCTTAGAGGAAGGCGAGTTCTGTTTCAAATGGGGTGATGGGAGCCTGGTGTCTGCAAAGGCTGTGGGATCCGTGACGCTGTCTTTTGAAGACCGCACTTTAAACTTGAATAATGTATATTTTGTTCCTACCTTTGGGAAGAACTTAATATCCGTTGCTCGTCTTATCGAGCAAGATTATTGTTTAAAGTTCATAAAGAATGGAATTCGTATTTCGTTTCCTGATAATTCTTTAGTCACTGATGCATGTATGAAGAATGCTCTTTTCTACATCTGTCCCACTAAACCTTCTCTTTTAGACACCGAAATAGATAACGATCTAATTAGGGAGCCAAAGAGGATCAAACTTTCTGAATCCTCCGATCTAACAAAATCAACATACCTCTGGCACTTAAGACTTGGTCATTTCAGTCTAGATAGGATTAAGAGACTTGTGAGGGATGGTCCACTCCAAGCCTCTGCAATAGGCTCACTACCTACTTGTGAATCCTGTATAGAAGGAAAAATGACTAAGCGACCTTTCTCCGATAAGGGTCGAAGAGCCACTGAGTTGCTGGAACTAATACATTCTGATGTATGTGGTCCGCTCAACCAACAGGCACGTGGAGGATACAAATACTTCGTTACCTTCACTGATGATTACTCAAGATATGGGTTTGTCTATTTGCTTAAACACAAATCCGAGACCTTTAACGTATTTAAGGTCTTTAGGGCTTTAGTGGAAAAGCAAATTGGCAAAGTGATCAAAACCCTTCGATCTGATCGAGGTGGTGAGTATATGTCTGGAGAGTTCGATGACTTTCTTAAAGAAGAAGGTATCGCTTCTCAGCTTACCGCACCTGGCACACCTCAACAAAACGGAGTGTCAGAGAGAAGAAACCGAACTCTTATGGAGATGGTTAGATCAATGATGAGTTACTCATCACTCCCGCTTTCCTTTTGGGGATATGCCCTCGAAACAGCCGCTTACATTCTGAACCAAGTTCCGTCTAAAACGGTTCCTGGTACTCCTTATGAACGATGGACTGGCCGTAAAATGAATCTTGGCCGCATCCGAATTTGGGGTTGCCCTGCACACGTGCTGAGGCAAAAGACTAGCAAGTTGGCTAGTAAGTCAGAATTGTGCCTGTTTGTAGGATATCCGAAGGAAACCAAAGGTTTCATTTTCTATAGTCCCGAGGACGATAAGACTTTCGTTAGCACGAATGCTCGTTTCCTTGAGGAGGACTTCATGAAGGATGCGAAACCTAGAAGCAAAATTGTGCTTGAAGAAAAGTTGGGTGAGGAAGCTTCTACCTCATCTGTAAGAACTGTTCTTACCCCAACTGAAACATAACCTAACTCATCAGAATCTCGTCAAGTAGTACTTAGACGTAGTGGGAGGGCTACTCAAAAGCCTGACAGGTACATGTCTTATGGAGACTCTCTTGTAGCCGTCTCCGACATGGATGACCCTGTTTCCTATAGCCAAGCGATGGCTTGTTCTGAATCAAACCTTTGGCTTGACGCCATGAAAGTTGAAATGCACTCGATGTATGTCAACAAAGTCTGGAAACTTGTAGACCTTCCTGAAGGGATTAAACCCGTAGGGTGTAAATGGATATACAAGAAGAAAAGGGGTCCTGATGGGAACGTCGAGACGTTCAAAGCACGACTTGTGGCGAAGGGTTATACCCAACAAGAAGGGATTGACTATGAAGAAACCTTCTCGCCAGTCGCGATGCTTAAATCCATCCGCATACTCCTATCCATAGCTGCAACTCTCGACTATGAGATCTGGCAAATGGATGTCAAGACAGCCTTTCTGAATGGCAATCTTGACGAGCGCATTTACATGGCTCAACCAGACGGTTTCGTGGATAAAGGTCAAGAGACCAAGGTTTGTGAGTTGCTTAAATCCATTTATGGACTAAAGCAAGCATCTAGGTCATGGAATATTAGATTCGATGAAACTGTAAAGAGCTTCGGCTTTGAACAGTCAATAGATGAGCCTTGTGTTTACAAGTTAATACACGAAGGCAAAGTTGTGTTTCTGGTACTATATGTCGATGATATACTACTCATTGGTAATGACGTGGGTAAGTTATATGAGGTTAAGGTCTGGCTAGCAAAGCAATTCGATATGAAGGATCTAGGAGAAGCCGCGTACATTCTGGGGATCCAAATCTTTCGAGATAGGAAAAACCGGACACTGTCGCTCTCTCAAGCATCTTATATTGATAAGGTGATTGATCGCTTCTCGATGCAAGACTGCAAGAGGGGTCAAACACCCTTTAGGCATGGAGTTTCACTCTCTAAGGACCAGTCTCCCAAGACTGCACAAGAGATTGAAGAAATGAGGAAAATTCCTTACGCCTCTGCCGTAGGAAGCCTCATGTATGCTATGCTTTGCACTAGACCTGATATATGTTTCGCCGTTGGCGTAGTTAGCCGTTTCCAATCCAACCCTGGACCCGAGCACTGGATTGCTGTTAAGCATGTTCTTAAGTTTCTTCGAAGAACTAGGAACTTGATGCTTACATACTCAGGTACTGACCTGACTATGACGGGATATACCGACTCCGATTTTCAAGCGGATAAGGATTCCAGGAAATCCACTTCGGGATCTGTGTTCATCCTTAATGGTGGAGCTGTTGTGTGGAGAAGTATTAAGCCATCTTGCATTGCTGACTCCACAATGGAAGCAAAATATGTGGCTGCTTGTGAAGCATCCAAAGAGGCTGTATGGCTTAGAAAGTTCGGTAAGTATTTGGAAGTTGTTCCAAACGTCGACGAGCCCATGACCCTTTATTGTGATAATAGTGGGGCTGTCGCTAACTCAAAGGAACCTAGAAGCCATAAGCGCTCTAAGCATATTGAGAGGAAATACCATTTGATTCGAGAGATCGCGCAGCGCGGAGACGTGGAGGTGAAGTAGATCTCTGGCAGATCCATTCACCAAGGCCCTAGCGAACATGGTCTTCGACCAACTTCGAGAGGGATTAGGCATGTAGGACTACTCACGTCTTCTTTGAGTCAAGTGGGAGTTTGTTGTCAATGGTGCCCACAAGAAGAGTAGTAGTGTCTGTTTATGTACATTTGATGTCATATAGTCTTACGAAGACTCTTGCTTGTAATTGCCAATTCATTCATTAATAAAGTTGAAACGTTCATTCAATCTTCCTTGTCTGAAGCTTTATGATAAAACCATAGTCTTTTAGTCCATAAAAAAACTTAACAACTTGCGAAGAGACAAATGTAGATTTGCATGAACAAACTCTTCGTAGTTTGCTTAAAACGATATATTCGCAATCTTAGGGTCAAAGGACTATTGACCTCAGTATGATTGTTAGAAGAATCTATGATGTCTGGTTATGAGGCATTGAGAGTTTGGGACTCTATAATTCTTCTAGGTATCTTCCGAAGATACTGAATTGACCAGTGCACTTCTAGAGACAATATAAGAACAAACCATTTAACCTCTTATGTCTCGAAGTCACTATGTATGAATTGCATCATGCTTACCTTAATCCTGAAATGAGACATGCCATTTCACACCTTAGTATTCTCATTTGAGAAAGTCAAAGTTCGGACTCACTATGTGATTCCGAACAAGGCCTATTGGTGAAGTACTAAGTTGTGAGTCTGTCATGAGTAACTTTGTGAAGTTCTCATAGATATGGAATTCATGTACAAGATTGCTAAAATGCAATGTATGTCACCTCATGCTTTGTTCCTTGGAGTGTGAATAAATGAACTGGCCAGTGTCCAAATTGAGTCCTGACTCTTTTGGATGAAACAATGTGACTTGTTAGCTCCTCGTCAATACATTGTTTCTAACTTATTCACAAGCGACAAAGGAGTTGAGGAAATAACAGCTAGAAGGGTAAAATGGTAATTTAGTAAATCCCGACTAGCTGATGACATTCATGAAGGGTAAACATAGATAATATTCAGTGGATCCGCTCATCATAATTAGGTCGAATTCTTGAGTAGAAAATAAATTCATTTGAACCGAGAGATTTTCAGTGTCAGCTCTTTAGTGGAGTCAGTTGGCATTAAGCTAAACTTGGAAAAGGTTTGTGAACTTTTGAGTCCAAGTGTTTAGCTAAAGCTTTGTTCATTTGGGTCCATGAGGTCACTGTCACGAATCACATCGATAGGAATAGTTAAACTGGAAGCTAAGTCAAAACAAGAACGAAAATTGTCGAAAGGGTATTTTTGTCTTTTGAGACATAAGGATGAAATGGATGTCAATAAATTTTGACAAGTTCATTTGATGACTTAATGTCACTCGGCCATAATATGATTAATTGGGCCTTGTGAATTAATTTCATTTCATAAGAATTTTATTGAAAATTCTTAATGGGCCTTTCACATGTTGTCATGAACAAATGAAGAAGCTTCTAGAAGCTCCTTCTAGATGTGAAATGGGCGCCCAAATACCCAAGGGAAAGAGAAATTATTTTGTGCATAAATGTATCAAGATACTTGCCAAAAGAAAAAGAGGAAACAAATTTCCTCTATGAGGAAAGCATAAGTTCGGCCAACACAAGGGAAAGAGAGAGACAAACTAAATGAGGAAACAAATCCAAGGCTTATTGAAGCACATGTTGGACGTGCAAAGCAAGGGAAAAAGAGGAAATAAGATTTCCTCATTAAGGCTTGGAAAATAAGAGGAAACTACTTCTTTCCAAGGCCAACCCTTCTCCTATAAATAGGACCCTCATTCCTCTCATTCTATTCATTCCACATAAGTTAGAGATTGAGAGCTTCTCTCTCTAGACCTTGTGGTGGCCGAAAATCCTCTCTCTCTCTCTCTAGTTTATTTTCGATTATTTCTTGTCTTGGCACCTAGGTCCTCACTCGACCTAGTGTTTAGCTCTGCGACTTCGAGACTCGTTCTCAAGTCGTAGTGTTTAAAAGTGCCCACTCACTGATTCCTTCTTTTCGAGTGATTTAGTGATAGAAACTTTCGTGGTTGCTCGAGGTGCCGAGGAAAGAAAGAGAGACGTGCTGCGAGGGGAGACGAGCGTTGCAACTTTCCAAAAGCTTCTACAAGGTTCAAGCTTCAAGAAAGGTTAGTAACTTTAATAGCTCATATTAGTTTTTATTTACATGTACATGCTCTTGTCTAGGTTAGTAAAAACTAGTTTTACTTAAAAAGAAAATTTTTAAAATTCCGCCGCTTAACGAAGCGTTAAACTTTTTCTTAAACCCTAGATCGATTCCAACACATACTACCGCGGCAGGTTGTACAATTGGTCGCGGCTATGTGCAGTGTTGGTCGTGGTGAAATAACATCTACACAAATAAATAACCTTACAAAATATATATCATAGAAGAAAACATGAATGTATCATAATCTGAATCTTAAAATACATATAGTTTTTTGGCGTTCAAACAAAAATAGGATTGATATCCGAACGAAGTAAATGAGAAACATCATCATCATCAAAATTTTCAATCTCTTCATAAACAAGTGGTAAGCCGGATGTGAATGGGGGTATATTAGACATGTCTTCGTCTTCATCTTCGTCAATATTTCTCGCTTTCATGTGAACTACCAATGACAAGTCTGGATTGACGGGTTCTGATACGTAAAACACTTGAATTGCTTGTGAGGCCAAAATAAATGAATCATTCTCGTAACTTGTACGCCGAAAGTCAACAATTGTAACTCCGTCTTTATCAACTTTAACATGATTGTTGTCGGCCCATTTGGACTTAAACAAAGCGATTCGCAACCCACAATAATCAAGTTCCCAAATGTCTTCAATGTAACCATAATAGTTCATGAAAGCTTTTTTTGGATTTTTATCATTTGCCGAAGAAACATGTAATGCTTCAGCAAGTAATGTGACACCACTATTTTGAACGGGATGTTTGTTGTCTCTTTCTTTGGTGTAAAAAGTAAAACCATTAATAGACCAAGCAGTGTACCTTGTAACCATTGAGGAAGGCCCGCCATATACTTTGCTCAACATTTCCGAATGTCCAGATTCTCGAAATAATCGTTTTCCAAGCCACTTCTGAAACAAACGATTGTGCTCTTCTTGTAACCATTTTTCATTTTAGCTTTTTTTGGATCATTTGCTCTTAATTCACCCAAATGAATATCCACAAACGGCGTGACTTCGGAAACGTTATGCAAAACATGGAGACTGACTTGCTCCCACTCTTTCCGATTGACGCTAGAATAAGTACCTACAAATAACCACTCATATAAATAGTTGTCCTTTCATTAATAAGTTAAATACACAAAAGAAAGTGTCACAAAAAATACCTATAGACAGAGCTTTTGATTCATGACTTGTGTTGTTTGTGTTGTCAATGGTGCCCACAAGAAGAGTAGTAGTGTCTATTTTTGTACATTTGATGTAATAAAGTCTCATGAAGACTCTTGCTTGTAATTGCCTATTCATTCATTAATAAAAAGTTGAAACGTTCATTCAATCTTCCTTGTCTGAAGCTTTGTGATAAAACCCTAGTCTTTTAGTCCATAAACAAACCTAACAACTTACAAAGAGACAAATGTAGATTTGCATGAACAAACTCTTCGTAGTTTGCTTAAAACGATATATTCGCAATCTTAGGGTCAAAGGACTATTGACCTCAGTACGATTGTTAGAAGAATCTATGATGTCTGGTTATGAGGCATTGAGAGTTGGGGACTCTATAGTTCTTCTAGGTATCTTCCGAAGGTACTGAATTGACCAGTGCACTTCTAGAGACAATATAAGAACAAACCATTTAACCTCTTATGTCTCGAAGTCACTATGTATGAATTGCATCATGCTTACCTTAATCCTGAAATGAGACATGCCATTTCACACCTTAGTATTCTCATTTGAGAAAGTCAAAGTTCGGACTCACTATGTGATTCCAAACAAGGCCTATTGGTGAAGTACTAAGTTGTGAGTCTGTCATGAGTAACTTTGTGAAGTTCTCATAGATATGGAATTCATGTACAAGATTGCTGAAATGCAATGTATGTCACCTCATGCTTTGTTCCTTGGAGTGTGAATAAATGAACTGGCCAGTGTCCAAATTGAGTCCTGACTCTTTTGGATGAAACAATGTGACTTGTTAGCTCCTTGTCAATACATTGTTTCTAACTTATTCACAAGCGACAAAGGAGTTGAGGAAATAACAGCTAGAAGGGTAAAATGGTAATTTAGTAAATCCCGACTAGCTGATGACATTCATGAAGGGTAAACATAGATAATATTCAGTGGATCCGCTCATCATAATTAGGTCGAATTCTTGAGTAGAAAATAAATTCATTTGAACCGAGAGATTTTCAGTGTGAGCTCTTTAGTGGAGTCAGTTGGCATTAAGCTAAACTTGGAAAAGGTTTGTGAACTTTTGAGTCCAAGTGTTTAGCTCAAGCTTTGTTCATTTGGGTCCATGAGGTCACTGTCACGAATCACATCGATAGGAATAGTTAAACTGGAAGCTAAGTCAAAACGAGAACGAAAATAGTCAAAAGGGTATTTTTGTCTTTTGAGACATATGATGAAATGAATGTCAATAAATTTTTTGACAAGTTCATTTGATGACTTAATGTCACTCGGCCATAACTTGATTATTGGGCCTCGTGAATTAATTTCATTTCATAAGAATTTTATTGAAAATTCTTAATGGGCTTTTCTCATGTTGTCATGAACAAATGAAGAAGCTTCTAGAAGCTCCTTCTAGATGAGGATAGGCGCCCAAATACCCAAGGAAAAGAGAGATTATTTTGTGCATAAATGTATCAAGATACTTGCCAAAAGAAAAAGAGGAAACAAATTTCCTCTATGAGGAAAGAAGAACTTCGGCCAAACAAGCCAAGAGAAAGTCAAAGGCAAGGCATGGAATAAAAGAGGAAACTAATCCCTTGGGGATGTGTTTGATGTAGGCGCCCATTTAGGAGATTTGGGCAATAAAAGATTGCTCAAAAAGGCTTGGAAAATAAGAGGAAACTACTTCTTTCCAAGGCCAACCCCTCTCCTATAAATAGGACCCTCATTCCTCTCATTCTATTCATTCCACACAAGTTAGAGATTGAGAGACTCTCTCTCTAGACATTGTGGCCGAAACTCCTCTCTCTCTCTCTAGTTTATTTTCGATTATTCTTGTTTTGGCACCTAGGTCCTCACTCAACCTAGTGTTTAGCTCTGCGACTTCAAGACTTGTTCTTAAGTCGTAGTGTTTAAAAGTGCCCACTCACTAATTCCTTTATTTCGAGTGATTTAGTGATAGAAACTTTCGTGGTTGCTCGAGGTGCCGAGGAAAGAAAGACATACGTGCTGCGAGGGTAGACGAGCGTTGCAAACTTTCCAAAAGCTTCTTTAAGGTTCAAGCTTCAAGAAAGGTTAGTAAACTCTTAGCTCATATTGATTTTTAATTACATGTACTTGCTTCTTTGTCTAGGTTAGTAAAAACTGTTTTTATTTGAAAAGAAATTTTTTAAAATTCCGCCGCTTCCCGAAGCGTTTAATCTTTTTCTTAAACCCTAGATCAATTCCAACAGTTTGGCAACCCAATCGCGTCTGCATTAGCTAAATACTCCGAACAAAATTCAACGGACTCCTCTGCTATATAGTTTTCCACTATGCTCCCTTCCGGCCTATTGTAGTTCTTCACATAACTCTTCAACACTTTCATGTAACGTTCGATTGGATACATCCAACGTAAAAATACAGGCCCACATAATTTCACTTCACGTACCAAGTGAACAGTTAAGTGAATCATGATGTCAAAAAACGAAGGTGGGAAAATCTTTTCTAGCATGCAAAGGGTTTTAACCAACTCCGATTGCAGTGAATCCAAGCAAATAGGATCGATAACCTTCGAGCAAATCGAGTTGAAGAATACACATATCTTGGATATTGCAAATCTCACATCGGGTGACAAAATCCCACGCAAGGCGAGAGGTAACATTTGTTGTAGAAGCACATGACAATCGTGAGTCTTCATTCCAATAAGTCTCAAATCTTTCATAGATACAAATCTCGTATAGTTTGAAGAATGACCATCGGGAACTTTGATAGACGCAAACCATTTACACAACTTCTTCTTCTCCTTCCGATCTAGAGTGTACTTTGCCGCTGGTAATTTTGTTTTTTTTCCGCACTCCTCGTCGGCATGCAAAATACTTCTTATGTTCAGCTACTTGAGATCCATTCTAGATTTTATTCCGTCTTTCGATTTATATGGATCATCAAGAAGCGTACCTATAAGGGATTCGCAAACATTTTTCTCGATATGCATAACATCAAGACAATTCCGAACGTAGTGCGTCTTCCAATACGGAAGGTCGTAGAATATCGATTTCTTCTTCCAAGGATTCTCTTGAAACGACTCTTTAGTACTAGCACGACGCTTTCACTTTCCAAGGATTTCATTTACGTTTTTTACCATCTCGTACACATCTTCACCAGACAAAATTCGAGGAGGAAACCGTTCTTCTGTGTTGCCATCAAATGCTTGTTTTAACCTTCTAAACGGGTGGTCTCTTGGTAAAACTCTTCTATGCCCGAGAAAAACAGTCTTCTTCCCATGCTTCAACCGCAGGGAAGATGTGTCTTTCATGCAAATAGGACAACCAATCGAGCATTTCACAGAATATCCTGACAAATTCCCATAGGCCAGAAAGTCGTTAATAGTCCACATTAACATTGCCCGTAAGTTGAAAGAATCTCCACGATAAGCGTCTTTGACCTTGACACCCGTCTCCCATAACATCTTCAAATCATCGACAAGCGGTGCCAAATAGACATCTATATCATTACCAGGTTGACTCGGTCCTAATATTAGAAGCGTTAACATCAAGAACTTTCTCTTCATACACAGTTTTGGAGGGAGATTGTAGTTCACCAATATAACCGGCCAAACACTGTATTTACTACTCATCATGCTAAACGGGTTCATACCATCAGTGGCTAAACCAAGATGAAGATTACGGGGATTAACACTAAAATCCTTATACTCTAAATCAAATGATTTCCATTGGGAAGCATCGGCAGGATGTCTGAGAGCACCATCATTGACACGTTTTTCGGAGTGCCAAACCATGTTCTTGGCGTGTTTGGCACTATTAAACATTCTTCGGAAGCGTGGCATAAGAGGAATGTACCATAACGACTATAGTCATTAAAAAAACAATAAAAAACATATCATTATAGACTATATATGTATTTGATAATAGAGTAGTAAATACATACCTTAACTTGAACTCCTTTGACCGCATCACGTGGCATTTTACCCTTCTTCCACCTCGACTCTTTGCAGGTCGGACATTCATCTAGATTTTCATGCTCGTGTCTGTATAGAACACAATCATTCGGGCACGCATGAAACTTCTCGTACTTCATACCTAATTTTCCCAAAGTTTTCTTTGCCTCATACATACTTAAAGGAACTTTATTGCCTTTCGGAAAGGCTTCTTTAAGCGTTTCCAATAATTTTGTAAAGCTAGTGTTTGTCCAACCACCCGACGCCTTCAAATGGAACAATGTGACTAAAAACGACAACTTCGAAAAGCTTGTACACCCTTCATATAATGGTGTCTCCGCATCCATCATCATCGACTCAAACAACTGCGGGCGGTCAACAAAATCGTCTTCCAAATCATTCATCATCCCGGGCATATCATCAACATCATCTTCCATATCATTGTCGCTATTGTTTATCGTTGAACGAAAAACCTCACCATGGTAATACCATCTTTGATAGGAGGTCATTATTCCGTAGACAAACAAATGAGTTCGAACAACATCAAGAGAAAAATGCCTATGATTTCCACATCGAACACAAGGACAACGAATAGATTTCACGTCCTCCATATTCTCTCTAACGAATTTACAAAACTCATCTACACCTCCTCGATATATCTCATTTAATCTATTCTCCCACATCCATTTTTTCATCTTCAATGATAGAAAACCCTAGATTTTAAAACAAAAACCCATTCTAATTACCATATTATACTAGAGAAGCATATTCAAAGCAAGTAGGAGATAATTACTTACAAGACTTGGATGTGTAGTTGAGAGTAGTAACCAAGGATGGCGCAGAACAGGTCGGAATTGTGTTTGGAGTGATTTTCCGAGTTAGGTTTAGAGATAAAAAAGTGAAAATTACGACAAAATTTAATTAATATGACCAGCTCGCGAACTTTTGCCGCGGCCAAAGTCATACCTGGCCGTGGCGAAATATTACACAACGGGCTAACTGGCCCGTTGTAAAAAGTAAGGAAAAAGTCTTGCCGCGGCCAAGGCTTACTTTGGCCGCGGCACGAAACTTTCGCCGCGGCCATCCATATACGTTGCCGCGGCGAAATAGTTACAGACTCTCAGGATTTCTGGTGATCAATCTTGCCGCGGCGACGCATTCTATTCGCCGCGGCGACATGAGTTAATATGATCAGCTCGCGAACTTTCGCCACGGCCAAATATATACCTGGCCGCGGCGAACTATTACACAACGGGACAACTGTCCCGTTGTAAAAATATGGAAACAATCTCGCCGCGGCTACGCATGATGTTGGCCGCGGCAAGATGAGTTCGCCGCGGCCAATACTATACGTTGCCGCGGCGAAATAGTTACAGAGTCTCGGTATTTCTGGGGTGCAATCTTGCCGCGGCGACGCCTTATGTTAGCCGCGGCAAGATGTGGTCGCCGCGGCCAACTATATACTGTGCCGCGGCGAGATTGCACAACGGGACGGTTTGTCCCGTTGTGGAATACAATTCGCCGCGGCGACGTCTGACGTTCGTCGCGGCGAAATGTCGCAGACTGGACACTTATACATTTCCCTCTCGATTTTTTTTCAAAAATTTCAGAAATTTCAGAAATTCTTTCTCTCTCTCTCTCTCTCTCTCTCTCTCTCTCTCCGACCCAAACCCACTATCTCTTTCTCCAACCCTTACCGCCGCCCCCTCCTTCTTCCTCCGCCGCCGTCGCCGCCCCCTTCTTCTTCCTCTGCCGCCGTCGCCGACATCACTCTCTCCTCTCTCTTCTTCTTCCTTTGCCGCCCTCACTCTCTCATCTCTCTTCTTCTTCCGCCGCCCTCACTCTCCCCTCACTCTTCTTATTCCTCCGCCGCCATCACTCTCTCCCCTCTCTCTTCTTCTTCCTCCGCCACTCTTCACAAACCCATCCTTCACAAACGCCAAACATTCCCACATACACAAGCCGACGTCTCCGACCACAACACACAAACTCCATTGACTCCCACGCCCCGTGCTCGTCGTCTTCACTCCGGGTAAGTGTGTTTTTTTTTATTTAATTTGTAATTTTATGTTGAAATTAGGTTAGAATTGTGTATTTGTGTCTAAATTAATGTTGGATTTGAGTTAGAATATTTGATTACCATGAGTATGAGTTGGAATTGAGTTAGAATATTAGATTGAATTTCGGTTTGAGTTTGTGTTGATTTGTTTTGAATTGAAATTGAATTTCGGTTTGAGTTTGTGTTGGAATATTAGATTGAATTTTGGTTTGAGTTTGTGTTGATTTGTTTTTTCATAGATTATGTCTACTACTAGTACCGTTAGCCATAAACGGAGATCCACCAATATCGATCGTCCCGGAAAAAGAAGAAATACTCTTATGCCCAAGGTTAATAAGTGTAAAACTCTTGGTAGGAAAATAAATGTATTATTTGATGAAAAAAATCAACCAATGAATAAGGAGGGAGATGAGTTGTCGAGTTATTTCGGCGTTTTAGCTAGAGAACACGTTCCGATTACGATGCTCGATTGGAGACTAAAAGAGCATAAACAACTAAAAGAAAGGATTTGGAATGAAATATGTGAAGCTTTTACGGTTCCTATAATATATAAGCATAATTGTCTTATGAGAGTTGGAGAAGCGGCGAGATTATTTCGACACGAGCTATACAACGATCATGTCAAAGATATCCTCAATGATCCAAGCGCCTTGACGAGGCCGGAATGCGTTTTAAAACGCTATGGAAATATCACCGAAGAGGATTGGATAAAATTCGTTGAGTATAGACGTTCCGAAGTGTTCAAAAAATCATCGGAAAATGGGAAAGAACTAGCCGGGAAGAACGTGTACAAATCTAGAACCGGTCGTAATGGATATCGCAAACTTGATCAAAAAAAGGTTAGATTTATTACATGTTTCATTTTGTTATCCTTGTTTTGTAATATAGCATTTAATTAATTAATTTGTGGATTGTTTGATATATAATATATAGTACGAGGAAACGGGTCAATGGCCTACAAAGGAGGTATTATGGGTTGAGTCGAGAATGAAGGACGAAATCAACTACAAGGATGATAAATATAAGTCAATGGGAGAAAAAATCGTAAGTTTTTTCATTTTGAAATCATCAATTAAATATTATAATCTTATTATGAATTATATGTGAAGGGAAAGTTAACTCAAGAAGTTACGGATGAGTCAATGAGAAGTGTTTTGCAAGACGCTTTGGGAACTAAGGAACATTCCGGTCGTGTTCGTGGACAATCTAAATACTCGTCAAGTTGCAATTCCGTATCTCGCCCTTCAAACTCGACCGATGAGGTAACTAAGTTACGTCGAGAAATGTGTGAGTTAAAAACTTTCATCATGAAAGCTTTAACTCAAAATGGTTTGAGCCTCAAAGATGCTAATGACGAGTTGCCGAGTGTTCTACGTCCCACAAATGAAGATGTTGAGTATGA
Organism: Urtica dioica subsp. dioica; assembly: GCF_054948205.1. NCBI lineage: Eukaryota > Viridiplantae > Streptophyta > Magnoliopsida > Rosales > Urticaceae > Urtica > Urtica dioica. The sequence continues at coordinate 23,280,214 of NC_142756.1, read as the reverse complement.
AAACAATGTTGACGGTGAAGAGATGGCTAAAGGTGATGATGAAGAGATGGCTAAAGGTGGTGATGAAGACATACCTAAAGATGGTGATGATGACATGGGTAAAAAAGCGACGTCTTTAGGTAATTTTAAATTTTTTAATACAAGGAATAAAGTTAAATATTTTTGTACTTTTTTTAATAACATTAGTGAATTTATTAGATAAACAATCTCAACATGACGTTGCCGTGGATCTCAATGTTGGTGTCGTAGAGCGTTCGCGTGTCGATCCTCTAATTATCGACAAACCCGATAGTGTTCGAGCAAGTTGCTCAATGAATCCAACCACGCCGGTGACACCATCTTCGGATGACAGCATCGAATGCCTTCTCCTCCTTGATGATTTTGCGAATGGAGGCACGGTTCATGTAGCAAATGGGCGAGCGTACATGAAAGCCGAATCCGTTCATTTCTCATCTTTGGAGGATGTAAACGTACGAGTGAGCGTTGCGGCGGCTTTGACTAAGAAAGCTTTTTTGCCGATCCCCCCGATGAAGCCAAGACTATTGAAGAAGCCGTAGGGGGTTCGTTAAATGGCCAAAGAGATTAGTAGAAATCGAAATTGCAAAAGAGAGTCGCGGCCCGGTGGTCACACAAGCGTTGAAGGCCGGTGGTGATAGTGAACCTAGCCCCGAAGACGATAAGAAGATTTCATACAAATTGATTAATCCAAAGTTTCGATTGCTAGCACAACATGCCAACCGAATAATGTTACTGAAAGGGGATTCAATCAATGTCAAAGTTTGTGCAAGTATCGCCGTAGTGCCTATTCCGGTGACGTTTGAAGATGTTAGAGAATTCCTTAGATACGAGGAAATTGGCGCGTCGTGCATCACAGTTTACATGGGGTAAATATTTCTTTTATATGTTTTATCTTCTATCAATATATAATATTTCATTTTATTAACTAATTCAATATTTTTTTTTCGTAGTTATCTACAATCCATATTACGCAAAAATAAGCGGAGTGAAGTAATGTGTTTTGTAGAAGCGGGTTTGAGTTGCTACCTCCAAACCAACAACGATGAGGCCCATTTGTCCGAACGAGTCAAGCAAATCGGCAAAATGGTTAGAAATGTAAAACCAAGACAACTAGTTTTGATGCCGTACAATATAAATGGTCATTGGATGCTTGTTGTCTTTGATCTTTGGAAAGATCAAGCGATGTTCTTCGACCCGTTGAAGAATAAAATCCCAACCGATTTAAGAAACTTGGTAAAAAGGTAAATTAATAACATGTTATTTGACATATTTCATTTACACCAATATTTGTTTTCTAATTTTTTATTGTTGTGCGAATAAGGATTTTTTTCGGATTTCAAGCTTGAGAACCAAGGCGCTCGAGACAACGGCCAATCAACTTTAATCACTTGTGCTTCGGCTCCTAGACAAATCGGAAACACGGAATGCGGGTATTATGTCTTAAGTTATATGCGTGATATTGTTGGAGTTGGTCTAGATAAACTACAATTGAAGAAGTCATATACACCGGATAACTTAGAAAAAGTTAGAGAAGAGTGAGTATTTTACGTATAAACTTTTATAGAATGTGAATATTAGTTTGATTTTGGATGATGTAGATATTTTTTTTATCTTTTGGATGTTTTTGGATATATACTTTGTTTTGGATGTAATTGATACGTTTTGGATGTTTGGATATTTGGTTTTGGATATATTATTTCATTTTTAGGTTTTTTAATTGGAAAACTGTAAAAATAGCTCTCAGGTACAATTTGGCCGCGGCGTGTGATATGTCGTGCCGCGGCAAATTTTCCTGGGAATACAATTCGCCGCGGCGAAACATGTACCTTTCCGCGACGAATTTTTTTAAAAAAATCAACATTAACTCGCCACGGCCACGTTACGTGTTCGCCGCAGCGAGATATTCGACAACGGGACAATTGTACCGTTGTGGAATACCTCGCCGCGGCGAACACGAAACGTGGAAAAAAAAAACTTTATGTCGCCGCGGCAACGTGTATCGTTCGCCGCGGCGACAAATTCTACAACGGGACATTTGTCCCGTTGTGTAATAGTTCGCCGCGGCGAACAATACACGTTGCCGCGGCGACTGAAATAAATTTGTGGAATTTTTCCACAACGGGATAGTCCCGTTGTGAAATCATGGAAATTTTCACAACGGGACGAGTCCCGTTGTGGAATCATTAATTTTCCACAACGGGACGAGTACCGTTGTGGAATCATTCCACAGCGGAGGATTCCACAACGGTACAGAACCGTTGTGGAAGCTTTCCACAACGGTTCTGTACCGTTGTGGAATCCCCAGTTTGTAGTAGTGAAAGGAATTAGTGTGTGGGTACTTTTAAACACGACGACTCGAGAACAAGTCTCAAAGTCGAAGAGCTAAAAACTCCTAGGTCAAATGTGGACCTAGGTGCCAAAACCAAAACGAAAAGAAAACTAGAGAGAGAGAGAGGGAAGGGGCGGCAACCACAAGTTCTAAAGAGAGAAGCTCTCAATCTCTAACTTATGTGGGATGAGAAAATAATGAGAATGAGGGCTCTATTTATAGGGGAGGGATTACCTTCAGTAAGGTAGTTTTCTCTTCTATAGAATATAAAATATTCATGAGCAAAAACCTAGTTTCCCTTTCTCTATTGTGGACGTCCAAGCCTTCTTCTAGAAGACCTTGGATTTGTTTCCTCTTTTATTTGCTCCTTAGTTGGCCGCCCAAATGCATTCCTCAAATAGAAAATTTGTTTCCTCTTTTTCTTTTCCTAGCGTTGGACGTGCAAGGCTTCTAGAATGGGTTTCTAGATTTTTTTTCATTTGTTCATGACAATATAAGAAAAGCCCATTAAGAATTTTCAAGTAAAATTCCATGAAATGAAACTAATCCTCAAGGCCCAATAAACTCTTCATGGCCGAGTGTTTTAAGTTTCATTTATCATCATATGACAATGTCAAAAAATTTATTGACATTCATTTCGTCCTACGTCTAAAAAGACAAAAATACCCTTTAGACAATTTTCGTAAAACTTGTCTCGTTCTTATTTTGACTTAGCTTCTAGTTTAACTCATACTACTCGATATGATTTGTGACAGTGACCTCATGGATCCAAATGAATAAAGCTTGAGCTAAAATACTTGGACTCAAAAGTTCACAAATCTTTTCCAAGTTTAGCTTAATGTCAACTGACTCCACTAAAGAGTTGACATTGAGAATCTCTCAGTTCAAATGAATTTATTTTCTACTCAAGAATTCAACTAATTGTGATGAGTGGATCCACTAAATATTATCTATGTTTACCCTTCATGAATATCATCAGCTAGTCGGGATTTACTACATTACTATTTTACCCTTCTAGCTATAATTTTCTAAACTCCTTTGTCGCTTGTGAATAAGTTAGAAACAATGTATTGACGAGGAACTAACTAGTCACATTGTTTCATCCAAAAGAGTCAATACTCAATTTGGACACTGGCCAGTTCATTTATTCACATTTCAAGGAACAAAGCATGAGGTGATATACATTGCATTTCAGCAATCTTGTACATGAATTCCATATCTATGGGAACTTCACAAAGTTACTCATGACATCTTCACAACTTAGTACTTCACCATTAGGTCTTGATCAGATTGACATAGTTAGTCCGAACTCTGACTTTCTCAAATGAGAATACATAAGCTATGAAATAGCATGTCTCATTTCAGGATTAAGGTAAGCATGTTGCAATTCATTCGTAGTGACTTCTAGACATAAGAGGTTAAATGATGTGTTGTTATTCGGTCTCTAGAAGTGCACTGGTCAATTCAGTACCTTCAGAAGATACCTAGAAGACCTATAGAGTCTCCAACTCTCAATGTCCCATAACCTGACATCATAGATTCTCCTAACAATCGTACTGAGGTCAATAGTCCTTTCACCCTTAGATTGCGGATATATCGTTTTAAGCAAATCATGAAGAGTTTATTCATGCAAATCTACATTTGTCTCTTCATGTGTTGTTACGTTGTTTTATGGACCAAAGCCTAAGGTTTTATCATAAAGCTTCACACAAGGAGTAATGAATGAACGTTTCAACTTTTTATTAATGAATAAGCAATGATAAGCAAGAGTCTTCGTGAGACTTTATTACATCAAATGTAGAAAAGTAAAGACTACAACTCTTCTTGTGGGCACCATTGACAACAACCTCACACTTGACTCAAAGAAGATGTGTGTAGTCCTTCATACCCAATCCCTCTCGATGTTGGTCGAAGACCTTGTTCGCTATTGCCTTGGTGAATGGATCTGCCAGGTTGTCCACCGTGGAGATCTTCTTCACTTCCACGTTTCCGTGCTGCACGATCTCTCGAATCAAATGGTATTCCCTCTAGATATGTTTAGAAGGCTTATGGCTTCGAGATTCCTTTGAGTTAGCGACAACCCCACTATTGTCACAATAAAGGATCATGGGCTCGTCGAGGTTTGGAACAATTCCAAATACTTAAGGAATTTTCTAAGCCATACGGCATCTTTGGATGCTTCACAAGCAGCCACATATTCTGCTTCCATTGTGGAGTCAGCAATGCAAGGTTGCTTAATACTCTTCCACACAACAGCTCCAACATTAAGGATGAACACAGATCCCGAAGTGGATTTCCTGGAATCCTTATCCGCTTGAAAATCGGAGTCGGTATATCCCGTCATAGTCAGGTCAGTACCTGAGTATGTAAGCATCAAGTTCCTAGTTCTTCGAAGATACTTGAGAACATGCTTAACAGCAATCCAATGCTCGGGTCCAGGGTTGGATTGAGAACGGCTAACAAGCCAACTGCGAAGTAGATATCAGATCTAGTGCAAAGCATAGCATACATGAGACTTCCTATGGCTGAGGTGCAAGGAATTTTCCTCATGTCTTCTATCTCTAGTACAATCTTGGGAGACTGGTCCTTAGAGAGTGAGACTCTATGCCTAAAGGGTGTTTGCCCCTTCTTGGAGTCTTGCATCGAGAAGCGATACTTATCAATATAGGATGCTTGAGAGAGCGAAAGAGTCCGATTCTTCCTATCTCGAAAGATTTGGATCCCCAGAATGTACGCGGCTTCTCATAGATCCTTCATATCGAATTGCTTTGCCAGCCAGACCTTAACCTCAGATAACTTACCCACATCATTACCTATTAGTAATATATCATCGACATATAGTACCAGAAACACAACTTTACCTTCGTGCATTAACTTGTAAACACACGGTTCATCTATTGACTGCTCAAGCTCTTTACAGTTTCATTGAATCTAATATTCCATGACCTAGTTGCTTGGTTTAATCCATAAATGGACTTAAGCAACTCACAAACCTTGGTCTGTTGACCTTCTTTCACGAAACCGTCTTGTTTAGCCATAAAAATGCGCTCGTCAAGATTGCCATTCAGGAAGGCAGTCTTGACATCCATTTGCCAGATCTCATAGTCGAGAGCTGCAGTTATAAATAGAAGTATGTGGATGGATTTAAGCATCGCGACTGGCGAGAAGGTTTCTTCATAGTCAATCCCTTCTTGTTGGGTATAACCCTTAGCCACAAGTCGTGCTTTGAACGTCTCGACGTTCCCATCCGGATCCATTTTCTTCTTGTATATCCACTTACACCTTACAGGTTTAATCCCTTCAGGAAGGTCTACAAGTTTCCAGACTTAATCGACATACATCGAGTGCATTTCAACTTTCATGGCGTCAAGCCAAAGGTTTGATTTAGAACAAGCCATCACTTGGCTATAGGAAACAGGGTCATCCATGTCAGAGACGGCTACGAGAGTGTCTCCATAGGACATGTACTTGTCAGGCTTTTGGGTAGCCCTCCCACTACGTCGATGTACTACTTGACGAGATTATGATGAGTTAGGTTGTGTTTCAGTTGGGGTAAGAATAGTTCTTACTGATGAGGTAGAAGCTTCCTCACCGAACTTTTCTTCAAGCACAATTTTTCTTCTAGGGTTTACATCTTTCATAAAGTCCTCCTCAAGGAAGCGAGCATTCGTGCTAGGGAAAGTCTTATCGTCCTCGGGACCATAGAATGTTAAACCTTTAGTTTCCTTTGGATATCCAACAAACAGACACAATTCTGACCTACTAGCCAACTTGCTAGTCTTTTGCCTCAACACGTGTGCATGGCAACCCAAATTTTGATGCGGCCAAGATTTACTTTACGGCCAGTCCATCATTCATAAGGAGTACCAGGAACCGTTTTAGACGGAACTTGGTTCAGAATGTAAGCGGCTGTTTCGATGGCATATCCCCAAAAGGAAAGAGGGAGTGATGAGTAACTCATCATTGATCTAACCATCTCCATAAGAGTTCGGTTTCTTCTCTCTGACAGTCTTGTCATCGGCCTGACCCCGATCGCGGCAGAAAGAAGGCGAAACGACGTCGAACGCGCCCTGGCAACTTGCCCCGGCCATTGGCCGGCCCTAGGGCCAGCCTCGGTCAATGGCCAACCCAGATATCCTCGGCCATTGGCCAGCCCAAGGGCCAGCCTCGGCCAATGGCCGTGCCAAAAGTTATACCCGGCCATTGGCCGGCCCAAGGATTACCTCGGCCAATGGCCGGGCCAAATGTGTCCACTCGGCCAAGGGGTTGCTCAAAACGCCCCTTGGTCGCCTATAAATACAAGGGTCCCTCCCTTGATCCAGGTAATCCAATTTTGAGTCCCGAAACAATGCCAAACTCATAACTCGCTCGTTTCGCTCGTCTTCGACCTCTAAACATTTAAACCGTCTATATTCCACCTCAATCCTACTAATGTTGAGCATCGGAGAGGTAAACAGAGGCACCCCCTCTGTTTCCCCTTTGTAGTTCACATTCTCTTCCCGCTTTTCAGGTATTGAGAGGAGGCAAGCATCATCTACAGCTAAGGGACGACTTGGGATACCGAGTCCGACACGCTTGAGCCCGAACGCAACCACTTGGTCTGGCCTTGGGTCGAACTGTTTGGGGCTCCTAAATAGTTGTCCGAAAATGAGCGAAAACATTTTGGCGCTAGAAGGAGGGCATCTTCCGACCTTGGCAACGCTCTCCCTTCCAATCCCTTCTCTTACTGCATCTACGACTCTCGAGAGATGTCAAGTTCCCGCCGCCTCCGTAGGCACTCGAGCGACGAGCTCGAGATATGGCCTCCAAAGCCTCGCGCACCATCTAGGAGGGCAACCTCGTGACAACGAGAGCCAGCCTCGAGACTCGACGAATGACCCCGAGGCCGCGCTCCGAGAGGGCACGGCTTGAAGGCTTGCCGAGCTTCTGGACCGTCCTGGCGTCGACGGCACGCTCATCGCCGACCTCCTCGGCTACAACGCCGACCTCCTCGGCTACGACGTCGAGGATAGGTCCGCCCGAGGCGACTCCAACCCCGACTATATGGGGGAGTCGAGAAACGACGAGGCAACGCCTAGCCTCGCTCTGTCATGGTCTGGAAAGACGAATGGCGCCATGGTCGGACCGTCGCACTCGGCGCAACAATAGGCGCGGTCGCATTCCCGAGGACTCGCCCCCTCGGTTTCAAGAGGCGGCCGGACACGGCCTCTCACCAAGGAGAGAGTGGCCTTAGGGGACGATGGGGCCGACAGCCGGAGCACTCGCCGGACAGTCCGGCCGAGGGCGACCTCGCACCGATAGGCGCCGAGTGCGGACCTTAGAGAGCGCCTAACGGCGCAGAGAAACTCCCGAGGGGAGGATCTCCACCAAAGGCTCAACTCTCGGAGGGACGCACTCTCCGCCACTACTCTTGGCCGACCTCAGGCTAATGCTGGGGACCAAGCATCCAACGAGCGCCAACAGGCGACTCCCGCGGTCCCGGCGGTCAGCCCTGCTAACGGGCTCGACATGGTGACAATGATTCAGAGCCTCCAGAATCAAATCATCGAGATGAGGGAATCGGAAAGGCAAAGGCCCTATGGAGGGATCGAGGAGTCATACTCTCCCTTCGCCGCTCAAATCCTCACGCAGCCTTGCGTGGGGAATTTCAAGCTGCCGCCCATCCCTCCCTATGACGGACGAACGGACCCAAGCTTCCACATCCATCACTACGAGATGTGGATGACGATGCAGGGACAATCGGACGCCACCCTGTGTCAAGCTTTCAGCCTGACCCTCACTGGGTCAGGGTTTGAATTGTTCCGGTGTCTGAGACCGGGGAGCATCTCGTCCTTCCAAGATTTGCGAGAAGCCTTCCTTGCTCGTTTCGCCACTCTCGTGGTGCAAAAGAAGTCAAAGACCTACCTCCTGTCTATCCGAAGAATCTCACAAGGTCGAAGGGTTCGACGATAAAGACGCCATCACGGCGATCACCGAGGGAGCTCGCACGAGCGACTTCCTCAAGTCAATTGTTGGAAAGGTCCCACGGGACATGGCAGAGCTAATTTCGAGAGCCCGCACCTACATGGGGATTGAGGACTACCTCGATGGCCGAGATGGCCGGAAGTCAGGAGGGCAAAGCGGTCGCCGTCGCGACGACCAGGACGGAGATCGTCCCGACCCTCGAAAGAGGAGGAATAAGGGAGGCCAGGCCCCTAACGGTCGCTCCCTCCCCGGGCCGAGACCGTCACATGTCGACAACTTCCGAAAGTTCTCAGAATTTACCCCCCTGAACACTCCGCAAGAGCGGATCCTAGCTCTGCACCGCTACAAGGTAAGAAGCCCCGCTCCTCTCACGAAGGATCCCGCAAAGCGGGACCGAAGTAAGTTTTGCGAGTACCATCAAGACCATGGGCATCTGACGTCCGAATGTTACCAACTCAAGCGTCAGATTGAAGCCCTCATCCAAGATGGGAAGTTGAAGGAATACGTCCTTAGAACGATCGGGACGGCCGCGGCAAACGGTGAGCGCCCACGGCAAACGATCGGGACGGCCGACCCCGATCTCGACCCCACTCTTTGGCTTCTCCGGGGAGAGGGTCATGACGGAGGGCACCATCGACCTCCTGGTCACCTTCGGGACACCGGGGGGGATCGAGGTCACCCACATCGTGTCGTTCCTGGTTGTGGACCAACCCTCGGCGTATTATATCATCATCGGCCGCCCGACTCTCAATCGGTTGAAGGCCATAACGTCCACCTACCACCTGATGATGAAATTCCCGACCGAGAAGGGGATCGCCATAATATTGAGAGACCAATCGATGGCAAGGATGTGCTACATCCAAGAGGTGGACGGAAATGGAAAGGGAAAGATGGTGAGCACCATCTTCCAGCTCGGGGACAAATTCCCATGCAAGATTGAGGAAGGGGGCACCTTCGGAGAATTGGACCAAAGGGACAATGTCGAGCGTCGGAAGGGGGAGACACCGGATGACCTCGTTCCCGTCGTGCTGGACGACGCCAAGCCTGACCAAGTAGTCAAGGTAGGCGCCCAGCTCCTGTCCGAAATCCGACTCTAGCTCGCAACCTTCCTCCGCGAGTTCAAGGACGTCTTCGCGTGGACACACGCCGACATGCCGGGGATCGACCCCGAGATAATGGTCCACCGCCTCAACGACGACAAGAGGGTGACCGAGCGCGTCCAACTGAGACGGGCGTTCAGTGGAGAGAGGTACCAAGCCATTGGTGAAGAAGTTGGCAAACTTCTCGCCGCCAACTTCATCAGAGAGGCGGAACACCCCAAGTGGGTGTCCAATGTCGTTATGGTCAAGAACCCGAATGGGAAGTGGCGAATTTGCATCAACTACAAAGACCTCAACAAGGCCTGCCCGAAGGATAGCTTCCTTCTCCCGAGGATCGAGCAACTTGTGGATGCCATGGTGGGCCACGAGCTACTAAGCTTCATGGATGCCTACTCAGGTTACAATCAGATCCGCATGCACGAGCTGGATCAAATCAAGACCACCTTTGTTACGAACCGCGGACTTTATTGCTACAAGGTCATGCCCTTTCGCCTAAAAAACGCGGGTGCAACGTATCAAAGGTTGGTGAACCGAATGTTCGCCAATCAAGTTGGCAAAACGATGTAGGTCTACATGGACGACATGCTAGTCAAAAGCCTCAAGGCCCACGACCACGTTCGAGATCTCAGGGAAATGTTCACGATCCTGCGGCGCTACAAGATGAAGCTCAACCCCAACAAGTGCGTTTTCGGGGTGGAGTCCGGAAAATTCATGGGCTACATGGTGAGCTGCCGTGGGATTGAAGCTAATCCCGAGAAGATTAGGGCGATCTTAGAGATGAGATCACCATAGAAAGTCAAAGAAGTACAGAGTTTGACGGGGAGGATCGCCGCTTTAACGCGATTCGTTTCCAAGGCTACCGATAGGTGCCAACCATTTTTCAAGGCGTTGAAGAAGACTGACGGGTTTTTTTTGGACAAAGGAGTGCGAGGAGGCGTTCCGCGAAATGAAAGCCTACTTCAGCTCCCCCCCGTTCCTTGCAAAACCAAAGGATGGCAAGACCTCGTATATCTACCTCGCGCTTTCCGACAGGGCCATGAGCGCGGTTCTAATACGCCAAGAAGACAAGGTTCAATGGCCGGTTTACTATGTTAGCAAGGCGCTCCTCGACGCCGAGACTCGATACCCAGAAATCGAGAAATTGTCCCTCGCCCTCGTCACGAGCGCGAGAAAGCTTCGGCGCTACTTCCAGGCGTACCCAGTCGTGGTGCGTACGGGATATCCCATCGAGAAGGCCTTGCAAAAAGGTACCTCTTCTCGAATGGCCATATGGTCCCAAGAGCTGGGTGAGTACGGCGTCGAGTTTCAACCGAGAACCGCTATCAAAGGCCAGGCCCTCGCCGATTTCGTGGCCAAATTCACCAACGCACCCTCAACTGATGAGGGCAACAAAGGCAATGAGAACGAGGAAGACAAGGAGAATGACCATGATGGGTCGTCAAAGAAGAGGACCAAAAACCCGATAGGGCCGGTCTGGGACTTACATGTGGATAGCGTGTCAAACGCCCAGGGGCTGGCACCGACGTCGTGCTCACAAATCCCGATAGGGAAAAACTGAGATACGCCCTGCGATTCGAGTTCAAGGCTTCCAATAACGAGGCAGAGTACGAGACTCTGATCGTTGGCTTGGAGTTGGCAAACAAGCTAGGCGTCCAAAACCTGCGCATCCACTGTGACTTGCAGCTGATTGTGAACCAAGTTAAGGGTGACTACGTAGCCAGAGAGCCGAACATGGTCGCATATTTGTCGAAGACCCAGAAGAATCTAGAGGTCTTGTCGTTGTTCGAGATAGTCCAAGTTCCACGAGAGGCGAACATTGACGCCGATGCCCTGGTGCGCCTTGTGTCCGAGATAGATGAAGAAGGAGAAGGCAGCGTCCCAATAAAAGTACTGACTCGACCCTACGTCTCGAGAGGTGACGTAGGGGTGGTTAACGGAACTCCGCCTCCCTCGTGGAGTACCTTAGGTGAGGGGTCGTCCCCGAAGACAAAGAAGAGGCTAGAAAGCTGAGAAGCTTGGCGCTGAAATATACAATGAGGGAAGACAACTTGTTCAAGAGAGGCTACTCCATGCCCCTTCTCCGTTGCTTGACCGAAGTCGAGGCGAAAAAAGCGCTCCGCGAGGTGCACGAAGGGGTGTGCGGAAACCATGCCGCCGGATAATCTTTGGCCTTGAAGCTTCTAAGGCTCGGGTACTTTTGGCCTACCTTGAAAAAGGATTCCCGCAAATGGGACAAAAAATGTGACAAATGCCAAAGGTTTGCCCACGTCCCGCGCCAAGCGCCGGCCCCGTTGTGCCTGATCGTTGTACCTTGGCCCTTCGCAAAGTAGGGAATCGACCTCATCGGTGAGCTACCCACGGCCCCAAGGCAGTACAAGCACGCGATCGTGGTCATCGATTACTTCACAAAATGGGTAGAGAATGAGCCGCTAGCAAAGATCACTGAGGCGAACACGGCGAGCTTCATCTGGAAAAACATCGTCTGCTGCTTCGGGATCCCCGCATCCATTGTGACCGACAACGGAAAGCAATTCGATAATGCGCGCCTCCGAGACGTATGTGAACAACTAGACGTCAGCAAGACTTTCTCTTCTCCCCGTCATCCTCAAGCCAACGGTCAAGTCGAGGCAGTCAACAAGAAAATCAATGAGAACCTGAAAAAGAAGCTGGAAGAGAGAAATGGGGCTTGGGCCGAGGAGCTTCCCATGGTCTTATGGGCATACCGAACCACCGCGCGAAACGCGACCGGCGAAAGCCCGTTCGCTCTCGCATTCGGCATTGAGGCCGTGGTTGTTGGAATCGATCTAGGGTTTGAGAAAATAATTAACGCTTCGGTAAGCGGCGGAATTTTAAAAATTTTCTTTTACAAGTAAAACAGTTTTTACTAACCTAGACAAGTGCAAGTACATGTAATTAAAAACCAATATGAGCTAGAAGTTTACTAACCTTTCTTGAAGCTTGAACTTTGAAGAAGCTTGTGGAAAGTTTGCAACGCTCGTCTCCCCTCGCAGCACGTCTCTCTTCCTTTCCTCGGCACCTCGAGCAACCACGAAAGTTTCTATCACTAAATCACTCGAAAAGAAGGAATCAGTGAGTGGGCACTTTTAAACGCTACGACTTAAGAACGAGTCTCGAAGTCATAGAGCTAAACACTAGGTCGAGTGAGGACCTAGGTGCCAAGACAAGAAAAAATCGAAAATAAACTAGAGAGAGAGAGAGAGGATTTTCGGCCAACAATGTCTAGAGAGAGAGTCTCTCAATCTCTAACTTATGTTGAATGAATGAAATGAAGGGAATGAGGGTCCTATTTATAGGAGAGGGGTTGGCCTCGGAAAGAAGTAGTTTCCTCTTATTTTCCAAGCCTTTATGAGCAATCTTTTATTACCCATACCTATCAAAATAGGCGCCCATCTCATACAATCCACAAGGGATTAGTTTCCTCTTTTGTTTCCCTTCTTGGTTGCCATGGCCGATTCTCCTTGTTTCCTCATAGAGGAAATTTGTTTCCTCTTTTTCTTTTGGCAAGTATCTTGATACATTTATGCACAAAATATTCTCTTTCTCTTGGGTATTTTGGGCGCCCATCTCTCATCTAGAAGGAGCTTCTAGAAGCTTCTTCATTTGTTCATGACAACATGAGAAAAGCCCATTAAGAATTTTCAATAAAATTCTTATGAAATGAAATTAATCCACAAGGCCCAATAAAAAAGTTATGGCCGAGTGACATTAAGTCATCAAATGAACTTGTCAAAAAATTTATTGACATTCATTTCATCCTTTGTCTCAAAAGACAAAAATACCCTTTTGACTATTTTCGTTCTTGTTTTGACTTAGCTTCCACTTTAACTATTCCTATCGATGTGATTCGTGACAGTGACCTCATGGACCCAAATGAACAAAGCTTGAGCTAAACACTTGGACTCAAAAGTTCACAAACCTTTTCCAAGTTTAGCTTAATGCCAACTGACTCCACTAAAGAGCTGACACTGAAAATCTCTCGGTTCAAATGAATTTATTTTCTACTCAAGAATTCGACCTAATTATGATGAGCGGATCCACTGAATATTATCTATGTTTACCCTTCATGAATGTCATCAGCTAGTCGGGATTTACTAAATTACCATTTTACCCTTCTAGCTGTTATTTCCTCAACTCCTTTGTCGCTTGTGAATAAGTTAGAAACAATGTATTAACGAGGAGCTAACAAGTCACATTGTTTCATCCAAAAAGAGTCAGGACTCAATTTGGACACTGGCCTGTTCATTTATTCACACTCCAAGGAACAAAGCATGAGGTGACATACATTACAGTTCAGCAATCTTGTACATGAATTCCATATCTATGAGAACTTCACAAAGTTACTCATGACAGACTCACAACTTAGTACTTCACCAATAGGCCTTGTTCGGAATCACATAGTGAGTCCGAACTTTGACTTTCTCAAATGAGAATACTAAGGTGTGAAATGGCATGTCTCATTTCAGGATTAAGGTAAGCATGATGCAATTCATACATAGTGACTTCGAGACATAAGAGGTTAAATGGTTTGTTCTTATATTGTCTCTAGAAGTGCACTGGTCAATTCAGTATCTTCGGAAGATACCTAGAAGAACTATAGAGTCCCCAACTCTCAATGCCTCATAACCAGACATCATAGATTCTTCTAACAATCATACTGAGGTCAATAGTCCTTTGACCCTAAGATTGCGAATATATCATTTTAAGCAAACTACGAAGAGTTTGTTCATGCAAATCTACATTTGTCTCTTCGTAAGTTGTTAAGTTTGTTTATGGACTAAAAGACTAAGGTTTTATCATAAAGCTTCAAACAAAGAAAGAATGAATGAACGTTTCAACTTTATTAATGAATAAGCAATTACAAGCAAGAGTCTTCGTAAGACTATGTGACATCAAATGTACATAAATACACACTACAACTCTTCTTGTGGGCACCATTGACAACAAACTCCCACTTGACTCAAAGAAGATGTGTGTAGTCGTTCATGCCTAATCCCTCTCGATGTTGGTCGAAGACCATGTTCGCTAGGGCCTTGGTGAATGGATCTGCCAGAGATCTACTTCACCTCCACGTCTCCGCGTTGCGCGATCTCTCGAATCAAATGGTATTTCCTCTCAATGTGCTTAGAGCGCTTATGGCGTCTAGGTTCCTTTGAGTTAGCGACAGCCCCACTATTATCACAATAAAGGGTCATGGGCTCGTCGACGTTTGGAACAACTTCCAAATACTTAAGGAATTTTCTAAGCCATACAGCCTCTTTGGATGATTCACAAGCAGCCACATATTATGCTTCCATTGTGGAGTCAGCAATGCAAGATTGCTTAATACTTCTCCACACAACAGCTCCACCATTAAGGATGAACACAGATCGCGAAGTGGATTTCCTGGAATCCTTATCCGCTTGAAAATCGGAGTCGGTATATCCCGTCATAGTCAGGTCAGTACCTGAGAATGTAAGCATCAAGTTCCTAGTTCTTCGAAGATACTTAAGAACATGCTTAACAGCAATCCAGTGCTCGGGTCCAGGGTTGGATTGGAAACGACTAACTACGCCAACGACGAAACTGATGTCAGGTCTAGTGCAAAGCATGGCATACATGAGGCTTCCTACGGCAGAGGCGTAAGGAATCTTCCTCATGTCTTCAATCTCTTGTGCAGTCTTGGGAGACTGGTCCTTAGAGAGTGAAACTCCATGCCTAAAGGGTGTTTGACCCCTCTTGCAGTCTTGCATCGAGAAGCGATCCATCACCTTATCAATATAAGATGCTTGAGAGAGCGACAGGGTCCGGTTTTTCCTATCTCGAAAGATTTGGATTCCCAGAATGTATGCGGCTTCTCCTAGATCCTTCATATCGAATTGCTTTGCCAGCCAGACCTTAACCTTAGATAACTTACCCACGTCATTACCAATGAGTAGTATATCATCGACATATAGTACCAGAAACACAACTTTACCTTCGTGTATTAACTTGTAAACACAAGGCTCATCTATCGACTGTTCAAAGCCAAAGCTTTTTACAGTTTCATCGAATCTAATATTCCATGACCTAGATGCTTGCTTTAGTCCATAAATGGATTTAACCAACTCACAAACCTTGGTCTCTTGACATTTATCCACGAAACCGTCTGGTTGAGCCATGTAAATGCGCTCGTCAAGATTGCCATTCAGAAAGGCTGTCTTGACATCCATTTGCCAGATCTCATAGTCGAGAGCTGCAGCTATGGATAGGAGTATGCGGATGGATTTAAGCATCGCGACTGGCGAGAAGGTTTCTTCATAGTCAATCCCTTCTTGTTGGGTATAACCCTTCGCCATAAGTCGTGCTTTGAACGTCTCAACGTTCCCATCAGGACCCCTTTTCTTCTTGTATATCCACTTACACCCTACGGGTTTAATCCCTTCAGGAAGGTCTACAAGTTTCCAGACTTTGTTGACATACATTGAGTGCATTTCAACTTTCATGGCGTCAAGCCAAAGGTTTGATTCAGAACAAGCCATCGCTTGGCTATAGGAAACAGGATCATCCATGTCAGAGACGGCTGCAAGAGAGTCTCCATAAGACATGTACCTGTCAGGCTTTTGAGTAGCCCTCCCACTATGTCTAAGTACTACTTGACGAGATTCTGTAGTGTTAGGTTGTGTTTCAGTTGGGGTAAGAACAGTTCTTACAGATGAGGTAGAAGCTTCCTCACCCAACTTTTCTTCAAGCACAATTTTGCTTCTAGGTTTTGCATCTTTCATAAAGTCCTCCTCGAGGAAACGAGCATTCGTGCTAACGAAAGTCTTATTGTCCTCGGGACTATAGAAAGTAAAACCTTTGGTTTCCTTCGGATATCCTACAAACAGGCACAATTCTGACCTACTAGCCAACTTGCTAGTCTTTTGCCTCAGCACGTGTGCAGGGCAGCCCCAAATTCGGATGCGGCCAAGATTCACTTTACGGCCAGTTCATCGTTCATAAGGAGTACCAGGAACCATTTTTGGACGGAACTTGGTTCAGAATATAGGCGGCTGTTTCAAGGGCATATCCCCAAAAGGAAAGCGGGAGTGATGAGTAACTCATCATTGATCTAACCATCTCCATAAGAGTTCGGTTTCTTCTCTCTGACACTCCGTTTTGTTGAGGTGTGCCAAGTGCGGTAAGCTGAGAAGCGATACCTTCTTCTTTAAGAAAGTCATCGAACTCTCCAGACATATACTCACCACCTCGATCATATCGAAGGGTTTTGATCACTTTGCCAGTTTGCTTTTCCACTAAAGCCCTAAAGACCTTAAATACGTTAAAGGTCTCGGATTTGTGTTTGAGCAAATAGACAAACCCATATCGTGAGTAATCATCGGTGAAGGTAATGAAGTATTCGTATCCTCCACGTGCCTGTTGGCTGAGCGGACCACATACATCAGAATGTACTAGTTCCAGCAGCTCAGTGGCTCTTCGACCCTTATCGGAGAAAGGTCGCTTAGTCATTTTTCCTTCTATGTAGGATTCACAAGTAGGTAGTGAACCTATTGCAGAGGCTTGGAGTGGACCGTCCCTCACAAGTCTCTTAATCCTATCTAGACTGATATGACCAAGTTGTTGGAATCGATCTAGGGTTTGAGAAAAAGTTTAACGCTTCGTTAAGCGGCGGAATTTTAAAAATTTTCTTTTTAAGTAAAACTAGTTTTTACTAACCTAGACAAGAGCATGTACATGTAAATAAAAACCAATATGAGCTATTAAAGTTACTAACCTTTCTTGAAGCTTGAACCTTGTAGAAGCTTTTGGAAAGTTGCAACACTCGTCTCCCCTCGCAGCACGTCTCTCTTTCTTTCCTCGGCTCCTCGAGCAACCACGAAAGTTTCTATCACTAAATCACTCGAAAAGAAGGAATCAGTGAGTGGGCACTTTTAAACACTACGACTTAAGAACGAGTCTCGAAGTCGCAGAGCTAAACACTAGGTCGAGTGAGGACCTAGGTGCCAAGACAAGAAATAATCGAAAATATAAACTAGAGAGAGAGAGAGGAAGGGGCGGCCAAGTCTAGAGAGAGAAGCTCTCAATCTCTAAAACTTTGCATGAATGAAAAGTGTGGAATGAGGCTCCTATTTATAGGAGAGGTCTCACCTTCAATAAGGTAGTTTCCTCTTCTATAGAATATCACATACTCATGAGCCAATTTCCCTTTTCCTTCAAAGAGGTGCACGTCCAAGACAAAACAAGTAAGTCCTTGGATTTGTTTCCTCTTTTGTTTGCTTCTCTCTTGACCACATTTGGGCGCCCACCATGTTTCCTCTTAGGGGAAATTTGTTTCCTCTTTTTCTTTTGGCAAGTATCTTGATACATTTATGCACAAAATATTCTCTCTTCCTATTGGTATTATGGGCGCCTATCACCTTCTAGAAGGGGATTCTAGAAGCTTTTCCATTTTGTTCATGACAACATGAAAAAGGCCCATTAAGAATTTTCAATAAAATTCTTATGAAATGAAATTAATCCACAAGGCCCAATTAATCATATTATGGCCGAGTGACATTAAGTCATCAAATGAACTTGTCAAAAAATTTATTGACATTCATTTCATTGTCTCAAAAGACAAAAATACCCTTTTGACTATTTTCGTTCTTGTTTTGACTTAGCTTCCAGTTTAACTATTCCTATCGATGTGATTCGTGACAGTGACCTCATGGACCCAAATGAACAAAGCTTTAGCTAAACACTTGGACTCAAAAGTTCACAAACCTTTTCCAAGTTTAGCTTAATGCCAGCTGACTCCACTAAAGAGCTGACACTGAAAATCTCTCGGTTCAAATGAATTTGTTTTCTACTCAAGAATTCGACCTAATTATAATGAGCGGATCCACTGAATATTATCTATGCTACCCTTCATGAATGTCATCAGCTAGTCGGGATTTACTAAATTACCATTTTACCCTTCTAGCTGTTATTTCCTCAACTCCTTTGTCGCTTGTGAATAAGTTAGAAACAATGTATTGACGAGGAGCTAACAAGTCACATTGTTTCATCCAAAAGAGTCAGGACTCAATTTGGACACTGGCCAGTTCATTTATTCACACTCCAAGGAACAAAGCATGAGGTGACATACATTGCATTTCAGCAATCTTGTACATGAATTCCATATCTATGAGAACTTCACAAAGTTACTCATGACATACTCACAACTTAGTATTTCACCAATAGGCCCTGTTCGGAATGACATAGTGAGTCCGAACTCTGACTTTCTCAAATGAGAATACTAAGGTGTGAAATGGCATGTCTCATTTCAGGATTAAGGTAAGCATGATGCAATTCATACATAGTGACTTCGAGACATAAGAGGTTAAATGGTTTGTTCTTATATTGTCTCTAGAAGTGCACTGGTCAATTCAGTACCTTCGGAAGATACCTAGAAGAACTATAGAGTCTCCAACTCTCAATGCCTCATAACCAGACATCATAGATTCTTCTAACAATCATACTGAGGTCAATAGTCCTTTGACCCTAAGATTGCGAATATATCGTTTTAAGCAAACTACGAAGAGTTTGTTCATGCAAATCTACATTTGTCTCTTCGTAAGTTGTTTAGTTTGTTTATGGACTAAAAGACTATGGTTTTATCATAAAGCTTCAGACAAGGAAGATTGAATGAACGTTTCAACTTTTTATTAATGAATAAGCAATTACAAGCAAGAGTCTTCGTAAGACTATATGACATCAAATGTACATAAATAGACACTACTACTCTTCTTGTGGGCACCATTGACAACAAACTCCCACTTGACTCAAAGAAGATGTGAGTAGTCCTACATGCCTAATCCCTCTCGAAGTTGGTCGAAGACCATGTTCGCTAGGGCCTTGGTGAATGGATCTTCCAGAGATCTACTTCACCTCCACGTCTCCACGTTGCGCGATCTCTCGAATCAAATGGTATTTCCTCTCAATATGTTTAGAGCGCTTATGGCTTCTAGGTTCCTTTGAGTTAGCGACAGCCCCACTATTATCACAATAAAGGGTCATGGGCTCGTCGACGTCTGGAACAATTTCCAAATACTTAAGGAACTTTCTAAGCCATACAGCCTCTTTGGATGCTTCACAAGCAGCCACATATTCTGCTTCCATTGTGGAGTCAGCAATGCAAGATTGCTTAATACTTCTCCACACAACAGCTCCACCATTAAGGATGAACACAGATCCCGAAGTGGATTTCCTGGAATCCTTATCCGCTTGAAAATCGGAGTCGGTATATCCCGTCATAGTCAGGTCAGTACCTGAGTATGTAAGCATCAAGTTCCTAGTTCTTCGAAGATACTTAAGAACATGCTTAACAGCAATCCAGTGCTCGGGTCCAGGGTTGGATTGGAAATGACTAACTACGCCAACGGCGAAACATATATCAGGTCGGGTGCAAAGCATAGCATACATGAGGCTTCCTACGGCAGAGGCGTAAGGAATTTTCCTCATGTCTTCAATCTCTTGTGCAGTCTTGGGAGACTGGTCCTTAGAGAGTGAAACTCCATGCCTAAAGGGTGTTTGACCCCTCTTGCAGTCTTGCATCGAGAAGCGATCCATCACCTTATCAATATAAGATGCTTGAGAGAGCGACAGGGTCCGGTTTTTCCTATCTCGAAAGATTTGGATTCCCAGAATGTACGCGGCTTCTCCTAGATCCTTCATATCGAATTGCTTTGCTAGCCAGACCTTAACCTCAGATAACTTACCCACGTCATTACCAATGAGTAGTATATCATCGACATATAGTACCAGAAACACAACTTTGCCTTCGTGTATTAACTTGTAAACACAAGGCTCATCTATTGACTGTTCAAAGCCGAAGCTCTTTACAGTTTCATCGAATCTAATATTCCATGACCTAGATGCTTGCTTTAGTCCATAAATGGATTTAAGCAACTCACAAACCTTGGTCTCTTGACCTTTATCCACGAAACCGTCTGGTTGAGCCATGTAAATGCGCTCGTCAAGATTGCCATTCAGAAAGGCTGTCTTGACATCCATTTGCCTGATCTCATAGTCGAGAGCTGCAGCTATGGATAGGAGTATGCGGATGGATTTAAGCATCGCGACTGGCGAGAAGGTTTCTTCATAGTCAATCCCTTCTTGTTGGGTATAACCCTTTGCCACAAGTCGTGCTTTGAACGTCTCAACGTTCCCATCAGGACCCCTTTTCTTCTTGTATATCCACTTACACCCTACGGGTTTAATCCCTTCAGGAAGGTCTACAAGTTTCCAGACTTTGTTGACATACATCGAGTGCATCTCAACTTTCATGGCGTCAAGCCAAAGGTTTGATTCAGAACAAGCCATTGCTTGGCTATAGGAAACAGGATCATCCATGTCGGAGACGGCTACAAGAGAGTCTCCATAAGACATGTACCTGTCAGGCTTTTGAGTAGCCCTCCCACTACGTCTAAGTACTACTTGACGAGATTCTGATGAGTTAGGTTGTGTTTCAGTTGGGGTAAGAACAGTTCTTACAGATGAGGTAGAAGCTTCTTCACCCAACTTTTCTTCAAGCACAATTTTGCTTCTAGGTTTCGCATCCTTCATAAAGTCCTCCTCAAGGAAACGAGCATTCGTGCTAACGAAAGTCTTATCGTCCTCGGGACTATAGAAAATGAAACCTTTGGTTTCCTTTGGATATCCTACAAACAGGCACAATTCTGACCTACTAGCCAACTTGCTAGTCTTTTGCCTTAGCACATGTGCAGGGCAACCCCAAATTCGGATGTGGCCCAAACTTACTTTACGGCCAGTCCATCTTTCATAAGGAGTACCAGGAACCGTTTTAGACGGAACTTGGTTCATAATGTAAGCGGCTGTTTCGAGGGCATATCCCCAAAAGAAAAGCGGGAGTGATGAGTAACTCATCATCGATCTAACCATCTCCATAAGAGTTCGGTTTCTTCTCTCTGACACTCCGTTTTGTTGAGGTGTGCCAGGTGCGGTAAGCTGAGAAGCGATACCTTCTTCTTTAAGAAAGTCATCGAACTCTCCAGACATATACTCACCACCTCGATCAGATCGAAGGGTTTTGATCACTTTGCCAGTTTGCTTTTCCACTAAAGCCCTAAAGACCTTAAATACGTTAAAGGTCTCGGATTTGTGTTTAAGCAAATAGACAAACCCATATCTTGAGTAGTCATCAATGAAGGTAACGAAGTATTCGTATCCTCCACGTGCCTGTTGGCTGAGCGGACCACATACATCAGAATGTATTAGTTCCAGCAACTCAGTGGCTCTTCGACCTTTATCAGAGAAAGGTCGCTTAGTCATTTTTCCTTCTATGCAGGATTCACAAGTAGGTAGTGAACCTATTGCAGAGGCTTGGAGTGGACCATCCCTCACAAGTCTCTTAATCCTTTCTAGACTGATATGACCAAGTCTTAAGTGCCATAGGTGTGTTGATTTTGTTAGATCGGAGGATTCAGAAAGTTTGATCCTCTTTGGCTCCCTAATTAGATCATTATCTATTTCGGTGTCTAAAAGAGAAGGTTGAGTGGGATAGATGTAGAAAAGAGCATTCTTCATACATGCGTCAGTGACAAAAGAATTATCAGGAAACGAAATACGAATTCCATTCTTAATGAACTTTAAACAATAATCTTGCTCACGAAGACGAGCAACGGATATTAAGTTCTTCCCAAAGGTAGGAACAAAATAAACATTATTCAAGTTTATAGTACGGTCTTCAAAAGACAATGTCACGGATCCCACAGCCTTCGCAGACACCAGGCTCCCATCACCCCATTTGAAACAGAACTCGCCTTCCTCTAAGCTTTTGGTTTTCTTGAAACCATTCAAGGAACAACAAATATGGTTAGTAGCAGCGGAGTCAATAATCCACGATGATACATTATCAGCTACTAAGCATGCTTCGGTAACTAGTACAATACTATGTTCCTTTGCTTTGAGATAGGCGGGACAGTTCTTTTTATCGGCCTTGTAAGGTCTCTTCACAGTTCCAGAGGCGGAGGCTTTTGCTCAGTAGCATGTGCCTCTCCTTGATTCCTCTTTCTCTTAGTGAAACCTACAGCAGTGTGAAGTTCTTCCATAAGCTTGGTAACAGTGTACTCTAGCTTGTTAATGGAGTAGTTCATCTTGTAGGTATCAAGAGATGCGGGGAGAGTTTCTAAGATCACATCTATGACATTCTTCCCATCAATCTCAGATCCTAGGATTTCCATTTTACTCAGATGACTAATGATCAATATCATAAAGTCTCCAACAGGAGTCCTAGCCTGCATATGACAGTTCATAAACTGTCGGACTGCTTGTAGCCTTGTTTGACGTCTTTGCCCTCCAAACATCTCAAGGAGATTGTAGAGCATGTCAGCGGCAGTCTCGAAGTCACGATGTTGCTCTTTCAGCATATTGTTCATAGATGCCAAGATATAGCACCTCACAATCTCATCGGATCGAAGCCAGGCCGCTAAGGCATCATTGTCCTCTTGAGTTGAATCATCATTCGTCAGAGGAGGACACGGGGTGGTGAGTACCCTTTTGTGCTTGTTAACGGTAGGTATTATGTCGAGGTTACGTTTCGAATTTACGTAGTTTTCGTTTTCGAGTTTATTCGAGGAAAGAAAGATTGAGAGATGTTTGAGAGACATATTGCCTATTTAAGTTGAAACAAGTTTATGATTAGTCTTTGGTTTAGGATTTAAGTTTGTTTAAGACTTTATAAAATCCAAAGGTGTTATGAACGAAATGACACTTTACTCCTTCGAGGGAAGGCCGCAACGAGTCTCCTTTCATAAGTAAATGACTCATCATTAATGCATAGCCAAGATGTCAATACATCAATTTTGACTAGCCACCTTGTAAATTGGTTTGATCACTCACATCCTTTCGCAGGGCCTCGAGGGAGGATTACTAGGGATTGAGTCTAAGTGTGTAACCAACCACTTAGTCCAAAAGATTGACTTTGAAAAACAATCCGCCGAGGGGAGGTCTTGTCATCATCGTCTCACTCTCGGACGTAGCTCATTGAGCAATGATCAGAGCAAAGCGCCCTTGAGTACTCTCATTTAAGAGAGGGCCACGAGGGTGACTCTTAGTCCGGCGACACTTGCACTTTTCATTAGTGTTGGGGATCGTGGGTTACAAACAACAAGTATAACCCTCCCACTTAGTTTTTGGAGTTGGTTCATCGACTCTTTTAAGTTCGGAAACAAATTTCCTAGTTAGAGAGCGACAGAGCGGACAACTAGAAGAGAATCCTAGATCGACATGTTCAGAGCAGTATTAGTGCATAAAGGCACAAGGGACATACTCGATCTTTTCCTATTTTCTATTTCGGGAAAGTGCGTGAGGGAAGTGTGAACTTCAACTCACTCGAACACTTGAAAGCTTGAGATTACACATCTTTTTATTTTTCGGCTTGTCTACAAGGAGACCTCCCACTCAAATTTTCAAGAGCATATAGATTTTGAACATATGTGATATAGATATAGTTTTGAAAACATTTTGAAAATTTATTTGATTTGGATGACAAAATATTTTTCAAGTTTGAAAGTGAAAGCGGTTTTTCAAAATTCAAACTAGTTTTGTAAAAATTCAATTTCAATTAAACTTTCAAAAATCAAAACATTTTAATCTTACACATCATGTTTATAATCATATGAAAAACATTTTTGCTCAAGAAAGTTTTCTCATTAGAGTTCTATAACTCATGGTAGTGGGGTTTGAAAATCCGGATTTCTAAAAAACTGGAGTTTCAGACAGCCGCGCACCTCGGAGTAAAATCGCCATATCTGGCGGCTCCGATGTCCTTTTCAGCCAAAACCGGTGGCATTGGACAGAGGACAGACAGAGCTTTAATTTGATTCAAGAATCATTAAATTTCGATTTCTGAGAAGAGAGTTATGCCGCTTTTAATGCGGGTTTACATTCCAGCTCGAAGAAAAAGAAATAAATTAAAGCTTCGTCCTTTTAGATGCGAAAAAGAATCGAGTGTAACGGAACGTTTTAAGATGTTGTTTAAAGCTTTTATTTGTGTTTTATTAGCAGGGTAATAACATAGAATAAAAGAAATAACAACATGCATGAAACGATTCAAGTAAATAAACGAAACTAGCAAGAAAATAAAACTAGTCACAAAATTTACTCGAAAATTCTCAAACCTTTAAAACACGTTTTTCAATATAAAAAATTAAAAACTTTTAGAACTGATTCTAATGTGTTTTAACATCATCCCAAACTCATAGAAAATCAACATGCTTTTTAATTTAAAGACATGAGCAATAAATTAAAAAAAAAAACTAAGATTACAATTCTAACTTGTCACATAATTAGTAAACTTTCGAAAACGATTTTCAAGCTCATAATTTTAAAACATGCACATGCATTCCTTTGACCATAGCTCTGATACCATTTGTTGGAATCGATCTAGGGTTTGAGAAAAAGTTTAACGCTTCGTTAAGCGGCGGAATTTTAAAAATTTTCTTTTTAAGTAAAACTAGTTTTTACTAACCTAGACAAGAGCATGTACATGTAAATAAAAACCAATATGAGCTATTAAAGTTACTAACCTTTCTTGAAGCTTGAACCTTGTAGAAGCTTTTGGAAAGTTGCAACACTCGTCTCCCCTCGCAGCACGTCTCTCTTTCTTTCCTCGGCTCCTCGAGCAACCACGAAAGTTTCTATCACTAAATCACTCGAAAAGAAGGAATCAGTGAGTGGGCACTTTTAAACACTACGACTTAAGAACGAGTCTCGAAGTCGCAGAGCTAAACACTAGGTCGAGTGAGGACCTAGGTGCCAAGACAAGAAATAATCGAAAATATAAACTAGAGAGAGAGAGAGGAAGGGGCGGCCAAGTCTAGAGAGAGAAGCTCTCAATCTCTAAAACTTTGCATGAATGAAAAGTGTGGAATGAGGCTCCTATTTATAGGAGAGGTCTCACCTTCAATAAGGTAGTTTCCTCTTCTATAGAATATCACATACTCATGAGCCAATTTCCCTTTTCCTTCAAAGAGGTGCACGTCCAAGACAAAACAAGTAAGTCCTTGGATTTGTTTCCTCTTTTGTTTGCTTCTCTCTTGACCACATTTGGGCGCCCACCATGTTTCCTCTTAGGGGAAATTTGTTTCCTCTTTTTCTTTTGGCAAGTATCTTGATACATTTATGCACAAAATATTCTCTCTTCCTATTGGTATTATGGGCGCCTATCACCTTCTAGAAGGGGATTCTAGAAGCTTTTCCATTTTGTTCATGACAACATGAAAAAGGCCCATTAAGAATTTTCAATAAAATTCTTATGAAATGAAATTAATCCACAAGGCCCAATTAATCATATTATGGCCGAGTGACATTAAGTCATCAAATGAACTTGTCAAAAAATTTATTGACATTCATTTCATTGTCTCAAAAGACAAAAATACCCTTTTGACTATTTTCGTTCTTGTTTTGACTTAGCTTCCAGTTTAACTATTCCTATCGATGTGATTCGTGACAGTGACCTCATGGACCCAAATGAACAAAGCTTTAGCTAAACACTTGGACTCAAAAGTTCACAAACCTTTTCCAAGTTTAGCTTAATGCCAGCTGACTCCACTAAAGAGCTGACACTGAAAATCTCTCGGTTCAAATGAATTTGTTTTCTACTCAAGAATTCGACCTAATTATAATGAGCGGATCCACTGAATATTATCTATGCTACCCTTCATGAATGTCATCAGCTAGTCGGGATTTACTAAATTACCATTTTACCCTTCTAGCTGTTATTTCCTCAACTCCTTTGTCGCTTGTGAATAAGTTAGAAACAATGTATTGACGAGGAGCTAACAAGTCACATTGTTTCATCCAAAAGAGTCAGGACTCAATTTGGACACTGGCCAGTTCATTTATTCACACTCCAAGGAACAAAGCATGAGGTGACATACATTGCATTTCAGCAATCTTGTACATGAATTCCATATCTATGAGAACTTCACAAAGTTACTCATGACATACTCACAACTTAGTATTTCACCAATAGGCCCTGTTCGGAATGACATAGTGAGTCCGAACTCTGACTTTCTCAAATGAGAATACTAAGGTGTGAAATGGCATGTCTCATTTCAGGATTAAGGTAAGCATGATGCAATTCATACATAGTGACTTCGAGACATAAGAGGTTAAATGGTTTGTTCTTATATTGTCTCTAGAAGTGCACTGGTCAATTCAGTACCTTCGGAAGATACCTAGAAGAACTATAGAGTCTCCAACTCTCAATGCCTCATAACCAGACATCATAGATTCTTCTAACAATCATACTGAGGTCAATAGTCCTTTGACCCTAAGATTGCGAATATATCGTTTTAAGCAAACTACGAAGAGTTTGTTCATGCAAATCTACATTTGTCTCTTCGTAAGTTGTTTAGTTTGTTTATGGACTAAAAGACTATGGTTTTATCATAAAGCTTCAGACAAGGAAGATTGAATGAACGTTTCAACTTTTTATTAATGAATAAGCAATTACAAGCAAGAGTCTTCGTAAGACTATATGACATCAAATGTACATAAATAGACACTACTACTCTTCTTGTGGGCACCATTGACAACACAAGTCTCAAGTGCCAGAGGTATGTTGATTTTGTTAGATAGGAGGATTCAGAAAGTTTGATCCTCTTTGGCTCCCTAATTAGACCATTCTTCATACATGCATCAGTGACAAAAGAATTAGAAAAAGAAATACGAATTCCATTCTTTATAAACTTTAAATAATAATTTTGCTCGAAAAGTTGAGCAACAGATACTAGGTTTTTCCCAAAGGAAGGAACATAATAAACATTATTCAAATTTAAAGTTCGATCTTCAAAAGATAGCGTCATGGATCCCACAGCCTTCGCAGACACCACGCTCTCATCACCCCACTTGAAGCAGAAGTCGCCATCCTCTAAGCTTTTGCTTTTCCTAAAACCAGTCAAGGAGCAGCAAATATGGTTAGTAGCAGCGGAGTCAATAATCCACGATGATACATTATCAGCTACTAAACAGGCTTCAGTAACAAGTACAATACCTTTTGCTTTGGTTTTGAGGTAGGCGGGACAGTTCCTACGCCAGTGACCAGGCTTGTTGCAGTGGTGGCACTTGTCGTTAGACTTGTCCACCTTCGGAGCCTTTGGCGCCTTCTTCTTCGTGTGAACCTTAGGTTGGTTCTTCTTCTCGGCGTTGCGAGGTCTCTTCTTAGATCCAGAGGTGGAGGCAGTAGCATGTACTTCTCCTTGAGCCCTCTTTTTCTTAGTGAGTGCCTCAGCGGTTTGAAGTTCCTTCATGAGCTCGGTAACAGTGTACTCTAGCTTGTTCATGGAATAATTCAACTTGAAGGTATCAAAGGTTTCGGGGAGAGTTTCCAAGATCATATCTATTTTAGTCTCCCCATCAATCTCAGATCCAAGAATCTCCATTTCGTTTAGATAGCTAATGATCAGCATCATATGATCTCTAACGGGAGTTCCAGCCTTCATACGACAGTTCATGAATTGTCGGACCGCTTGTTGCCTAGCTTGACGTCCTTGCCCTCCAAACATCTCATGGAGATTGTAGAGCATATCGGTGGCAGTTTCATAATCACGATGTTGTTGTTGCAACACATTGTTCATCGATGCCAAAATATAGCATCTCGCAATCTCATCGGATCGAAGCCAGGCCGCCAGGGCGTCTTTCTAATCTTGCGTCGAATCTTCATTCGTTTGAGGACAGGGGGTTGTGAGAACCCATTTGTGCTTGTCGACAGTAAGGACTATGTCGAGGTTACGTTTCCAGTCGACGTAATTGTCGCCTTCGAGTTTATTCGAGGAAAGAATTGTAGAGAGAGGGTTGAGAGACATATTGCCTATAAAAGTTGAAACAAGTTTATGATTAGTCTTTGGTTTAGGATTTAAGTTTTATTAAGACTTTTATAAAATCCAAAGGTGTTATAAACCAAACGATAATTTACTCCCTCAAGAG
The DNA here is from genome assembly GCF_054948205.1 of Urtica dioica subsp. dioica. Classification (NCBI taxonomy): domain Eukaryota; kingdom Viridiplantae; phylum Streptophyta; class Magnoliopsida; order Rosales; family Urticaceae; genus Urtica; species Urtica dioica. The sequence goes on along the minus strand of NC_142756.1, from coordinate 23,251,852 downwards.
AAGGCCGCAAAAAATCTCCTTTTATAAGTAAATGACACATCATTAATGCTAAGCCAAGATGTCAATACATCTATTTTGACTAGCCACCTTGTAAATTGGTTTGATCACTCACATCCTTTCGCAGGGCCTCGAGGGAGGATTACTAGGGATTGAGCCTATGTGTGCAACCAACCACTTAGTCCAAAAGATCAGCTTTGAAAAACAATCCCCCAAGGGGAGGCCTTGTCATCATTGCATCACTCTCGGACGTAGCTCATTGAGCAATGATCGAGGCAATAACGCCTTGGAGTACTCACATTTAAGTGAGGGTCGCAAGAGCGGCTCTTAGTCCCACGTTATTGCATCTTTCATTAGTGTTGGGGATCGTGGGTTACAAACAACGAATATAACCCTCCCACTTAGTTTTTGGAGATGGTTCATCGACTCTTATAAGTTCGGAAACAAATTTCCTAGTTAGAGAGCGACAGAGCGGACAACTAGAAGAGAATCCTAGATCGACATGTTTAGAGCAGTATTAGTGCATAAACGCACAAGGTACATACTCGATCTTTTCGTATTTTCTATTTCGGGAAAGTGCGTGAGGGAAGTGTGAACTTCAACTCACTCGAACACTTGAAAGTTTGAGATTACACATCCTTTTATTTTTCGGCTTGTCTACAAGGAGACCTCCCACTCAAAATTTCAAGAGCATATAGATTTTGAACATATGTGATATAGATATAGTTTTGAAAACATTTTGAAAATTTATTTGATTTGGATGACAAAATATTTTCAAGTTTGAAAGTGAAAACGGTTTTTCAAAATTCAAACTAGTTTTGTAAAAATTCAATTTCAATTAATCTTTCAAAAATCAAAACTTTTAATCTTACACATCATGTTTATAATCATATGAAAAACATTTTTGCTCAAGAAAGTTTTCTCATTAGAGTTCTATAACTCATGGTAGTGGGGTTTGAAAATCCGGATTTCTAAAAAACTGGAGTTTCAGACAGCCGCGCACCTCGGAAAAAAATCGCCATATCTGGCGGCTCCGATGTCCTTTTCAGCCGAAACCGGTGGCATTGGACAGAGGACAGACAGAGCTTTAATTTGATTCAAGAATCATTAAATTTAGATTTCTGAGAAGAGAGTTATTCCACTTTTAATGCGGGTTTACTCCAGCTCGAAGAAAAAGAAATAAATTAAAACTTTGGTCCTTTTTAGGTGCGAAAAAGAATCGAGTGTAACGGAACGTTTTAAGATGTTGTTTAAAGCTTTTATTTGTGTTTTATTAACAGGGTAATAACATAGAATAAAAGAAATAGCAACAAGCATAAAACGCATACGGTAAATAAAAGAAACTAGAAAGACAAAGTAACTAGTCACAAAATTTACCGAAATTTCTCAAACCTTTAAAACACGTTTTTCAATATAAAAAATTTAAAAATTTTAGAACTGATTCTAATGTGTTTTAAAAACATCCCAAACTCATAGAAAATCAACATGCTTTTTAATTTAAAGACAAGAGCAATAAATTAAAAAAAATCTAAGATTACAATTCTAACTTGTCACAAAATTAGTAAACTTTCGAAAACGATTTTCAAGCTCATAATTTAAAAAAAAACATGTACATGCTAATCTTTGACCATAGCTCTGATACCATTTGTTGGAATCGATCTAGGGTTTGAGAAAATAATTAACGCTTCGGTAAGCGACGGAATTTTAAAAATTTTCTTTTACAAGTAAAACAGTTTTTACTAACCTAGACAAGTGCAAGTACATGTAATTAAAAACCAATATGAGCTAGAAGTTTACTAACCTTTCTTGAAGCTTGAACTTTGAAGAAGCTTGTGGAAAGTTTGCAACGCTCGTCTCCCCTCGCAGCACGTCTCTCTTCCTTTCCTCGGCACCTCGAGCAACCACGAAAGTTTCTATCACTAAATCACTCGAAAAGAAGGAATCAGTGAGTAGGCACTTTTAAACGCTACGACTTAAGAACGAGTCTCGAAGTCGCAGAGCTAAACACTAGGTCGAGTGAGGACGTAGGTGCCAAGACAAGAAAAAATCAAAAATAAACTAGAGAGAGAGAGAGAGGATTTTCGGCCAACAATGTCTAGAGAGAGAGTCTCTCAATCTCTAACTTATGTTGAATGAATGAAATGAAGGGAATGAGGGTCCTATTTATAGGAGAGGGGTTGGCCTTGGAAAGAAGTAGTTTCCTCTTATTTTCCAAGCCTTTATGAGCAATCTTTTATTACCCATACCTATCAAAATAGGCGCCCATCTCATACAATCCACAAGGGATTAGTTTCCTCTTTTGTTTCCCTTCTTGGTTGCCTTGGCCGATTCTCCTTGTTTCCTCATAGAGGAAATTTGTTTCCTCTTTTTCTTTTGGCAAGTATCTTGATACATTTATGCACAAAATATTCTCTTTCTCTTGGGTATTTTGGGCGCCCATCTCTCATCTAGAAGGAGCTTCTAGAAGCTTCTTCATTTGTTCATGACAACATGAGAAAAGCCCATTAAGAATTTTCAATAAAATTCTTATGAAATGAAATTAATCCACAAGGCCCAATAAACAAGTTATGGCCGAGTGACATTAAGTCATCAAATGAACTTGTCAAAAAAATTATTGACATTCATTTCATCCTTTGTCTCAAAAGACAAAAATACCCTTTTGACTATTTTCGTTCTTGTTTTGACTTAGCTTCCACTTTAACTATTCCTATCGATGTTATTCGTGACAGTGACCTCATGGACCCAAATGAACAAAGCTTGAGCTAAACACTTGGACTCAAAAGTTCACAAACCTTTTCCAAGTTTAGATTAATGCCAACTGACTCCACTAAAGAGCTGACACTGAAAATCTCTAGGTTCAAATGAATTTATTTTCTACTCAAGAATTCGACCTAATTATGATGAGCGGATCCACTGAATATTATCTATGTTTACCCTTCATGAATGTCATCAGCTAGTCGGGATTTACTAAATTACCATTTTACCCTTCTAGCTGTTATTTCCTCAACTCCTTTGTCGCTTGTGAATAAGTTAGAAACAATGTATTGACGAGGAGCTAACAAGTCACATTGTTTCATCCAAAAAGAGTCAGGACTCAATTTGGACACTGGCCAGTTCATTTATTCACACTCCAAGGAACAAAGCATGAGGTGACATACATTGCATTTCAGCAATCTTGTACATGAATTCCATATCTATGAGAACTTCACAAAGTTACTCATGACAGACTCACAACTTAGTACTTCACCAATAGGCCTTGTTCGGAATCACATAGTGAGTCCGAACTTTGACTTTCTCAAATGAGAATACTAAGGTGTGAAATGGCATGTCTCATTTCAGGATTAAGGTAAGCATGATGCAATTCATACATAGTGACTTCGAGACATAAGAGGTTAAATGGTTTGTTCTTATATTGTCTCTAGAAGTGCACTGGTCAATTCAGTATCTTCGGAAGATACGTAGAAGAACTATAGAGTCCCCTGCTGTCAATGGTGCCCACAAGAAGAGTTGTAGTCTTTATTTTGTACATTTGATGTAATAAAGTCTTATGAAGACTCTTGCTTGTAATTTCCTATCTATTCATTAATAAAGTTGAAACGTTCATTCATTCTTTCTTTGTTTGAAGCTTTATGATAAAACCTTAGTCTTTCAGTCCATAAACAAACTTAACAACTTACGAAGAGACAAATGTAGATTTGCATGAACAAACTCTTCGTAGTTTGCTTAAAACGATATATTCGCAATCTTAGGGTCAAAGGACTATTGACCTCAGTATGATTGTTAGAAGAATCTATGATGTCTGGTTATGAGGCATTGAGAGTTGGGGACTCTATAGTTCTTCTAGGTATCTTCCGAAGGTACTGAATTGACCAGTGCACTTCTAGAGACAATATAAGAACAAACCATTTAACCTTTTATGTCTCGAAGTCACTATGTATGAATTGCATCATGCTTACCTTAATCCTGAAATGAGACATGCCATTTCACACCTTAGTATTCTCATTTGAGAAAGTCAAAGTTCGGACTCACTATGTGATTCCGAACAAGGCCTATTGGTGAAGTACTAAGTTGTGAGTATGTCATGAGTAACTTTGTGAAGTTCTCATAGATATGGAATTCATGTACAAGATTGCTGAAATGCAATGTATGTCACCTCATGCTTTGTTCCTTGGAGTGTGAATAAATGAACTGGCCAGTGTCCAAATTGAGTCCTGACTCTTTTGGATGAAATAATGTGACTTGTTAGCTCCTCGTCAATACATTGTTTCTAACTTATTCACAAGCGACAAAGGAGTTGAGGAAATAACAGCTAGAAGGGTAAAATGGTAATTTAGTAAATCCCGACTAGCTGATGACATTCATGAAGGGTAAACATAGATAATATTCAGTGGATCCGCTCATCATAATTAGGTCGAATTCTTGAGTAGAAAATAAATTCATTTGAACCGAGAGATTTTCAGTGTCAGCTCTTTAGTGGAGTCAGTTGGCATTAAGCTAAACTTGGAAAAGGTTTGTGAACTTTTGAGTCCAAGTGTTTAGCTCAAGCTTTGTTCATTTGGGTCCATGAGGTCACTGTCACGAATCACATCGATAGGAATAGTTAAACTGGAAGCTAAGTCAAAACAAGAACGAAAATAGTCAAAAGGGTATTTTTGTCTTTTGAGACAAAGGATGAAATGAATGTCAATAAATTTTTTGACAAGTTCATTTGATGACTTAATGTCACTCGGCCATGACTTGATCATTGGGCCTTGTGAATTAATTTCATTTCATAAGAATTTTATTGGAAATTCTAAATGGGCATTTTCTTATGTTGTCATGAACAAGTGAAGAAAATTCTAGAAGCCTTTTCTAGAAGATTATGGGCGCCTACCCTATAGAGAAATAGGAGAGTTTATTTTGTGCATAAATGTATTTAGATACTTGCCAAAAGAAAAAGAGGAAACAAATTTCCCACACATGCATGGGGAATTTCGGCCAAGTGAGAAAAGGGCAAGCCAAGGAACAAAAAAGGAAACAAATCCAAGCCTCTAGGAGGCAGCCTTGGGCGCCCAAGATGGAATGGGAAATAAAGGATTTTTGCTCATGAATATGTGATATTCTATAGAAGAGGAAACTACCTTATTGAAGGTAAAACCTCTCCTATAAATAGGAGCCCCATTCATCACATTTCATTCATCCAAGTTTAAGAGATTTAAGAGACTCTCTCTCTAGAACTTTGGCCGAAAATCCTCTCTCTCTCTCTCTAGTTTATTTTCGATTTTTTCTTGTCTTGGCACCTAGGTCTTCACTCGACCTAGTGTTTAGCTCTGCGAATTCAAGACTTGTTCTTAAGTCGTAGTGTTTAAAAGTGCCCACTCACTGATTCCTTTTATTTCGAGTGATTTAGTGATAGAAACTATCGTGGTTGCTCGAGGTGCCGAGGAAAGAAAGAGAGACGTGCTGCAAGGGGAGACGAGCGTTGCAAACTTTCCAAAAGCTTCTTCAAGGTTCAAGCTTCAAGAAAGGTTAGTAAACTCTTAGCTCATATTGTTTTTTTAATTACATGTACTTGCTTCTTTGTCTAGGTTAGTAAAAACTGTTTTTACTTGAAAAGAAATTTTTTAAAATTCCGCCGCTTCCCGAAGCGTTTAATCTTTTTCTTAAACCCTAGATCAATTCCAACATCCCCAACTCTCAATGCCTCATAACCAGACATCATAGATTCTTCTAACAATCATATTGAGGTCAATAGTCCTTTGACCCTAAGATTGCGAATATATCGTTTTAAGCAAACTACGAAGAGTTTGTTCATGCAAATCTACATTTGTCTCTTCGTAAGTTGTTAAGTTTGTTATGGACTAAAAGACTAAGGTTTTATCGTAAAGCTTCAAACAAAGAAAGAATGAATGAACGTTTCAACTTTATTAATGAATAAGCAATTACAAGCATGAGTCTTCGTAAGACTATATGACATCAAATGTACATAAATACACACTACAACTCTTCTTGTGGGCACCATTGACAACAGTGGTACCTGTCAAGACCAAGCTGCCAACCTTGCGCATCGAGGAGTATGAAGAAGCCGCCAACGATGAAGCAATCAGGCTCGGTCTGGATCTCCTAGACGAGAAGAGGGCGGACGTACTCTCCCACCTTGCCGCGTAGAAGAGAAAGGTCGAGAAGTACTACAATTCCAAGGTCAAGCTGCGGAAGTTCGCCGACGGAAGCCTCGTCCTTAGAAGAGTGTTCCAAAACACCAAGGTGCATGGAGCGGGAGTTCTTGGCCCCACCTGGGAAGGCCCGTACCGCGTGCGTCGAGCCATTCACAACGGCACGTACGAGCTCAAGAACCTGGAGGGGCTCATGTTCACACACCCGTGGAACGCGGAACATCTACGGCAATATTACCAATAAGAAGCCCGCTCCCGATTTCCCCATGTTTTGTTGTTTTAATCTTATTTCCGGTTTAAGCGAAAGACAATTACAAATTTCAAATAAGGCCAACGGCCTGGGAATGTAATTTTAACTACTTTGACATGATAATTGGATTACATTTCACTTCAAAACCTTTATCCTATAGTATTATAATTTCTAGTCTCCTCTACGAGTACACAAGAAACTTGGGAGGCTAATGAGGATAACAGGTACACATCCCTCGTGCGACGCCCTCGCACGACTCGACACTTCGCGCACCGAGAGGTAGCGAAATGTCAACAAATCGGATCCGCGCACCGGACCTCCGACCCTACACATCCCTCGCGTGACGCCCTCGCACGACTTGACACTTCGCGCACCAAGAGGTAGCGAAATGTCAACAAATCGGATTCGCGCACCGGACCTCCGGCCCTGCACATCTTTCGTGCGACGCTCTCACACGATTCCACGCCTCGCACACTGACAGGTAGCTGAGCGTCGACCGATCACATCCACGCACCGGAATTTTCTAAGCTATACAGCCTCTTTGGATGCTTCACAAGAGGCCACATATTCTGCTTCTATTGTGGAGTCACCAATGCAAGATTACTTAATACTCCTGCACACAACAGCTCCACCATTAAGGATGAACACAGATCCCGTAGTGGATTTCCTGGAATCCTTATCCGCCTGAAAATCGTAGTCAGTATATCTCGTCATAGTCAGGTCAGTACCTGAGTATGTAAGCATCAAGTTCCTAGTTCTTCGAAGATACTTAAGAATATGCTTAACAGTAATCCAGTGCTCATGTCCAGGGTTAGATTGGTGACGGCTAACTACGCCAACTGCGAAGCAAATATCAGGCCTAGTGCAAAGCATAGCATACATGAGGCTTCCTACGGCTCAGTCGTAAGGAATTTTCCTCATGTCTTCAATCTCTTGTGCAATCTTGGGAGACTGGTCCTTAGAGAGTGAGACTCTATGCCTAAAGGCTGTTTGGCCCTTCTTGGAGTCTTGCATCGAGAAGCGATACTTATCAATATAAGATGCTTGAGAGAGCGAAAGAGTCCAGTTCTTCCTATCTCGAAAGATTTGGATCCCCAGAATGTACGCGGCTTCTCCTAGATCCTTCATATCGAATTGCTTTGCCAGCCATACCTTGACCTTAGATAATTTACCCACATCATTACCTATGAGTAATATATCATCGACATATAGTACCAGAAACAAAACTTTACTTTCGTGCGTTAACTAGTAAACACACGGCTCATCTATTGACTGCTCAAAACCGAAGCTCTTTACAGTTTCATCGAATCTAATATTCCGTGACCTAGATGCTTGCTTTAATCCATAAATGGACTTAAGCAACTCACAAACCTTGGTCTCTTGACCTTCTTCCACGAAACCGTCTAGTTGAGCCATAAAAATGCGCTCGTCAAGATTGCCATTCAGGAAGGCAGTCTTGACATCCATTTGCAAGATCTCATAGTCTAGAGCTGCTGCTATGGATAGAAGTATGCATATGGATTTAAGCATCGCGACTGGCGAGAAGGTTTCTTCATAGTCAATCCCTTCTCGTTGAGTATAACCCTTAGCCACAAGTCGTGCTTTGAACGTCTCAACGCTCCCATCCGGACCCCTTTTCTTCTTGTATATCTACTTACACCCTACGGGTTCAACCCATTCAGGAAGGTCAACAAGTTTCCAGACTTTGTTGACATACATCGAGTGCATTTTAACTTTCATGGCGTCAAGCAATTTCTTGGCTATAGGAAACAGGGTCATCCATGTGAGAGACGGCTACGAGAGTGTCTCCATAGGACATGTACCTGTCAGGCTTTTGAGTAGCCCTCCTACTACATCGAATTACCACTTGACGAGATTCTTATGAGTTAGGTTGTGTTTCAGTTGGGGTATTAACAGTTCTTACAGATGAGGTAGAAGCTTCCTCACCCAACTTTTCTTCAAGCACAATTTTGCTTCTAGGTTTTGCATCCTTCATAAAGTCCTCCTCAAGGAAACGAGCATTCATGCTAACGAAAGTCTTGTCGTCCTCGGGACTATAGAATGTGAAACCTTTGTTTTCCTTTGGATATCCAACTTGCTAGTCTTTTGCCTCATCACGTGTGCGGGCAACCCCAAATTTTGATGCGGCCAAGATTTACTTTACGGCCAGTCCATCGTTCATAAGGAGTACCAAGAACCGTTTTGGACGGAACTTGGTTCAGAATGTAGGCGGTTGTTTCGAGGGCATATCCCCAAAAGGAAAAAAAGGGAGTGATGAGTAACTCATCATTGATCTAACCATCTCCATAAGAGTTCGGTTTCTTCTCTCTGACACTCCATTTTGTTGAGGTGTGCCATGTGGGGTAAGCTGAGAAGCGATACCTTCTTCTTTAAGAAAGTCATCGAACTCTCCAGACATATACTCACCACCTCGATCAGATCAAAGGGTTTTGATCTGTTTGCCAATTCGCTTTTCCACTAAAGCCCTAAAGACCTTAAATACCTTAAAGGTCTCGGATTTGTGTTTGAGCAAATAGACAAAACCATATCTTGAGTAATCATCGGTGAAGGTAACGAAGTATTCGTATCCTCCCCGTACCTGTGTACTGAGCGGACCACATACATCAGAATGTACTAGTTTCAGCAACTTAGTGGCTCTTCGACCCTTATCAGAGAAAGGCCGCTTGGTCATTTTTCCTTCTATGCAAGATTCACAGGTAGGTAGTGAACCTATTGCAGAGGCTTGGAGCAGACCGTCCCACACAAGTCTCTTAATCCTGTCTAGACTGATATGACCAAGTCTTAAGTGCCAGAGATATGTTGATTTTATTAGATCGGAGGAATTAGTTAGTTTGATCCTCTTTGGCTCCCTAACTAGATCGTTATCTATTTCAGTGTCTAAAAGGGAAGGTTGAGTGGGATAGATGTAGAAAAGAGCATTCTTCATACATGCATAAGTGATGAAAGAATTATCAGGAAACGAAATCCGAATTCCATTCTTAATGAACTTTAAACAATAGTCTTGATCAAGAGGACGAGCAACAGATATTAAGTTCTTCCCAAAGGTAGGAACAAAATAAACATTATTCATGTTTAAAGTGCGATCTTCAAAAGACTGCATCACGGATCCCACAGCCTTCGCGGACACCAGGCTCCCATCTTCCCATTAGAAACAGAAGTCGCCTTCCTCCAAGCTTTTAGTTTTCTTGAAACCATTCAAGGAACAACAAATATGGTTAGTTTTGTCCCACAAAAATGAACAACTATTGAAAACCTCGGGCGGTTCGATCCAAGGCCGGACCAAGTGATCGCACCCGGGCCAAGAGTGTGAACTCGAAAGGCTCGAGCTAGGTTTTCTCCGATCAACCCGCCTCTCGGGAGAGGAAAAGGGTGAGGAAGAGGAGTGACTGTGCCTTGGGTGTCCGTTGCCTACGTACCCGTGTGTGGGATCAGGTCATAACGTAGTTCAAGCGTAAGTAACGCAGTATGAGTCGTGGAGCCTGGGGGGGAGGCGTGCTCGACGAAGGAGATGGTGCGCGGAGGAGTCCTCGGCGACGTCTCAGAACTTGGGAGATCGTGAGCGCGAGAGAGAATGTGTGTTTTCTCTCTTTTGGAGACGTGGAAGACTCTAAGTCAAGAGTTCCTTGTTGTGGCGGAGATTCCGGACACGTAGGCGATTTCTAGTCGGAAATGCCAGGCGCGTAGGAGATTTCTTGTCAGAAATGGTGGACACATCTAGGGTGCTGGACGCGTAGGCAATTTTCAGTCGAAAACCGTTAGAGCACTCGTGGGCTCAAGATTAATCGTTCGATTAAGAGAGGCGGCACTCGGGAGTCCCCGGAAAGCGCTTCAGAATCTCTGAGAACGAGAAATCGAGGAGAATCCGCTTCAGGCCAAGGATGGTATCCAGAGAAGTAGAGAGAAGTCTCAGGTTCCTTGTGAATGAATGGGATGACTTTCCCCTCAATGAGAGGGGTATTTATAGGTGTTTGAGGGCCTTAGAAGGTCATTTTTCGTCCATGTGGGACTAGGGGCGCGCGCGCCGTCAAGCGGAGGCGCACGGTACGCACGACGCGCAAAGTGCGGCGCACAACGCACGGCGCAGGGGGCGCGGCGCGCGAGTCACCGAGCGCGGTGCGGGACGTGCGGTGCATGGAGCGCGCGACGCGGGCGTGTCTTGGCACAGCACGCGGACTGCTTGGCGCGGCGCGCGGACTTCCTGGCGCGGCGCGCGGCTTGCTGCATGGCTGGCCGGTGCGGCGTGCTGCGCGCCCGGTGCATGGCCCGTCTTGCCGGACTCTTGTGTGAGCCTTAGCGGTCTTCGGTTATCATGCTTTTTGATGCGAAATGTGAAGGTCTCTACTTGACGAGAGTGACTCGATTCGAGGAGCAACTCGAGGCTCGACTCGAGGAGGACGACTCGAGGCTCGACTCGAGGAGGACGACTCAAGGCTCGAATCGAGGGGCGACTCGAGGCTGGATTCGAGGAGCATCTCTAGGCTCGACTCGAGGAGGAGGACTCGGGGCTCAAATCGAGGAGGACGACTCAAGGCTCGACTCGAGGAGCGACTCAAGGCTCGACTCGAGGAGAACGACTCGAGGCTCGACTCGAGGAGGACGACTCGAGGCTCGACTCGAGGAGCGACTCAAGGCTCGACTCGAGGAGAACGACTTGAGGCTTGACTCGAGGAGAACGACTCGAGGCGGAGCAAGGCTTAACCTAAAGAGCGAGGCTTAACCTAAAGAGCGAGGCTCAGCTTGAGGAGCCGAGAGTTTGGCATGAGGACTTTCCAGTCGACCCATGACGGAAGGCTTGCCACTCTTCAGGACCTCCGGCCTGACCATTGGCCCTTTGAGCGGCGTGTCTTCTCGGCGTTGATACATTATCAGCTACTAAGCATGCTTCGGTAATTAGTACAATACTATGTTCCTTTTCTTTGAGATAGGCAGGACAGTTCTTCTTATCTGTCTTGTGAGGTCTCTTCTTAGATCTAGAGGCGGAGGCTTTGTGTTTAGTAGCATATGCCTCTCCTTGGTTCCTCTTTCTCTTAGTGAGACCTTCAACAGTGTGAAGCTCCTTCATAAGCTTGGTAACAGTGTACTCTAGCTTGTTCATGGAGTAGTTCAGCTTGAAGGTATCGAAAGATTCGGGGAGAGTTTCCAAGATCATATCTAGTTTGGTCTCCTCGGTAATCTTAGATTCTAGGATTTCCATCTCATTCAGGTAACTAATGATCAGGATCATTTGGTCCCTGACAAGAGTTCCAGCCTTCATGCGACAGTTCATAAACCATCTGACTGGTTGTTGTCTGGCTTGACGCCCTTGCCCTCCAAACATCTCAAGGAGATTATAGAGCATGTCAGCGGTAGTCTCGATGTCACGATGTTGTTGTTGCAGCATATTGTTCATCGATGCTAAGATATAGCACCTCATAATCTCATCGGATCATCATTCATTGGAGGACAGGGGTGGTGAGTACCCATTTGGGCTTGTTAACGGTAAGGATGATGTCGAGGTTACGTTTCGAATCTACGTGATTCTAGGAAAGGATGATCGAGAGAGGTTTGAGAGACATATTGCCTAATTAAGTTGAAACAAGTTTATGATTTAGTCTTTGGTTTAGGGTTTAAGTTTGTCTAAGACATGACAAAATCCAAAGGTTGTATAAACCAAATGATAATTTACTCCCTCAAGAGAAGGCCGAAAAATCTCCATTTATAAGTAAATGATACATCATTAATGCTTAGCCAAGATGTCAATACACCAATTTTGACTAGCCACCTTTTAAATTGGTTTGATCACTCACATCCTTTCGAACAGCCTCAATGGAGGATTACTAGGGATTGAGCCTAAATGTGCAACCAACCACTTAGTCCAAAAGATCAACTTCGAAAAAACAATCCCCCAAAAGGAGGCCTTGTCTTCATCGTTTCACTCTCAGACGTAGCTCATTGAGCAATGATCGAAGCAAAAATGCCATAGAGTACTCTCATTTAAGAGAGGGCCACAAGAGTGACTCTTAGTCTCACGTTATTTACAAAAAACAAGTATAACCCTCCCACTTAGTTTTTGGAGTTGGTTCATCGACTCTTATAAGTTCGAAAACAGATTTCCTAGTTATAGAGCGATAGAGTGGACAACTAGAAAAGAATCCCAGAGGTTCATGTTCAGAGCAATGTTAGTGCATAAACGCACAAGGTACATACTCGGATTTTTCCTATTTTCTATTCGGGAAAGTGCATGAGGGAAGTGTGAACTTCAACTCACTCGAACACTTGAAAGTTTGAGATTACACATCTTTATTTTTCGGCTTGTCTACGAGGAGATCTCCCACTCAAATTTTCAAGAGCATATAGATTTTCAACATATGTGATATAGATATAGTTTTGAAAACATTTTGAAAACTTATTTGATTTGGATGACAAAATATTTTCAAGTTTGAAAATGGAAACGGTTTTTCAAAATTCAAACTAGTTTTGTAAAAATTCAATTTCAATTAAACTTTCAAAAATAAAAACATTTTAATCCTTCAAATTATGTTAATAATCTTATAAGAAACATTTTTTCTAAAGAAAATTTTCTCATTAGAGTTCTATAACTCATGGTAGTGGGGCTGAAAATCCGGATTTCTAAAAAACTGGACTTTCGGAACAGTAGCGCACCTCGGAGTAAAATCGACATAACTGGCGGCTCCGATGTTCTTTTGACCCGAAACCAATTGAATTGGACAGAGGACAAACAAATATTTAATTTGATTCAAGAATAATGAAATTTTGAATGCTGAACTGAGAGGTATGGCACTTTTACTGCGGGTTTTCTCGAGCTCGAGAAAACTGTAAAATAATTGAAGGTTGGACTTTGAGTGCGAAAAAAGAATCGAGTGTAACGGAATGTTTTAGGAAGTTGTTAAGGATTTTATTTGTGTTTTATCAACATGGTATAAAAGAAATAACAACAAGCTTAAAATGACTCAAGTAAATAACAGAAACTAGTAAGACAAGAAAACTAGTCACAAAATTTACTTGAAATTTTCTCAAACTCAAAAACAAGTTTTTCAATATAAAAATTAAAAAATTTTAGAACTGATTCTAATGTGTTTTAATAACATCCCAAACTTATAGAAAATCAACATGATTTTTAATTAAAGTGAAGAGCAATAAATTAAAAAAAAATCTAAGAAAACAATTCTAACTTCTCACAAAATTAGTAAACTTTCTAAAACGATTTTCAAGCTCATAATTGTAATTACATGTACATGCATATATTTGACCATAGCTCTGATACCATTTGTTGGAATGGATCTAGGGTTAAGAAAAAGTTTAACGCGTCGAGAAAGCGGTAGAAATTAAAAATTTTCTTTTAAACGAGTAAAACGATTTTACTAACCTACACAAAGAGTAAGTACATGTAAATAAAAACTATTATGAGCATTATAAATTTACTAAACTTTTTAGGAGCTTGAACGCTGATGAGCCTTCGGAAGGTTGAAAACGTTCGTCTCCCCTCGCAGCACGTCTCTCTTCTTTCCTCGGCAACTCGAGCAGCCACGAAAGTTTCTATCACTATAATCACTCGAGAGGAAATGAATTAGTGAGTGGGCACTTTTAAACACGACGACTCGAGAACAAGTCTCAAAGTCAAAGAGCTAAACATGCTAGGTCAAATGAGGACCTAGGTGCCAAAACAAAAACGAAAGAAAACTAGAGAGAGAGAGAGAGAGGAGTTCAGCCAAGGTAGAGAGAAGTTCACAATCTCTAAAACTTGGGATGAATGAAATGAGAAGAATAAGGCTTCTATTTATAGGGGATGTTTTACCTTCAATAAGGTAGTTTCCTCTTCCATAGAATATCACATATTCATGAGCAAAATTGCCTTATTTCTTTTCCTCATTTGGGCGGCCAAGGGAGCTTCTAGAAGGATTGGATTTGTTTCCTCAACTCCTTCGTCGCTTGTGAATAAGTTAGAAACAATGTACTGACGAGGACCTAACAAGTCACATTGTTTCATCCAAAAGAGTCAGGACTCAATTTGGACACTGGCCAGTTCATTTATTCACACTCCAAGGAACAAAGCATGAGGTGACATACATTGCATTTCAGCAATCTTGTACATGAATTCCATATCTATGAGAACTTCACAAAGTTACTCATGACATTCTCACAACTTAGTACTTCACCAATAGGCCCTGTTCGGAATCACATAGTGAGTCCGAACTCTGACTTTCTCAAATGAGAATACTACGGTGTGAAATGACATGTCTCATTTCAGGATTAAGGTAAGCATGATGCAATTCATACATAGTGACTTCGAGACATAAGAGGTTAAATGGTTTGTTCTTATTTTGTCTCTAGAAGTGCACTGGTCAATTCAGTACCATCGGAAGATACCTAGAAGAACTATAGAGTCTCCAACTCTCAATGCCCCACAACCAGACATCATAGATTCTCCTAACAATCGTATTGAGGTCAATAGTCCTTTGACCCTTAGATTGCGAATAAAGCGTTTTAAGGAAACTACGAAGAGTTTGTTCATGCAAATCTACATTTGTCTCTTCGTAAGATGTTAAGTTTGTTTATGGACTAAAGACTAATGTTTTATCATAAAGCTTCAAACAAACGAGAATGAATGTATGTTTCAACTTTTTATTAAATGAATAAGCAATTACAAGCAAGAGTCTTCGTGAGACTTTATTACATCAAATGTACAAAATAAAGAATACAACTCTTCTTGTGGGCACCATTGACAACATCCTCTGTTGGAATCGATCTAGGGTTTAAGAAAATAATTAATGCTTCGGTAAGCGGCAGAATTTTAAAAATTTTCTTTTACAAGTAAAACCAGTTTTTACTAACCTAGACAAAGAGCAAGTACATGTAATTAAAAACTATTATGAGTATAGAAGTTTACTAACCTTTCTTGAAGCTTGAACTTTGAAGAAGCTTTTGGAAAGTTTGCAACGCTCGTCTCCCCTCGCAGCACGTCTCTCTTTCTTTCCTCGGCACCTCGAGCAACCACGAAAGTTTCTATCACTAAATCACTCGAGAGAAAAGGAATTAGTGACTGGGCACTTTAAACACTACGACTTAAGAACGAGTCTTGAAGTCGCAGAGCTAAACTCTAGGTCAAATGAGGACCTAGGTGCCATAACAAATGTTGTCGCACGAAAATGAACACCTATTTAAAACCTCGGGCGGTTCGATCCAAGGCCGGACCAAGTGATCGCACCCGGGCCAAGAGTGGGAACTCGATAGTCTCGAGCTAGGGTTTTCTCCGATCAACCCGCCTCTCGGGAGAGGTAGGGGGTGAGGAGGAAGAGTGACCGTGCCTTGGTTGTCGGCTGCCTACGTACCCGTGCGTGGGATCAGGTCAGAACGTAGTTCAAGCGTGTAGGACGCAGTATGAGGCGTGGGGCCTTGGTGGAGAGGCGTGCTCGACGAAGGAGACGGGGCGTGAGGAATCCTCGGCGGCGTCTCAGAACTTCGGAGATCGCGTAGGCGTCTAGCGTGTTAGACGCGCGAGGGTAACTCTAGGCGAGAACCCTAGGGGCGTGCTTGAGCACCGGAGAACGTTCGGTCAAAGGGAGCGACGTCCGGGAAGTCCCCGTGAGTGCTTCGGAACCTTTGAGAACGAGGGAGGGAGAAGAGAGTCTACTTCAAGCCAAATATGGCATCCAGAGAAGCAGAGAAGAGTAAGAAATCGAGCGTGTCGATAGGAGATGAAGAGAATTTTTGTGTATTGAATAGGATTCAATGGGATGGCTTTCCCCTCAATGGGAGGGGGTATTTATAGGTGTTTGGGGGCCTTAGAAGGCTTCTTTTTCGTCCATGTGGGACTAGGAACGCATGTGGCATCAAGCGGAGGCGCACGGCGCGCGCGGCGCACAAAGAGCGGCGCACAACGCGCGCCGCGCGGCGCGCGGGTCATCTGGCGCGGCACGCGGGTCACAGGATGCGGCACAGGACGCGCGGCGCATGGAGCGCGCGGCGCGGGCGTGTTTTGGCGCGGCGCGCGCCTGCATGGCGCGGCGCGCTGCTTGCTGCGCGGCCGGCCGGCGCAACGTGCTGTGCGCGCGGCGAATGGCCCGTCTTGCCGGACTCTTGAGGGCCTTTAGGGGTCTTCGAATACCATTCTTCCCACGCAAAATATATAGGTTTCCACTTGACGAGAGTGACTCGACTCGAGGAGCGAAGCTCGACTCGAGTAGACTGACTCAAGGCTCGACTCGAGGAGCGAAGCTCGACTCGAGGAGACTGACTCAAGGCTCGACTCGAGAAGCGAAGCTCGACTCGAGGAGACTGACTCAAGGCTCAACTCGAGGAGCGAAGCTCGACTCGAGGAGACTGACTCAAGGCTCGACTCGAGGAGCGAAGCTCGACTCGAGGAGACTGACTCCAGGCTCAACTCGAGGAGCGAAGCTCGACTCGAGGAGACCGAATGAAGTCTAAACTCGAGGCGAGGGGCTAGGCTCGACTCAAGGAGTCAAGAGTTTGGGCGAGGGCTTGAAGACTTGCCGCTCTTCAGGACCTCCGGCCTGACCATCGGCCCTTTGAGCGACGTGCCTTCTTGGCGTCTCCGGTTTTCCGAAAACGACCGACAACATTAGCCCCCCAAGTTCATTGCTCGGGAGGCCTCGGGCGGTGAACTTTTAGTTATTTCCACCGGGTGTTTGAGGAAAATTTATCTCCCAGGGCTTCGCTGTCGCGAAGCAAAGAGAATATTCTTGCAAATGCTAGTGGTCTCTCTCGCTTTTCCGTCTCTCTCGACACGAGTGTACGATCGACACGTGTAGGAGGATCTAAGCGGATAGGAGACGTAGCTCAACGTGGGCGAGGCAGACGCGTTTGCGTCCATCGCTCTAGCCCCGGAGCAAAGGGGACACGCGTGGGTAAACGTGACACGCATTTGTGTAGAGGCGTATCGGCGTGTCGCAGCTCGTTGATCTTGTGGCGAAGTCATGCCAAAGTCTTTCTTCGATGGCATTTTGCTTGATAATATCATTAATCCGGAGTCCATGGGACTCGACGGTGACTAGCAGGGCGACGATTGTGTAATCGTGACTTATTAGGGGAAGATCATGGCTTCCGTCTCGGCCAGCTTGGAAGGCGACTGCACTTTTGCATTTTGCAAAGGCGTGCTCATTCCGAGGTCTCGAAGACGGAGGTTGATGCTGCGGGCTGATGCTTCGAGAAGACGGAGTGGCACCTGACGGAAGGCTCTGCCGCACCGGAGGGCTTCGACTGCTCGGGGATAAACGCTAAAAGTTTGACCACGCATCAAGCATAAGTCGGTCTCATGGGGCATCCGCCATTCCCACCTTGGTGACGCTTCTTCGTCTGCGTTCGGAAGATCGGCCCTTATTCCCCAGGCGCGAACGCGGGTCTCTGCTTTGGCTAACCTGTTCTTCAGGTTGCTCTAGCTGTTTGTTCGAGGAGCGGGACTCGACTCGAGGAGAACGACTCAAGGCTCGACTTGAGGAGCGAAGCTCGACTCGAGGGGACTGACTCAAGGCTCGACTCGAGGAGACTGAATAAAGTCTCAACTCGAGGAGCGAAGCTCAACTCGGGGAGCCGACTCAAGTCTCAACTCGAGGGGCTAGGCTCGACTCAAGGAGATTGGTTGGACTTTAAGGAATATGACTCTACTCGAGGAGCGATGCTCGACTCGAGGAGTATTACTCGATTTCGAGGAGCAAGACTCAACTCGGGGAGAATGACTTGATGAGTGATGCTCGACTCGAGGGGGATGACTCGAGGAGAGTGACTCGACTCGAGGAGCATGGCTTGTGTTGTCACTGATTTTTGGACAACTATTTAGGAGCCCAGAGTGGTTAGACCCAAGGCCGGACCAAGTGGTCTCACTCCGGCTCGAGCGTGTCGGACTTGGTATCCCAAATCGTCCCTTAGCTGTGGGTGAAGCTCACCTCGTCTTGATACCTGAAAAGCAAACAAGAGATTATGAACTATAGAGGGGAAACAGGGGGGGTGCCCCTGTTTACCTCTCCGACGCTCAACATTAGTGGGATTGAGGTGGAGTATAGAGGTTTTAGGGGTGTTTAGAGGCCAAAGATGAGCGAAACGAGCGAAGTACGAGTTCGGCAGCGTTTCGGGACTCAAAAATGGATTACCTGGACTAGGGGAGCGGCCCCTATATTTATAGGCAGCCAAGGGGTGGTTTGAAGACCCCTTGGCCGAGTGAACAAGTTTGGGTCGGCCAATGGCCGAGGGAAGGCTCTAGAGCCGGCCATTGGCCGAGGGAAGGCTCTAGAGCCGGCCATTGGCCGAGGCAAGAGTCTAGAGCCGGCCAATGGCCGAGGGAAGGCTCTAGAGCCGGCCATTGGCGGAGGCAAGGCTCTAGAGCCGGCCAATGGCCGAGGCAAGGCTCTAGAAACGGCCAATGGCCGAGGCAAGGCTCTAGAGCCGGCCATTGGCCGAGGCAATGCTCTAGAGCCGGCCAATGGCCGAGGCAAAGTTCTAGAGCCGGCCAAAGGCCGAGGCAAGGCTCTAGAGCCGGCCATTGGCCGAGGCAATGCTCTAGAGCCGGCCATTGGCCGAGGCAACGTTCTAGAGCCGGCCATTGGCCGAGGCAAGGCTCTAGAGCCGGCCAATGGCCGAGGCAAGGCTCTAGAGCCGGCCAATGGCCGAGGCAAGGCTCTAGAGCCGGCCATTGGCCGAGGCAATGCTCTAGAGCCGGCCATTGGCCGAGGCAAGCCTTGGGCCGGCCAATGGCCGAGGCAAGCCTTGGACCGGCCAATGGCCGAGGCAAGCCTTAGGGCCGGCCAATGGCCGAGGCAAGCCTTGGGCCGGCCATTGGCCGAGGCAAGCCTTAGGGCCGGCCAATGGCCGAGGCAAGCCTTGGGCCGGCCATTGGCCGAGGTAAGCCTTAGGGCCGGCCAATGGCCGAGGCAAGCCTTGGGCCGGCCAATGGCCGAGGCAAGCCTTGGGCCGGCCAATGGCCGAGGCAAACCTTGGGCCGGCCATTGGCTGAGGCAAACCTTGGGCCGGCTGCATGGTTGGTCCTTGGTTTGGGCCGGCCCCTGGTTGGGTCAGGGCCTCGCCGTTCAAGACCTCGTACCGGCACGAGGGTAGAGGAAATACCTTTGTCCTCGTCGGCCCTAGACGGGCCGACAACATTAGCCCCCCGAGTTTCCGGTCGAGCGTAGATCAAGTGGAAACTCAAAATCTATGCCTTTATACCGATGCGGGATGAACGCTCTTGGGTTTGTGTCATGAGGAATGGCCTTCGCGCGTCGCGAGGGACGGCCTTTGGGCGTCGCGAGGGACGAATTTTTGTTTCGGGTTGATCGTGCGTGGATTATTTTCTCGATCTGCCAATGAGGGCGTGATCGATTAGCACGGCTTTATTGTGTCGTGCGCGTCTTATTTTCTCGACTTGCCAACGAAGGCATAACCGATTTGCACGTCTTTGTTGTCTTGTGCGCGTCTTGTTTTCTCGATTTGCCAACGAAGGCATAATCGATTTGCGCGTCTTTGTTGTATTGTGCGCGTCTTATACTCTCGATTTGCCACCGTAGGCATAATCGATTTGCACGTCTTTGTTGTGGACGCAGACCTTGAACCCATTTATAACTCGTTGCCTATCGGCCTACGAGCTGGGCGGCGAGCGCGATGCCAAATTTGTGTAGCGAGGTTTCCCGTGGACGCTGGCTAGACCAGATACGCCCTGCGGACGCAGACCTTGAACCCAATTGTAACTCGTTGCCTATCGGCCGACGAGCTGGGCGGCGAGCGCGATGCCACATTTGTGTGGCGAGGTTTCCCGTGGACGCTGGCTAGACCAGATACGCCCTGGGAACGCGGACCTTGAACCCATTTGTAACTCGTTGCCTATCGGCCGACGAGCTGGGCGGCGAGCGTGATGCCACATTTGTGTGGCCAGGTTTCCCGTGGACGCTGGCTAGACCAGATACGCCCTGCGGATGCAGACCTTGAACCCATTTGTAACTCGTTGCCTATCGGCCGACGAGCTGGGCGGCGAGCGCGATGCCACATTTGTGTGGCCAGGTTTCCCGTGGACGCTGGCTAGACCAGATACGCCCAGCAGACGCAGACCTTGAACCCATTTGTAACTCGTTGCCTTTCGACCCACGAGCTGGGCGGCGAGCGCGATGCCACTTTTGTGTGGCCAGGTTTCCCGTGGACGCTGGCTAGACCAGATACGCCCTGCGGACGCAGACCTTGAACCCATTTGTAACTCGTTGCCTATCGGCCGACGAGCTAGGCGGCGAGCGCGATGCCACATTTGTGTGGCCAGGTTTCCCGTGGACGCTGGCTAGACCAGATACGCCCAGCGGACGCAGACCTTGAACCCATTTGTAACTCGTTGCCTTTCGGCCCACGAGCTGGGCAGCGCGCGCGGACTCAAGACTCAACTCGAGGGCTCATGTAGAACCTAGACGAGGAATAGTTAGTTGACTTGTGGACTTGGGACTCAACTCGAGGACTCATGTAAAGCCTGCAAGAGGAGTGGTTAGTTAGCTTGTGGACTTGGGACTCAACTCGAGGAATTAACTCATCCCGAGGAGACATCGTAGAGCCTGCACGAGGAGTATCAATCGACTCGTGGACTCGAACTCGACTCGAGAACTCACGTAGAGCCTGCACGAGGAGTTTCGTGAAGAATCGGCACGAGGACTATCGGTCGACTCGTGGGTTCGAACTCGACTCGAGGAATGAACTCATCTCGAGGAGGCATGTGAGGAATGAACTCGACTCGAAGAATTAACTCATCTCGAGGAGACATCGTAGAGCCTGCACGAGGAGTATCAATCGACTCGTGGACTCGAACTCGACTCGAGGACTCATGTAGAGCCTGCACGAGGAGTTTCGCAAAGAGTCGTCGTGAGGAGTATCGGTCGACTCGCGGACTCGGAGCTCGACTCGAGGAATTAACTCATCTCGAGGAGACATCGTAGAGCCTGCACGAGGAGTATCAATCGACACGTGGACTCGAACTCGACTCGAGGACTCACGTAGAGCCTGCACGAGGAGTTTCGTGAAGAGTCGTCGCGAGGAGTATCGATCGACTCGCGGACTCGAAGCTCGACTCGAGGGATGAACTCATCTCGAGGAGACGTGTGAAAAGTCTTTCTTTGGGACCTCCGACCTAACCATCGGCCCCTTGAGACTTTATTATTATTGTTTTTTTGTTTTTTTTTTTTTGAGTTGTTGTTGAGTTGTTTTTTATTGAGCATTGATCCCTGTTAGCCCCCCGAGTTTCTTGCGTTTGTGAGACGAAGGCCAAGAAACTCTTGTGTTGGAGGTATACAATAGTGCGTGTCAAGAAGTTGTCATGTGTAGAATAACTCTTTATTGCAATAAGGGGGTCGTTACAGTTTGTCATGGCACTTGGCCTTCTTTGAAAAAAGGAAATTACATTTTCGAAATGAAAGTGACCATGAAGCTGATCGAGTTCGGGCGTGAATGTCGAAGTCGCGACCATCATGGCTTGCTAGTAGATGCGACGAATTCCCTGAGATTCCCACCTCGAATCAGGGAATCAATTCGCTTCTTAAGCTGCTTGCATTCGATCGTCACGTGCCCGTGATCTTTGTGGTATTCGCAGAACCTACTTCGATCTCGCTTCGCGGGGTCCTTTGTTAGTGGAGCGGGGCTTCCCAGCTCATCGCGGCGTAAGCTCAGGATCCGGTCGGTCGTTGTGTTGAGCGGGACGAAGGATCGCTTCGGGCTGGAGAAGGGTGGTCATTAGGGAGTTGACCCTTCCGGCGCCTTTTCCTTCGTGACTCGGGACCAACGGCCGGTATCACAAGCGTGGCTGCGCGCTCTTGGTCGAGTGCTCGATCAATGTTGGGTGGTTGCTGCCCCAAGATGATCGCGGTCTCGCGTCGAGTTTTTCTCTCAAGTCGAACTCGGGATCCTCTCTTTGAGAGTTGAGGCGGTCTCTCAAGTCTCCGGAGGCCATCCCTATCAACCTTGTTAAGGGCGCATCATTCAGGCGACGCCTTTGGCGGAGGCCGAGACCATCGACGTTGTCACCTTCACAAGGGTTTTGGACACGAACGGTGAGCTTGGAGCGTCCCTTTCGGCACCTCGAGGCCGAGCGTCCTCGGGCATTGTGCGAGCTTTGACGCCTTGACGTGGTCGCCCGAGGGTGTCCCCTCGAGGGCGCATGTGCGTGCTCATCAGAAAGTTGACGTTTCGATGCGGCCGCCCGAGGGTGTCCCCTTGGAGGCGTGCGCGCGTGTCCACTTTCGTGAATAGCGTGGTCGAGGTTGGTCTCGTGGTTGATGTCATCGACATTGTTGGAGTCGAGGAGGTCGGCGATGAGCGCGCCGGTGACGCTGGGGCGGTCTAGGAGCTCGGCGAGCCTTCGAGCCGTGTCCTCTCGGACTGCGGCCTAGGGGTCATTCGCCGGGCCTCGGGGCTGGCTCTCGTTATCACGAGGTTGCCCTTCAAGACGGTGCGCAGAGCCTTGGAGGTCGCGCCTCGAGCTAGTCGCTCGGGCGCCCACGGAGGTGGCGGGGCTACGAATCATCTCTCGAGAGTCGTAGAAGTGAGAAGAAGTCTGGTAGAGGGGATGTGTTGCCAAGGTCGAGAGATGCCCTCCTTCTAGCGCCAAAATGTTGTCGCTGATTTTTGGACAACTATTTAGGAGCCCAGAGTGGTTAGACCCAAGGCAGGACCAAGTGGTCTCACTCCGGCTCGAGCGTGTCGGACTTGGTATCCCAAGTCGTCCCTTAGCTGTGGGTGAAGCTCACCTCGTCTTGATACCTGAAAAGCAAACAAGAGATTGTGAACTACAAAGGGGAAACAGGGGGGGTGCCCCTGTTTACCTCTCCGACGCTCAACATTAGTGGGATTGAGGTGGAGTATAGAGGTTTTAGGGGTGTTTAGAGGCCAAAGATGAGCGAAACGAGCGAAGTACGAGTTCGGCAGTGTTTCGAGACTCAAAAATGGATTACCTGGACTAGGGGAGCGGCCCCTATATTTATAAGCAGCCAAGGGGTGGTTTCATGACCCCTTGGCCGAGTAAACAAGTTTGGGTCGGCCAATGGCCGAGGGAAGGCTCTAGAGCCGGCCATTGGCCGAGGGAAGGCTCTAGAGCGCAAGACTCTAGAGCCGGCCAATGGCCGAGGGAAGGCTCTAGAGCCGGCCATTGGCCGAGGCAAGGCTCTAGAGCCGGCCAATGGCCGAGGCAAGGCTCTAGAGCCGGCCATTGGCCGAGGCAATGCTCTAGAGCCGGCCAATGGCCGAGGCAAAGTTCTAGAGCCGGCCAATGGCCGAGGCAAGGCTCTAGAGCCGGCCATTGGCCGAGGCAATGCTCTAGAGCCGCCATTGGCCGAGGCAACGCTCTAGAGCCGGCCATTGGCCGAGGCAAGGCTCTAGAGCCGGCTAATGGCCGAGGCAAGGCTCTAGAGCCGGCCAATGGCCGAGGCAAGGCTCTAGAGCCGGCCATTGGCCGAGGCAATGCTCTAGAGCCGGCCATTGGCCGAGGCAAGCCTTGGGCCGGCCAATGGCCGAGGCAAGCCTTGGACCGGCCAATGGCCGAGGCAAGCCTTAGGGCCGGCCAATGGCCGAGGCAAGCCTTGGGCCGGCCATTGGCCGAGGCAAGCCTTAGGGCCGGCCAATGGCCGAGGCAAGCCTTGATCCGGCCAATGGCCGAGGCAAGCCTTGGGCCGGCCAATGGCCGGGTTAAACCTTGGGCCGGCCATTGGCCGAGGCAAACCTTGGGCCGGCTGCATGGTTGGCCCTTGGTTTGGGCCGGCCCCTGGTTGGGTCAGGGCCTCGCCGTTCAAGACCTCGTACCGGCCACGAGGGTCGAGGAAATACCTTTGTCCTCGTCGACCCTAGACGGGCCGACAACAGCTTGATTTGAGGAGGGTGACTCGACTCGAGGAGCATGGCTTGATTTGTGGAGGGTGACTCGACTCGAGGCGCAAGGCTCGACTTCGAGGAGAATGACTCGACACGAGGAGCGAGGCTCGGCTTTAAGGAGAATGACTCGACTCAAGGAGCGAAGCTCGACTCGAGGAGAATGACTCGACTCAAGGAGCGAAGCTCGACTCGAGGAGAATGACTCGACTCAAGGAGCTAAGCTCGACTCGAGGAGAATGACTCGACTCGAGGAGCGGGGCTCGACTCGAGGAGAATGATTTGACTCGGGGAGCAAGGCTCGACTCGAGGACAGTGATTTGAATCGAGGAGCGAAGCTCGACTTGAGGAGAATGACTCGACTCAAGGGGTGAAGCTCGACTTCGAGGAGAATGACTCATCTCGAGGAGCAGGGCTCGACTCGAGGACAGTGATTTGACTCGAGGAGCGGTGCTCAACTCTGAGGAGCGATGCTCGACTCGAGGAGAATGACTCGACTCGAGGAGAATGACTCGACTCGAGGAGCGATGCTCGACTCGAGGAGAATGACTCGACTCGAGGAGAATGACTCGACTCGAGGAGCACGGCTCGACTCGGGGAGAATGATTTGACTCAAGGAGCAAGACTCGATTCAAGGAGAGTGGATTCGACTTAAGGGTCGATGCTTGACTTGAGGAGACTGACTCGACTCGAGGAGCGTGTATCGACTCGAGGAAATTGACTCGTTTCACGGAGCGAGATTCGACTCGAGTAGAATGACTCGACTCGAGGAGGTTCTACACGACCTCATTTGTTGCCTGGGACTCTTCCAGGAGGAGCTTGCTCGAGTGAAGTCTCAGCTAGCTCAGGCTGGGCGAGGTTCTCGCTCAGAGGCGGAGTTTGCGAGTTTTTATGAGAAGCTTTGATTAGCTCGCACGGAATGGAGAGTCTCCCAAGGCGGGTGTGATCGTGCTCAGTCGGCGGTGGCGGAGATAGCATGAACTGTGCCTAGTGTGGCGGTTCAGGTGCGTTGCGGTTGGTCATCATATGCAATGCCTTGTGGTGACTTAGAGCGTGTCGTTAGAGACGGCTCTGTACGTTGTTTTAGGCATCGTAGGCACGTCGTGAGGGATGGCCTAGATGCGGCATGTAGGTCACTTAGGTGCGTTGCGAGGGACGACTTGGTTGCGCCATGTGGGCGTCTTAAGTGCGCCATGTAGGCGTCTTAGGCGCGCCATGTAGGCGTCTTGGGTTG